>NC_134359.1:208903561-209212727 GCF_048569485.1 Anomaloglossus baeobatrachus | reverse complement strand
ACTCACTGCGGTCTCTAAGTTCTGTGAAGCGGCTTTGCCTTCAGGTGCTGCTGCAGCCAGGAGATCTGTAGTCTCCCTGGCCTCCGGTCTTTATTGCTGGGCAGATTAGATCCCTCACAATCTCGGTTGCCGGTGTCCGGTAGTCAGCGCTGTTCCTCGGAGATGAACCGGTCTGGCTCCACCTCCCCGGTCACTCCTCTTTTGCCTCACTCCTGGATCCCTCAGTCTGTCTCACAGCTCACACGTATGGGCTTAGCACAGCCCTCTCCATCTTGATGTCATCACTCTCCTCGTTCGAGCTCAACTCTGCACTGTCCTCTCTCCTGCTCAACTGTCAACTGTCAAGTCACTTATCCCGCCTCCAGACCTGGATTTAAAGGGGACTTCACCTGAGCTTGGTTTGTAGAGCTCCCCCTCCAGGCTTGGAGTGGAAGTGCTGTTTGTGGGATTACCTGATGTGGAGATCCTTCTCTGCTCCAGGTACAGGGATATCTGTGGCAACCGAACCCTGGGGTGCCACAGGGGAACAGAGGAGAAAGGATGGCATAATCAGGACCAGAGTTCTGTGGACCAAATGAAGGTTACTAGATAAAGAGCATGACTATGCAGAGCTCCATGTATTGAAGGTTGGCCCATAGTATGAAATGTGATTAACTGTTGGAGCAGATAGAACAGGAGCAGTGAGGATATAAATAATGTCGTCTGTGTAAACCCAACTCCCCAAAACTGTGATGCTTGGATTATTGGGTGTTGTCTCTGCTTTGTAGTCTTAAATTTTCAGGAATTTTGCATAAATATGTCCCTCATTATGTTTCTTCAACATCTTCTTCAGCATTGCCGCCGTATATATTGTACCACTTGAATGTGAATCTCAGTGGCTACTATGGGTTATTCCCATTTCTTCAACCCATAGAAAGTGCACCTGCTCTTTAGTATTATCTTTGCAAGGAATGTGCTTTTTGTTTATCAATGGAGTCGTGCATGATGAACATGCATAAAGGCCAGGGAGGTTTACTGCATTACTTATTTATAACCAACAATGTTATATGTACTGAGAAAATCATCCAGCCCTTTTTCAAAAGATGTTATAGTGTCTGCCCTTACTACCTCTTGTGGTAGGGCATTCCACAGTCTGACTGCTCTAATTGTAAAGAAGCATTCCTTAGTTAGGGCAGTGAGTGCAAACTGGTTCTTAGTATTGACTTTGAGTCATGTGCCAGTCCTTTTTATTGACTACACATGTATTTATACATCTAAATCAGATCTCCTCTGAGATGTCTTTTTTCTAAGCTAAACAAATCCAACTTTTTCAACCTGTCATCATATGGGAGGCCTTCCATTATCTGTAATAATCTAATTACCACTTTTGAACTGACTCTAACTTCTGAATGTCTTTTTCAAAATGTGGAGCCCAAAACTGGATCCCATATTCCAGATGTGGCCTTACAAGTGATTTATAGAGGGGTAACAATACGTTGGGATCACGGGATCTAATCTCTCTTTTTATACACCCTAAAATCTTGTTTGCTTTTGCAGCTGCGGCTTGACATTGAGTGCTGCGGCTCAGCTTACTTGTAAACAGAATACCCAATTCCTTCTCCTGTTCTGTAATCCCGAGTTTACTTACATTTAATGTATACGCAGCTAGAGGATTTCTCCGTCCTAGGTACATTACTTTACATTTATCAACATTAAGCCTCATTTGCCAAGTGTCTGCCCATTCAGATCGTTTCATAATATTGTACTATCAAAGTCAGTTTTTGAAATCCTATATAGTTTGGTGTTGTCAAGAAAGACTGACATTTTTTTCTGAATACCATCCACAAGGTTATTATTAAAGAGATTAAAAAGAATTGTTCCTTGCACAGATCCCTGCGGTACCCCACTGCTGACTATATCCCATTTAGAGAATGTACCATTTATAACTACTCTTTGTTTCCTATCTCTTAACCAATTCCTTACCTATCTGCATATAGTTTCCCCTAGCCCCTGCTTCTGGAGCTTCATTATAACACTGTTAAGTGGTACAGTATCAAATGCATTTGCAACTAGTGATGAGTGAATGTATCCGTTACTATTCGCTATTCGCATAATAGTACGGCATTCGGGCTATTCGTTATATTGCAAGTAATGGTGTATTCGCCTCGCCATATTCACATGTCCTGCCCTGCCGTTTTGGCACCAAATTTGCAGCCAATAAACATGCTGGGCTTCTTAAGCAATCACAGTAATGCCACAGCCATCTTGATTGTGGCATTACTGTGATTGGCAGGCCATGGAGTGACATAGGGTCTATAATAGACCTTCTGACACCATTTTGGGATATTGCAGCCGAAGCCTGCGTTGTATCAGCATAGGGATAAAGTGAGCCACTCCTAGGCAGAGTGTAGGCCTCATAATTAATAACACAAAAAGCCCTTTTCAGGGCTGCCTGCAGCGTAGGTCACTGTAGCGTTCAGAGGGACAGTGTTTAAGGCTTCTTTCACATGTCCGTGATAATCACACACATTTTTCACGGATGTGTCAAAGGTGCGTATTGCCCTCCATGTACCGTGTGTATGGCACACGTGTATTCTCCGTGTGCTATCTATGATACATGGAAAACAGGAACTTTCGGCTCACCTGTCCCTGACTTTGCTGTCCGTGATGCTGATCTATGGTCTCCATTCCTGCCGTCTCCCCGCTGCTGCTGCTTCCCCTCCAGCCCGCAGTGGAGTGAATATGTGATGAGCATAATGAGTGTGGGTTGGAAGCAAGTGACAGCAGTGGCAGAGACAGCAGTGATGGAGAAGGTGAATATAGAAATTCCTTTTAATTCACAGACACGTGTGTTTTCTCCGGTGCGTGTCACATGAATCACATCTGTGAGGTCCGTGTGATACCCGTGATGCTGGAGAAAAACAGACATGTCTACGTGTGGAGCACACGGGCACACATATGCTCCACACGGACACACTGTCCATGGCAAAACACCCATGTGAGCGCAGACCCATTGATTTTCATGGGTCTACACATGCCCATGTCTCCGGCACGTGAGGAAACGGACCAAACGCGTACTGGAGAGACGGACGTTTGAAAGAGGCCTAAAGCAGTGTGTGTCACTACCTCCATAGTACCATCCAGAAACTCTTTTAAGAGCTGATAGCACTGATCAAAGTCACAGCAGGGAGGGAAAGATTGTAAATTAAGTAGGGAATCGGGACCTGTTTCTACAATATTTAGGAGTTAACAGCCTAACTTGTGGCATCCAGATCACTTACATTACTACGTTGCTAGTGGCTTTTGCAAATAATTACAAAGCAGTACTCTAGCATTTACTGCTGACTGATACAGTAAGCACCGTTCCTGTTCCACAATATTTAGGGGTTCACAGCCTGACTTGTGCCGTCCGCCCACATCAACCACATTAATATGTTGCTAATGGCTTTTGCAAATAATTACAAAGCAGTACTCCAGCATTTACTGGTGCCTGATACAGTAAAGCACCGATTCTGTTTCCACAATATTTAGGGGTTCACAGTCTGCCCTATGGCATCCAGATCACCAACATTAATACGTTGCTAGTGGCTTTTGGAAATAATTACAAAGCAGTACTCTGGCAATCAGTGATCCCTGGTACAAAGTACTCACTTGTACTTTCCCCACAATATTTTTGGGTTCAAAGTTTGCTTGATTTGGACTGTCAACATCTGCAAATATGTCAGCAAACCCCAAAATAACAAAACGGGCAGTTGTTAAGGGACAGGGACATGGACGTGGGCATAGTGTTGCCAGTGGTGGGCGGCAAGGCACTGAAGCTTGATGCATCCACTATATTTCTCGCCAAATTTCCCGGTCTGGAACGAAAACGTGTGTGGAAGCCAGAAGAGCGAGAGCAGATGCTGTCTTGAATTGCAGACAAGGCCTCTTCGCATTTGTCAAGCAGCAACCAATCTTCCATGACCACACAGTCTACTGTGGATACACAAAAGGCTGGTCCATCCAATCCTCAACCTTGTCCTCTTTCCTCCTGCCTTCATCAGTCACAGGAGTCATATGACCCCCAAGCTTAGCCACTCTGAGGATCTGTTTTGTATGTATCCTTTGGTTGGCTCTGGTCTCTCGTTTTGCACCATTGAAGGGGGACTTGAGGAGGTGGCATGCATTGATGTGCAAGTATTTGAGGACCTACGGCCAGAAGAAAGCCACTTGAGGAACATGATGTACTGTCTCCAGAGGTGGAGACTGATTATGATGAGACACAGTTGCGATCAGGTCAGCCTACAATCTCACGTAGGAAGGAGGAGAGATGGAAGACAAGGTGGTCGATGATGAGTCCACTGATCCAACCTGTACCGTTAACATGCATAGCCAGCACATCAACACAGAGGAAGATGGATATGTAGTGACAACACAAGCACCAAGTGGTAGTGGCTTGCTCAGAGTGAGAACTGAGTCAACTGTTCCAAAGAGCACTCCCACTTTGGCCAAAGTCAGGGCAAGGGGGCGTTGAGCCGCTGTCTGGAAGTTTTTTTCTGATAGTCAGTCAGAGAAAAACATTGCAATCTGTAGCATCTGCCATACGAAGTTGAGTAGAGGCCAGGGCAAAGGCAACCTGAGCATCACCAGTATGCGGAACCACATGGCAGCCAAGCACCCCAGTAGGTAGACAAGGTACCAAATTTGTGTCTGTGGGTCAAACCTCTGCCATGTCGCCTGTGCTACGTCCTTCCCAATCTGCTGTCTAGGAAGCAGGCATTCGTACATCCTGCCCTCAAGGTGAAATTGGTCAGTGAGCCCATGATGTCACTGCTAGTCACAGTTTTGAGCCGCCCTCGAGATGTGAGAACGCAGCATCATGTAAGTCACTGACAAGAGCTGATGTCATAAGTTCAACGGAGATCATCACAGCAGGTAATGATCTGAGCTAACTTCCTGACAGCAGCACTCATCATCCCCACAGCTGCTCGCACACTGCTGTGTGAGTCACTGCGGGGCTAGCCAGGGTAGTGTGACATACACTGCAGGGGCATGGATAGACTGAAGCCACACGGAAGTCCTTCCATGTGGCTTCAGGTGATCCAAGAAACCATATGTGACTACATAGGTAAGGATGGTTGACCTCTGGGAGATCAACATCCAACACCGCGGAGACACCATCATGTGTTTCTCAACGCAGTGACACTAGAACAAGGCCCCCTGGGAAAATATGCAAAACAAGAATGCCGCAGAGACACCATCACATGTTTCTCAACACTGGCAGGAAACGTGCCAGCGTTGAGAAACATGTTATGGTGTCTCCACGACATTCTTGTTTTGCATAGAAACCATATGTTGGTCAGAAATACATGCAGTCATATTCTCCAGGCTCTCCCTATTCAGTTTCATCACTTTCCCATCCATTTCAGCCTTTTCCTCAGGCCTCCAGACCTCTTTGTTGGGTTCAGCAGAAAATTACTTGCATTTCCCATTGACTTCCACAGTACTCACTATTTGGAACGAATATGCGAGTATTACAAAGTACTTGTTACGAGTGTAGCTATTAAAAATATTACAGTACTAGCTCAACTCTTTTTGCAACGTCTAAATAGATCAAATCATCTGCATTATCAATATCTAGATTTGCACTTATCCCTTCATAGAAAGCCACCATGTTCATTAGACACAACTAATTTTTCATGTATAAATGCTGGTTTTCAATTATCATATTATTCTCTCTAATATATCATTGCATGTCATCTCTTAAAATAACCTCAAAAACCTTGCACACTATGAATGTCAGACGTACCGGATGGTAGTTGCCTGGATACACCCTCTTACCTTTCATAAATATTGGTACCATGTCAGCCATTCTCCAATCCTGGGGTACCAACCCTGTTACAAGAGTGTAAAAGAATACAGCAGTCTGTCAATTACTGAGCTTAATTCCCTCAATATCTGTGGATGACTGGCATGGGCCTGGGGGATTTGTCAATGTTTAATTTCTTCATACATACAGACCAAAAGTTTGGACACACCTTCTCATTCAAAGAGTTTACTTTATTTTCATAACTCTGAGAATTGTAGATTCACATTGAAGGCATCAAAACCATGAATTAACACATGTGGAATGAGATACTTAACAAAAAAGTGTGAAACAACTGAAAATAGGTCTTTATTCTAGGTTCTTTAAAGTAGCCACCTTTTACTTTGATTATTGCTTTGCACACTCTTGGTATTCTCTTGATGGGCTTCAAGAGGTAGTCACCGGAAATGGTCCTCCAACAGTCTTGAAGGAGTTCCCAGAGATGCTTAGCACTTGTTGGCCCTTTTGCCTTCACTCTGCGGTCCAGCTCACCCCAAACCATCTCAATTGGGTTCAGGTCTCGTGACTGTGGAGGCCAGGTCATCTGGCATAGCACCCCATCACTATCCTTCTTAGTCAAATAGCCCTTACACAGCCTGGAGGTGTGTTTGGGGTCATTGTCCTGTTGAAAAATATATGATGGTCCAACTAAACGCAAATCGGATGAAATAGCATGCCGCTGCAAAACGCTGTGGTAGCCATGCTGGTTCAGTATGCCTTCAATTTTGAATAAATACCCAACAGTGTCACCAGCAAAGCACCCCAATACCATCACACCTCCTCCTCAATGCTTCAGGGTGGGAACCAGACATGTAGAGTCCATCTGTTCACCTTTTCTGCGTCGCACAAAAACACGTGGTTGGATCCAAAGATAAGATAAGATAAGTTTATCCGAGTTAACAGCCCCAGAAATCGCAGGTTAACAGCAGCTCAGTTTAGAGATCAGTTCAATGCCACACAGAGTTCTAGCAGCAGACACATCTCTAGAATAACTGTTAAGAGGAGACTTTCTGCAGCAAGCCTTCATGGTAAAATAGCTGCTAGGAAACCATTGCTAAGGACAGGCAACAAGCAGAAGAGACTTGTTTGGGCTAAAGAACACAAGGAATGGACATTAGACCAGTGAAAATCTGTGCTTTGGTCTGATGAGTCCAAATTTGAGATCTTTGGATCCAACCACCGTGTCTTTGTAGAAAAGGTGAACGGATGGACTCTACATGGCTGGTTCCCACCGTGAAGCATGGAGGAGGAGGTGTGATGGTGCGGGGGTGCTTTGCTGGTGATACTGTTGGGGATTTATTCAAAATTGAAGGCATACTGAACCAGCATGGCTATCACAGCATCTTGAAGCGGAGTGCTATTCCATCCGGTTTTGCGTTTAGTTGGACCATTGTTTGTTTTTCGACAGGACAATGACCCCAAACACACCTCCAGGCTGTGTAAGGGTTATTTGACAAAGAAGGAGAGTGATGTGGTGCTACGCCAGATGACCTGGTCTCCACAGTCACCAGACCTGAACCCAATCGAGATGGTTTGGGGTGAGCTGGACCGCAGAGTGAAGGCAAAAGGGCCAACAAGTGCTAAGCATCTCTGGGAACTCCTTCAAGACTGTTGGAAAACCATTTCCGGTGACTACCTCTTGAAGCTCATCAAGAGAATGCCAAGAGAGTGCAAAGTAGTAATGAAAGCAAAAGGTGGCTACTTTGAAAAACCTAGAATATAAGACATATTTTCAGTTGTTTCACATTTTTGTTAAGTATTTCATTCCATATGTTTTAATTCATAGTTTTGATACCTTCAATGTGAATCTACAATTTTCAGAGTCCTGAAAATAAAGAAAACTCTTTGAATGAGAAGGTGTATCCAAACTTGTGGTCTGCACTGTATAATAACTATAATTGTCCTGTTTTTTAAACAGCTACATGTTGTCTTCCATATGATGGTTATCTTTAAATTCTATTCTCTTCTCTGGCTCTTTGAGGAATAGTTTTCTTGACACATAACCATTTTTGTGCATTATGCTATTTATAGATTACTACTTTTGATCACCTGAGGATATCTGTTTGTCACCTCATGTTGTTTTTATATATGTATGTTTTTAAAGAAATGTTGCAATAAAGATATATATTTTTTAGCTATTTGGCTCATTTACTTATAACTCTTTATAGGTTTTGAGAGGCGAGTCTTAGTTTTCCTTTCCATGCTATTTCTGTATTCTCAATCTTCAAGATTTTGAATGATCTTTCTTTTTGTTTTATTTTTTCATTGGACATTTTATTATCAAAGGGTATGTTTTCCAGAAGATTCTAGTAGTATATCCATAAACTTGCCCCATTTATGTTTGGTATCCCTGGTTACCTTAATTTGCTGAAATCAGCTTTGCTAAACTTTAAGGTTTTATCATTTCCCCTTTGAAATTTTTTATTGAATATTACATTGAAACTTACCATATTATGATCGCTGGTGCCCAAGTGCTCCTGGACCTGTATATCTGAAATTGTATCTGGTTTATTTGACAGGACCAAATCCAGCAAATTATATGCCCTGGTAAGTTCATCTACCAACTGGGAGAGGTATTTGCCTTAAATTGTGATAAGAACGTACAGCTTTTAACACAAACAGAAGATTCTATGTCCAATTGAAAGTCTAGATAATTGAAATCCCCATAACAAGGTCCAGAATATTATTATTATTAATATTTGCTGCCTTTTTAATTTGTGGCAGCATTTCACCCTCTACCTGTACAGCTGTTTGGAGGCTCATAGCACTCTCCAATTAGCAGCTTTCCATTATTGCCCCCTCCATGTACATTTATCCATACTGACTCAACATTGTCACAGGTCCCCCCCCCCCTCAATTCCATAATTGAGCACGGGTTTTAAAATAAATTTAACAAATATACAAACCGCTTTACCTTTTTGTCCTTCCTGTCCTTTCTGAATGTGATGTGCATGTTGCACTTTGAATTAATAGCCCAGCAGTTATTTTTTCTGACCGGCCAAAGTGGCATTCCTGATGTCGCACCTTGGTGGGGAGGCTCTTGTCTTGGTCAACCCCGATGGTATAGAAGTGACCCGGTTACTTCTAACGTTCTGAACTTCCTGGAGGCCTTCCAGTAGATGAGCTTTGGCTGCATCCAGTTGAATCAAAGAGTGCAGACAAGTGATCAGTGTGTGGTTCAATTCTGTACCCTCTCCTCAGCACTGGGATAGAATAATGAGGCTCTAGTAGCTGCCTTTTGGGGAGGTCTATCCAGTAGGATTAAGAATGAAAGGGCAGGTTGTGACATTACCACTACATTAGATAATCCGATTTCCTTGGCTTACTGGGTCAATCATACATTCCAGGGATGATCCATAGAGGTGTCACTTGAAAGTAAGCATACAGTATGTGCCTGGCTCCATCCCTCCAGTGGCTGCTAGTTTACCAATTTTAATTTCCCACTCTAGCTCCTGCGCAAATGCAAGTTGATTGTATCAAGAAGTCAAGAACATCGCTGAGCCATGGGTCTGTGTTTCCACTGTAGAGGAGCAGAACACTTCATACATGCTTCTCATTTCAGTCCGGGACCTTCTTGCCTTGGGCTGGTAAGAGTAGCCACCCTCTGGATCTGCTGGAAGTGTCATACAACAAGCTGGGGCAGATTGAAACCAAATTCCCATATGACACCTTCTGAATCCTTTTTCAGTATTGTATATCAATGAAGTACTCTTGAACGAACTCATACACATCGTTTCTGAACCTGTGGAACTACATGTGGGAACTTTACATTTGGAGGGGATCTTCTTCCTGGTGCTTCCAAACTTGTCTTGCCAGTTTATCCTTGGTCTGCCTTGGCTCCATACTCATGAACCTCATTTGGACTGAAAATCTGGATAGATTCTCTTTTGGGGGCAGAAATGCTACAAAAGTGTCTGATTAGTGTTCATCCGCCCAGGCCTTCTAAAGTACCACCTAGCAATCCGGTTTTGATTCCTGCCTGTTGACTTGCAGCTGGGACATCATCAATAAGAGGAGAGAAAAATCCCAATGTATCCCTGAATCCTCAAAGATAACTACTTTGGAATCTGGATCTGTCTGCCATTCAGGGGCTGGGAAAAAGCCTTGAAAGCAGCTGTTGTGATGCCCTGGACTAGTCAGGTCGTCCCAGGTAGTCTCATGCACACACACACCCCTCCCCTTAGAAAGGTGACAGCAGCCAAACTACAAACCTTTGTCACCACCCTCCGGGTTTGATGTTCACACCAGGGGGCGAAGCCAGGTGGTTGGCCCCACCCACCGAGGAGTTCACAAGCCCAGAGCTGGGAAAACAGTACATGAGTTTTAGCTTTGACAGTAGAAGGAATTGAAGTCAAGTTCAAGGGCAGACCTGTGCTCAGGCCTGCCAAAGTCAACACCAGGTGTCTGGGTTGGAGCCCAGTCACCTCTGGCAAAGAGGCAGACGGTGGTGGCCGCCTGCAGGAGCTGGAATTACAGCCGATGGAACCGTTGGGACTGGGTACGGGCAATGGCCCGCCGGTACCGAACCGGGGGGAACCGATTGGAAACCGGAGCACCAGGAGGGGTACTCAGACCCAGTACGTGGCCCAGAAACAACTAGGCTAAGTCAAATTAACTGATTGAGGACTGAACTTTAGGACCTTTCCCACACAAGACCCGACTGAAGACAACAGCCCAACCATTAGGGTAAAGCCACCGCCAAGGCATAGAGACCCAAGGGGCCAGCGTCTGCGGGCAAACAGGGCTCTCCCGACACATAGCAAGCCGGGGAGCAGACTACCGTTGCTTAGGCATAAAAGTCATAACGTTTACACTAAAGAGGTGCAGGAAAAAGGCAGAAACCACCAACCTGTTAAGGGGAAGCTGCAGCCGGCTGCGGGCAACGTTCATCATCCTGTTTGGTTTACCAGAAACTCAAGCGTGTTTTATCATAGTGAGTACACCAGTGCCTTCAGGCCGCGCACCGCGCCGCACCGCACCAGCACCCCAGCACGCATCCATCCCCGTGCCTCAGCACCTCCCTCGGGCCCCCGGGACCATCATCCCCCTACCCACAGAGGGGGTCAACACCAAGCTGCGCAACACTGTCCCCGGGAGCCTAGTCAACGGGAGCGGTGGTGTCCATCCATTCACCACAACCCGTGGGTGGCGTCACGAATTTAAATCCCCTGCAAACCACTGGCTCCAAACATGGATCTCCCCACCGAAGTCCCTACGTGTAGCGCCAACCCCCTTTCACAGCAATATGACGCCCGGGTCCGTAGAGAGCTCGAGCCACCCACCGACGAGCATGGATGCGAGTGGCTCGGCAGCTGGCCGAGCCCCGGGACGGTACCCATCGACTCTTCTGGCGTCACGAACAGGATTGAACCCATCCACTTACCTGTGGAAGTGCGCCTTGAAGTTATCGTCAGCGGAGTCCCCGTTGAAAGAATTGCAGAATCCGCCATTTTGTCACCTTCCTGTGGCATGAAGTTTCCCGCCCAAGCCGTCTTCTCCAAGCAAAAAGGACGAGAAAGTGAAGCTCCGCCCCTGAAAGCGGAACGGTGCAAAAAGCAAGCGAAGTGCCCCGAAAAAAACAAGGGGAGGCGGGTGAATATCCTGCCTCATGTGACTGAGAGGATAAAGGGCAGGGACTCCAGGACTCTGCCACCCGTCTGGTTCCTGGAAGTGCAAGCTGCAACATGTCTGCCCCGTCCGGAGAGCCAGAATTTCCCGAGCCCGCGCCTGGAACAGTGGCGTGGGTGGAAGCCCGGACAACGATGATGTGCTGCTGTCTCCAAGCCCAGGTACACTTCCTCATGGAGCGATGGGCGGCCAAGATAGAGGAGATAGCCGCTGCCGTGCGGGCCCGTGAAGTGATGACAGTTTTGGAGGAAAGGGTACGCGACCCACGCCCCTGTGTCCTAGAGGGACCGGCCGCTGCGGCTGAGGGACCCGGTCTGCTCCCGTCCTCCATACTGCCTCCCCCACTGCCCGCACTGGTCACCGCTACCTTTCCGCTTGGATGCCCACCCCCGTCACCGGTGGCAGAGTCCGTCCTTTACGCCTATGAGGAGCCACCTGCGGCTGCAGCATGCGGACAGCCACCCACGCGGTCTGCACCCCCCCCCTCCCGTGGAAGGCCAATTCCCGGAAGGTGCCTGTGCTTGACGGGATCCCGCCAGTCCTGGATGAGCCTGTCCCTGAGGAGAACCTGGCCCCGGTGCCCTCCACCAGGGAGGAGAAGGGTGCTGCCTGTAAGAAGGCCCAGTAGGTGAAGCTGGTTGTCTCCGGGTCTTAGACCTTGGCTGAGGTTCCACGGGGTGGCTGCTGTAAAGCAGCAGGGCTGGCTGTGACACAGCGGGGTTCCCCACGGAGGATGTCGGTCGCCGCCGGCACCAGGGAGCACCAACTGGGCCAGACTCCCGCATCGAGAGACCCTGGGCAGGTAGACGCCCCGTACTGGGAGCGGCCGCCAAACCAGCTTGGCCGGGAAATCGAGGCCTGGGAGAAGAGGAAAGCCGAGATCCTGGCCCGTACCATCCGGGAAAAGGACAATCTAAGAAGCGCCACCTACCGGGTGTGGGGCCCGAAGTACAAGGGCCAGGTCCGGCGATTTGACCCTGACCGTGGATGGGGCTTTATATACGAGTTCGGCCTGGAGGCTGAAGTCTTTCTGTCCCGTCGGAACGTGTACCCACATCTACCTATGGGTCACTCGGACCGTGACCTGGCACCCGGCGAACTGGTCAGCTACACCCACCATTGCGGGGAAAGGGGCTGGTTGCCCTTGACGTACAGAGAAGGGCACACCAAGAAGGCCAGAGGCACTCCTGGTCCCCTCCCCCACCGTACAGCACAGAGATTAACGTGGAGGAGGAGTATGAAGAGGATGAAAGATAAAGGCAGCGGATCCCAGCAGCCAAGTTGAACACAGTCCCCGTTGGGACCCTACTGCCCGTCCCCGTTGGGACTTTGTTTTGCCCCGTTTAAAGAGACAAGGCTGAGAACTTGCAGGCCACCCAAAAAGTTTTGGGTTTGTAAATAGTCCCTTGACCGGCCTGTCCCGTTTCACAACCTTTGGAGAGGCAGACTGGAGGATGGGCTTGTGGGAAAAAGATGGCCGAGGCCCGCCACCATTGCAACCGGTGGCAATCCTCTGGGTCAGGGGCCCCCTGGATGTGGGGCCTCTGAAAGACAAGCAGGTGTGAAACCCTGCACCCGTCCCATATAACAACACCTGAGCCCGTTCCCGGACTGGGGAAAAGGGGTGCTGCCCATTTCTTAGGGGCAGCATCAAGGCTAGGTTTGTTTGGGTGGGTGACAGAAGGACCCGTTCCCATTCCCGCATTAATAAAAATGTTATGGTTTGCAACGTTTAAGTATGTGCCTCCCGCAAGGGAAGAATTGAGACAAATCTTTGAAGTTTATACAAATGTTAGTATACTTGTAATATGTTTCAAATTTTTTACAGTTATAAAGAAAATAAACCAATGGTGGATGGGCAGCCCGCGGACGGTCTGCATTAAACCAAGGGGGAATGTGATGCCCTGGACTAGTCAGGTCGTCCCAGGTAGTCTCATGCACACACACACACCTCTCCCCTTAGAAAGGTGACAGCAGCCAAACTACAAAGCTTTGTCACCACCCTCCGGGTTTGATGTTCACACCAGAGGGCAGGGCCAGGTGGTTGGCTCCACCAGCCGAGGAGTTCACAAGCCCGAAGGCGGGAAAAACAGTAGATGAGTTTTAGCTTTGACAGTAGAAGGAAGTGAATTCAAGTTCAAGGGCAGACCTGTGCTCAGGCCTGCCAAAGTCAACACCAGGTGTCTGGGTTGGAGCCCAGTCACCTCTGGCAAAGAGGCAGACGGTGGTAGCCGCCTGCAGGAGCTGGGATTACAGCCGATGGAACCGTAGGGACTGGGGACGGGCGATGGCCCAATGATACCGAACCGTGGGGAACCGATTGGAAACCAGAGACCCAGGAAAGGTACTCAGACCCAGTATGAGGCCCAGAAACAACTAGGCTAAGTCAAATCATCTGATTGAGGACTGGACTTTAGGACCTTTCCCACACAAGACCTGACTAAAGACAACAGCCCAACCATTAGGGTAAAGCCACCGCCAAGGCATAGAGACCCAAGGAGCCAGCGTCTGCGGGCAAACAGGGCTCTCCCGACACATAGCAAGCCGGGGAGCGGACTACCGTTGCTTAGGCATAAGAGTCATAATGTTTACCCTAAAGAGGTGCAGGAAGAAGGCAGAAACCACCAACCTATTAAGGGGAAGCTGCAGCCGGCTGCGGGCACCAATCATCATCTTGTTTGGTTTACCAGAGACTCCAGCGTGTTTTATCATAGTGACTACACCAGTGCCTTCGGGCCGCGCACCGCACCAGCACCCCAGCACGCATCCATCCCCGTGCCTCAGCAGCTCCCTTGGGCCCCTGGGACCATCATCACCCTACCCACGGAGGGGGTCAACACCAAGTTGCGCAACACCGTCCCCGGGAGCCTCATAAACGGCAGCGGTGGTGTCCATCTATTCACCACAACCCATGGGTGGCGTCATGAACTTAAATCCCCTGCAAACCACCGCGGCTCCGGCCGTGGACCTCCCCACCAAAGTCCCTACGTGTAGCGCCAACCCCCTTTCAGAGCGACGTGACCCCTGGGTCCGTGGAGAGCTCGAGCCACCCACCGACGAGCACAGATCCGAGCGGCTCGGCAGCCGGCCGAGCCCCGGAGCGGTACACTGCCATTCATCCTTCCTTTTCCACTGGCTATACCTACACCTATCAATTCCATCAACATTGTTCTGGAGAAAAAAGTTCTTTCAGGTCTGGTGAATAGGGGGAATAAGAGCGGAATAATGTAGCACCAGTGTCCTTGCATGGCCTTGTATCTCTGCTGAAGCAGAGATGCAGACTCACTTACTGCCGCAGCCAGACCACACTCTTCCTTGCCTCCCCATGGCTCTCCACATGCTATCCTCCTGCTTCCTACTCCTGAGGCTTCTGCATGCCACAAAGGTCCCCCAGGAGTGTGCTCATGGCATGCATGCTCTCACCGTACTCATAGCTGGAAGTGTCTTTCAGCCTATGGTTGAGAGGCACCAAGTACATAAGGCATCCTCCCATTAGGGGAGGTGTCAGAGAAATGTGGTTAGTTTTTTCAGTTTACTGTCTGCTACCCAACTAATTGTCAGGTCCTATGTATCCTTTTCCTGTTATATGTCCCTGTACCTGCCTGCCATACCTGTCAGTATCTGCCATACCCTTCCTACCTCAGCCATCTAGGCTGTATCACGCATCCTGCCTGGAAGCTCTACTCATCCATACCTGAGCCTGTCCCTGCTTTGGGGGTCAGATGCCACAATCCCAGACACTGCCCTGGGAGTGGTACCTTCAGTCTACCGGCTGCCAAACCCATCTTCACCATCTGTGGCTTTATAGTATACCCAGTAGGTGCTTAGTTAAGCCCCTCCCATGTTACAGTAAGCCTGAGTTCCCCCTGTGGTCCAGTGGGTCCCCTGCTGCATGCCACCTCAACAACAGCAAGCTTTACATCTTGAAAGTGTCTGGATATATTCAGTCATAGGAAATCTAAATAAAATAGTAGTACATTTCTAGTAAAAAAAAAAACAACTGCAGAAAGTACTCACCACTTTTGGGTCCATCACTTCTCGTATTTATGTGCTTTAGCTGCAGTTATGACTTCATGTTGACAGTGTGGATCAGAACTGCAGCCAAACACTGATCTGGATGACTTGTTGCTGACTAGATCAGAAAAACAGATGTAACTACAGTAAAAATATCACTTCACTTTAAGATGCAAAAAGGCCTGCAGTAAACTGGTATTTTAAATATGTATTTTCAAGTAAGGTCTTTTCTGACAGCACACATCCAATACATTTTTGTATGGCCGTACAACTTAGACAAATTTGATTAGGCAACACATCACTATAACATTTTGCTCACACAGCAATTATGCCTGTTAAACAATTGCCTCCATACAGCATTCTGCCAGCATAGTAGTCTTTATAAGGCAAGTTGACCTTACATCAAAGTGCTATGCGGTAGAATGATTCCCTCTTAGTAGAAATGTCATAATATTAATTGCATCCTATATGGGAAAAAAAATATATACATATTAAAATAAACTGTTATCTCTGCGCAGTAAATTGCTTATTAGTATTTAAAAACAGTTTTAGATGTACATTAGAAGAGAAAGTAATGTAAAGATAACCTCATATATGAAGAAATAAAGTTAAAGAAGTTGATAAGAATACACTATTGTCCAACGATTAGCATGACAAATGCTTCGGTATTTCTCAATCCAAAGACTATATACAATACACCACGAAAAACAGCATAGTTTAACAAGTAGTAGATTGAACTTTTAGTGACTAATGCTACATTTTTCTCATCAGTTATTATTAACTGATTTTCAACACGTCTGGCTTCAGCCTATGGAGAGTTCAGCAAATTCACCAAAAATCTAATTTGGTAGATTCATTTCAATTTGGCCAGAACATTTTAAGATATTTATTCTGCTCTGAGATCCCCCAGACCCCAAAGCATAATAAATGTATGGTTAAAATAATATGTATAATATATCAACTCGGCTCTCGCTTATCCCACTGTACAGCTCCCTCTGGGTCTGATCATTCTTCCAGTCTCCATTGCGAGTCCAACTCTGACAAGGCCCCAAAATGTCATGACGTTATAAGGCGATGCACTATATGACATTGTGTGAGACATATTGGCCTCAATCTACATCATGACTAGCGATAATTAATGTAACATAATCATCCAAGAAATTGTAAGTTATATGACAGCACTTCAAAATACTATGTAACCCTTCATTCAATTAGGATACAGATTGAAAAAAAACAAAAGTGACCAAGTTATGAGATAAAAGACTACATTTTATTGTTATATTAACAAATAGAAAAAAAATAGAATAAAATAAAAAGCAATACGTCATGAAAATGTAAATAAATATATGTATCAGGGACACGGACTAACACAGAATAATAAAAGCAGGTATGATGCACATCATTATATATCCAAAATAGAGATGACAAGACACTCACAATAGGATAGCTGTTTAATCCAGCAAAAAGTTACATATGTAGGCTTGTGAGGGAGGGTGGGGGAACACAGCACAGTAGAGACCACTGTCTCGCACCTGCGCTTGGTGCTTCTACGAGTTCTTGGATTCACGAGCAATTTTCTCAAAAGTCGGCAAAGATCATTTTTTTTCCATAACTGTTCCCAGTTGCACAAATGCTTTTCATCTACCTTATTATCACTTTAGAAATAACCAAAGAGACATCCTGGAAATTCAAAAAGGTACCAGTAATCTTTATTAAATAACAAAAAAATATTTAACACAAAAGAGCAGCAGAATAAACACAGATGGTACAAAGGGGCTTGATAAAAAAACACGCAAAAATCCCCATAAATATAAAAACCCAACAAAAGTTGCGGTCCATAAAAACTAGTGTAATAGATCAAGAATTATTCCCTAATAAAGATGTAAACTATACCAAAATTCATGAAAAATATGTGATACAAAAATACCTATAAAGTGCTGTGTGCAATTAATAAAGCAGGAGGGAAAAGAGAAAATTTTGAAAGAAACAACATTTGTACAAAAATACCGTAATTGAAATGCAACCACACATAAAAAGGGCTATGTGCAATAAATATATATACCATACTTCATTGGTACATGCAGCCAACAGAACTATGATTACTGTTCCTAATTGGGACATGTATCCCTAACTTTAATCAGTTTCAATGCATGTAAAAAAAAAATAGATAGTTATTACCAGTGCAGCCACCTCAGGAAGAAGCAAAAGCGAAATGGGCGTCAATGGACCCAATAAAACCCTATGAGAAGGGGGGGGTAATTGATGCTACACTACTGCTGTCTGCCTGAAAGATTTTTAAATATTTCTGTAGAGTTTTAAAATTCAAATGCCAGGCAACAACATTATGTGTGTAAACCATTGCAATTAGGTAGTGGTTACATTAATATGCATAAAAGAAAGCAGTAACACAGCTGCAGAGTTGTGGAACACTATCCAGGCCGAGCATGATAAATGGCTGTCTCCAGAAACCTAGAGCTAAAGAAGGCTATGTGCGATTATGGTGCAAGACTAGTGGCAACTAGAGATGAGCGATGTTCGAGGCTCGAAGTTTGCCAATTTTATGTTCGAGTGATTTTGGGGGGTGTTCGAGTCATTCGACGACCTCGAGCCTTTTGCTATAAGTTCGGCAGTTCGAGTTACGTTCAAGAACGGTTCGAACACCAAAAGTGTGGCTTTTCACAGTAAGTATGTGCGCACCTTTCATATCTGCATGTGTCCTGCATCCCCAGCACCATCCCTCTCTCTTTCCAACTCACCAATCACGGGTGTCTCGCTGCACGGCTGTCAAAAATTTCCAGCAGCATTTCCTCTTTTCAAAATGGCTGCCGCTTCATTATTCAATTAGTTATTCTGTGCTTTCCCTGCCCACCGGCGCCCATGATTGGTTGCAGTCAGACACGTCCCCACAATGAGTGACAGCTGTCTCACTGCAACCAATCACAGCCGCCGGCAGGCGTGTCTATATCGTGCAGTAAAATAAATTAAAGAAAAAAATGCGGTTTCCCCCATATTTGATACCAGCCAGGATAAATCCACAAGGCTGGAGGCTGGTATTGTCAGGATAGGGAGCGCCACATTATGGGGAGCCTACCACCCTAGCAATATCACCCAGCAGCCGCCCGGAATTGCCGCATCCATTAGATGCGATAGTCCCGGGACTCCACCCAGCTCATCCCGAATTGCCCTGGTGCGGTGGCAATCAGGGTAATAAGAGGTTAATCATGCCAGGCGTCTCCCCGAGATACCTTCCATGATCAACCTGAAAGTGAAAGTAAAGAAACACACACAACGAAAAATCCTTTATT
This sequence comes from Anomaloglossus baeobatrachus, assembly GCF_048569485.1. Lineage (NCBI taxonomy): Eukaryota > Metazoa > Chordata > Amphibia > Anura > Aromobatidae > Anomaloglossus > Anomaloglossus baeobatrachus. Next base: position 209,193,956 of record NC_134359.1, on the reverse strand, counting down.
TGGAATAAAACACAAAAAAACACCTCATTTACCTTTTTATTAAAATCCCAAAACAACAATCTAGGTCTGAAGTAATCCACACGACACTGTCAGCTCTGCTACATGAAGATGACAGGGAGCAATCTGTGTTCTCTCCAGCAGCACCTAAAGTGAGCCGCGCTGTCGCCGGGACTTCAGTCTTCAATGTAGAAGTCAAGATAACCAAATCTGCCTATGTTTCTCATTGAAGGCAGTGGCTTAATAGATAGAGCTCCAGTCTAAGAAGCAGTACTTCACGAGTTTGCGTCCCGGTAAAATGTTTTATTTATTTTTAATTTTAAATTGTAATTATTATTTATTTATAATTATAATTTAATTTAATTATGCACTTAGGGGAGGAGCCGGACATCAGCTGTGAGCCGCGGGACACACCTCTAAAATCGGAGCAGTTCACGGAATTAGGTTGCATTGCTCTCTCCTCTGTCTCTTCTCTCTCTCACTCTCTCTTCTCTCTTTCTCTCTCTTTCTCTCTCTTATTCTCTCTTTCTCTCTTTCTTTCTCTCTCTCACTTTCTCTCTCTCACTTTCTCTCTCTCTTTCTCTCTCTTTCTCTCTTTCTCTATCTTTCTCTCTCTCCTCTCTCTCCTCTCTCCTCTATCTCCTCTCTCTTCTCTCTCTTCTCTCTCTCTTCTCTCACCTCTCTCTTCTCTCTCTCCCTCTCTCTTCTCTCCCTCTTTTCTCTCTCTTTTCTCTATCTTCTCTCTCTTGTCTCTCTCTCAGACCTGGCGATGATCAGCTGATGCGGTCACCTGACGGATCAGCTGACACTATACGTCGAGTGGTGAGGCCGGCTTTTTACAGCCGTTTATACAATCAGCTGCTGTGTCATATGATTCAGGCCCTTGAACCTGACACATCATCTGATCGCTTTGCCTTTCAGCAAACCGATCAGATGATATTGGAACCGGATTGGACGGAACAGGACCCTTGACCCAGGATTACTGCAGAGGGGGGTTCTTTATTTCAATAAAGATGGAGTCACTAATTGTGTTGTGTTTTATTTCTAATAAAAATATTTTTCTGTGTGTTGTGTTTTTTTTTATCAGTACTAGAAATTCATGGTGGCCATGTCTAATATTGGTGTGACACCATGAATTTCGGGCTTAGGGCCAGTTGACAATATACAGCTAGCCCTAACCCCATTATTAGCCAGCGAGCCACCCGTCACTAGGGCAGCTGAAGAGTTGGATACAGCGCCAGAAGATGGTGTTTTTATGAAGGCGCCATTTTCTGAGGCAGCTGCGGACTGCAATTCCCAGCAGGGGTGCCCAAGCTTGGGCACCCTGAGCTGCGGATTCCAATCCCCAGCTGCCTAGTTGTACCTGGCTAGACGCAAAAATTGGGCGAAGCCCATGTCATTTTATTTTTTTAATTATTTCATGAAATTCATGAAATAATTAAAAAAAAAAAGGGCTTCCCTATATTTTTGGTTCCCAGCCGGGTACAAATAGGCAGCTGGGGGTTGGGGACAGCCTGTAGCTGCCTGCTGTACCTGGCTAGCATTCAAAAACATGGCGAAGCCCACGAAATTTTTTGGGGGGGCAAAAAACTCCTGCATACAGTCCTGGATGGAGTATGCTGAGCCTTGTAGTTCTGCAGCTGCTGTCTGCTGTCTGTCTGTATGGAGGAGAGCAGAGAGCAGCTGCAGAACTACAAGGCTCAGCATGCTACATTCACTAGTGTATGCAGGAGAGCAGACAGCAGCTGCAGAACTACAAGACTCAGCATACTCCATCCAGGACTGTATGGAGGAGTTTTTTGCGCCCCCAAAAAATGATGTGGGCTTCGCCATATTTTTGTGTGCTAGCCAGGTACAGCAGGCAGGTACAGCTGCCCCCAACCCCCAGCTGCCTATTTGTACCCATCTGGGAACAAAAAAAATAGGGAAGCCCTTTTTTTAATTATTTCATGAATTTCATGAAATAATTAAAAAAAATCGACATAGGCATCGCCCTATTTTTGTGTCCAGCCAGGTACAACTAGGCAGCTGTGGACTGGAATCCGCAGCACAGGTTGGCCCAAGCTTTCTGGGCGCCTCTTCTCCGAATTGCAGTCCGCAGCCGCCCCAGAAAATGGCGCTTTCATAAAAGCGCCATCATCTGGCGCTGTATCCAACTCTTCCAGCAGCCCTGAAGCCGGGTGGCTTGCTGGGTAATAATGAGTTAATACTAGCTTTGTTTTACTAGCTAGTATTAAGCCAGAGATTCTTAATGTCAGGCAAGTTTGACCCGGCCATTAAGAATCTCCCATAAAGGGTTAAAAAAAAGACACCACACAGAGAAAAATACTTTAATAGAAATAAATACACAGACATATTAGAGACTCCATGTTCATTACTCATTGTCAGCCCTAAACGATCCTGCTCTTCTGTCTTCTTTCTCTTTCAACCCATGCAGCTGTGCTACATCAGACAGCACTGCATGGGAGGAAGAATGCTGCTGCTCCCGTGCAGTCTATTCACTCAGTGAGTAAGCAACAGCTGCATGTTGTAAGCGGTGACGTCACCGCTGACAGGCGGGTTACCATAGCAACGGTGCTCCAATCACATGATTCCCGGTGCCACGCTTTACCAGCTGTGACATCCAGTCCTTGCATGTGGGCTGACTCTGTAAAGAGCGCCCCATGCAGAAACGGGGAGTCGACCATGTGCAAGAGCATCTCGCCGATACACGGACATGCACAAAGAAGCACCGCGTACCGGAGAGATGCACTGACAGGACCTAGCAATGACATCTAGCCGTGTGACCAGTCTGTAGCCAATGAGATAATATACACGTGACTGGTCACATGCTATTTTGACATCACGATAGGTCCTATCATCAGTGCAAGTTACTGGGAGGACGCAGCGATTATTGGAAGGAAAAGCGTCGGGAGACAGAGTGCAGGACGCGTCACGGGGACCTGTAAGTGTTATGGCAATGTTTTTTAACTGTATGTGTACATTTATAATGTGTTTTTATGTGTTTGTGTTTGCTTGCCATTGCTTTCAATGGGGTTCGAGAGGTTCGTCGAACGGTTCGTCGAACGGTTCTCGAACGGGACCTCCGTTTGACCAACCAAACCGAACTCGAGCCTTCAGAGGCTCGCTCATCTCTAGTGGCAATACTACAGCATGGCAACACTACGCCTGGGCAACATCATATATGCACTGCATGGATCAGCCTGGTTGTACAGCACTTTTTAGGGCAGCCTAATGTCCTGGATGTGCTGCTGCAGAAGGCACAGTCCCTGTGTGCTCACTTTTTAAAGTTGAAATGCCAGACCAAAGCCTGTGTGTTGCTTGGACCATTCTTCCCAGCTATTTTAATGCCCTATGGGGAGGGGGCAATCAATTGATGCTACTGTACCGCTATCTGCTTGAAAAGATTTGAATGTCAAGACTTGAAAATGGGTCTCAAAGTTGTGTCTTGTGAGTAGTTCCAGGCTTCTGGAAGAAACAGGCCTACACCAACAACTCAGGAATGTCTTCATTTTTAAAATTAAAATGCCGGGCCACAGACTGTATGTTGCATGGACTGTCCTTCCCTGCTCTTTTAATGCCCTATGGGGAGAGGGTGCAATTGATGCTACTATACTGCTTTCTGCCTGAAAGGATTTGAATGTCGAGACTTCAAAATGGGTCTCAAAGTTGTGTGAATAGTCAGGAGAGAGGAAAAGGAGTAGATCCAGCACCAAAAATGTATATATAAAATAAACAAACTTTTATTCCATTATTACAAAAAAAATAATAAAAAAGGACACTACATATAAAAAACTGCAGGCATGGAAATATCTGACGCGTTTCGGAGAAATAATTCAAAAAATGTCCTTATTTATAGGATGTTTTTTAAATTGTTTGTCTGAAACGCGTCAGGTGTTTCCATGCTTGCAGTTTTTTATATGTAGTGCCCTTTTTTGATTTTTTTTTGTAATAATAATGAAATAAAATATTGTTTAATTTATATATACATTTTTTTGTGTTGGGTCTACTCCTTTTGCTCTCTGCTGTGTGTTTGCCATACCGGACCTGGCCTGTCTGGAAAAATCTGTGCACCACTCTGAAGCCCTGAGACACCCGCAACAGGTAAGCTGAAAATGTTCATTTTTTGCACAGGTCTTGTGAATAGTGCCAGGCTTGTGGAAGGAATAGGCCTACACCTGCCACTTAGGCATGTGTTCATTTTGCAAATTAAAATGTCAGGCCACAACCTGTGTGTTCCATGGACCGTACCTCCCTGATCTTTTAATACCCTATAGAGAGGGGGCAACTGATACTAGTGTACTGCTGTTTGCCTGAAAGAATTTTAAATGTCAAGACTACTAGATAGATCTCAAAGTTGTCTCTTGTCTGTAGTGGCAGAGGTATGGGAGCACCAGCCTACCCCTGTCTCTCATCCACCTCTATATTTCTTATATCAATAGTCTAGGAAGCTAATGGCAATGCCAAAACATTGTTGCTGCACTGTAAACATATATTTGCTGTTTTGGAAGCTTTTCTCTGCCTTACGTTTGGCCTCCCTTTGAATTCAATGGAGTTCACAAAGGTGCGATAAAGGTTCAAAATTCGGTTCGATAAAGGATCGATGAAAACACCACTTGTTGGGTTGGGCTTGAGAGGTTCTCTCATCTCTAATTAGACGTATCATGCCATCGTATTTTGACTCCTTTTATAAGTCACTTGAAAGGCCGCATCTGGAATATGGGATGCAGTTTTGGGCTCCACATTTTAAAAAAGATATTAAGAAGTTAGTCAGTTCAAAAGCGGGCAACTAGATTATTGCAAGGAATGGAAGGCCTTCCATATGATGAGAGGTTGAAAACGTTGGATTTGTTTAGCTTAGTTAAAATACATCTCAGAGGAGATCTCATTTACATATATAAATACATGTGTGGTCAATATAAAGTACTGGTATGACTTATTCCTTCCAAAGACAATACTAAGGACCAGGGGGCACTCACTGCGAGTGGAAGAAAAGAGATTCCAGCAGCTAAATAGGAAAGGGTTCTATACAGTTAGAGCAGTCACACTGTGGAATGCCCTAACACAAGAGGTAGTAATGGCTGACATTATAACAACTTTTAAAAAAGGGTTGGATGATTTTCTCAGTACACACAGCATTGTCATTTATAGATGATTTAGTAACAGAATATATAATTAGTGGAGGAAGGTTGAACTAGATGGACCTAAGTATTTTTTCAACCTATGTAACTATGTAAAAAATAAAAATATGAGTATCATGTGATGGAAATGAGTATTCCATCTGGTCACATACAGTAAATTTCTTCAACAGTCTACAAGATGATGGCTTCTTTCCATGCATTTATTGACAGATTCAGTCTGTTTGTAAAACTCACAATATTTTAACACTTGTCAAATAATTTATTATGAGACAGTCCTCTATGTGTCTTCCAGGGCGGATTACATTCCCTCCCTTTAAGTTTGACTGGTCTTGCACTTTGTGCATAGGATTTATGAATAGGCTTTATTACTATAGGGATAGCTGCTGGGAAAGGGATTAGTTTACCATTATAGGCATATAGGCAAGGTTTCTTTCTTTGCAGTCCATACTGCTGACCCTAAAACTGAATTAATTTTTCCAGGATACGTGTATTAATTTCACAGCGCTTTACAGATGTGATTGTCACTGTCCCCATTGGGGCACACAATGTAAATTTCCTTTCAGTTTGCCTTTGAAATATGAGAGGAAACCAGAGTACCTAGAGGAAACCCATGCAAACACAGTGATAACATACAAATTACTTGTGGATGTTGTTCTTAGATTATATTTCCCATTTATACCATGGTTAGCTGCATATTTAACTTAATACAGTATGTGCAAGGAATGCGGTAAGGGATGGGAATGTGGACATGCTTCTAATCCCGGAAGCAGAGGCCGAGGTCTTGTGCCAGGTGAAAATGTGCCTGCTGCGTAACCACAAAAATTATGCTCATCCAAGACACTTAGCTTCCCATGTTAAAGAGGGCACAAGATACTACTCCTAAAAACTGGACAGAGCAAACAGAATCCAGTCTCTTATTCAGAATATATTTAAAATGGTACTATAATTAAATCACAGTCCCCACTATCCATTTCTTCCAGGGTATGCTGCAATGCTGCCTTCTAATTTTAGCTAGGCTTCGCACTGACTGCATTGGTTTTCCTAGTTTTGGAGTCAGAATGTTTTTAAAACATCTCTTTCTGGCTGTATTGCAATTCATCCTCATCATTATAGCTTACTGAGTGCATAGACTTTCTGAGTATGGAGTCAGAATATTTTTAAAACTGTACCAGACTTTAATCACAGTCACTCCTTTAAGGGGGACTTTACACGTTGTGACATCGCTCCCTAAATATCGTCGGAGTCACGTCGTTAGTGACGCACATCCGGCGCCGGTAACGACATCGCAACTGTAAAACCTAGATGCGCCGATAAGCGATTGCAAAAGCATTGAAAATCGGTGATCTGTGTAGCATCGCTCATTTTCATAATGTCAGGTCAACCGCAGGTACGATGTTGTTTGTCTCTCCTGCGGCAGCACACATCACTGTGTGTAAACCCACAGGAGCGACAAACATCTTCTTACCTGCGTCCCGACGGCAATGCGGAAGGGAGAAGGTGGGCAGGATGTTATGTCCCACTCATCTCCGCCCCTCTGCTTCTATTTGCCGGCCGATTAGTGACGTCGCAGTGACGTCGCTGTGACACGGAATGCACCTCCCCCTTGAAGGAGGGATAGTTCAGCAGTCACAGCAACGTCGCCGAGCAGGTATGTGTGTGTAAAGCTGCTGTAGCGATAATGTACGCTACGGCAGCAATCACCACATATCGCATGTGCGAAAGGGGCGGGTACTATCGCGCTCAGCATTGCTAGCTGATGTTAGCGATGTCATAACGTGTAAAGTACCCCTTAGTCTCTTCCACGGTGGACTGGAATGCCTCCTAGTAATTTTAGCTAGGCTTCTACCAGTATTGAAGCACGGTCCCTCCTCTACATCTTTTGCTGGCTGTATTTTAATCCCTCCTTGTCAATATAGCAAGGCTTCTCACTGAGTACATAGGCTTTTCCAGTTTGGGAGTCAGAATGGTTTTAAAATTGTGCCAGAATTGAATCAGTCTCTCCTTTGCGTCTCTTGCTGGCTTTATTGCATTCCCTCATTGTCATTTTTGCTATGCCTCCCTCTAATTGCATAGGATATCCAAGTCTGGGAGTCAGAAAGTTTTTGAAATTGTACCAGAATTGAATCCCAGTCCCTCCTCTATGTCTCTTTCAAGGTGTACTTCAGCAGCTCTTTGTAATTTTAGCAAGGTCTCACACTGATTGCATAAGCTTTCCCAGTTAGGAAGTCAGAATATTTTTAAAATGGTACCAGAATTGAATTACAGTCCCTCCTCTATGTCTTTTCCAGGGTGTACTGCAATGCCTCCTTCTAATTTTATCTAGAACTCGCACTGTTTATATGCTTTTCCAGTTTTTGAGTCAGAATGTTTTTAAAACTCTGCTAGATTTAAATCAGAATCTCCCCTCTACCTCTTTTCTTGGCTGTATTGCAAACCCTCCCTGTCATTTTATCTAGACCTCTCAGTGAGTGCATAGGATTCCCCAGTCAGAATGTGTTTAGAATTGTACCAGAATTAAATCATAGTTCTTCCTCTACATCTCTCTCAAGGTGTACTGTAATAACTCATTGTAATTTTACCTAAGCCTCACACTGGGTGCATAAGCTTTCCCAGTTTGGTAGCCAGAATGCTTTTAAAATTGTACTAGAATTGAATTACAGTTCCTCATTTATATCTCTTGCTAGCTGAATTGCAATCCCTCTTTGAAATTTTAGATAGGCCTCTCACTGAGTGCATGGGCTCTCTCAGTTCAGGAGTCAGAATATTTTTAGAATTTCTCCAGAAATAAATCTCAGTTTCTACTCTACATATCTTCCAGGATGTACTACAATGTGCCCTTATAATTTTAGCTAAGACTCGCCAGCATAGGCTTTTCTAGTTTGGGAGTCAAAATGTTTTTAAAATTGTGCCAGAATTAAATCACTTTCCCTCCTATATCTTTTTTTCAGAGTGTACTACAATGCCTCTATTTAATTTTATCCAGGCATCCCACTAAGTGTATAGGTTTTCACAGATTTGGAGTCAGAATGTTTTTAAAATGATACCAGAATTGACTCACAGTCCTTCTTCTACGTCTCTTCCAAGGTGTACTGCAATGCCTCCTTCTAGTTTTATCTATGCCATGCACTGAGTTTATAGGTTTTCCAGTTTGTGAGTCAGAATATTGTTGAAATTGTGCCAGAAAAGAATCAGAGTCCCTCCTCTATGTCACTTTCTGACTGTATTTCAATCCTTGCTTGTCATTTTAGATAGGCCTCTTTCTAAGTGCATTGGCTCTCCCAGTTTGGGAGTCAAAATGTTTTTAAATTGTACCAGAAGTTAAACAGAATCTCTCCTCCATGTCTCTTGCTGGCTGTATTGCAATCTCCCATTATAATTGTGGGCAGCACTTTCTCATAGTGCATAGGCTTTGCTAGTGTAGGAGTCCCACTTCTTAATAATGGGAAAAAAATATATTCTGAGGCCCTCCTCTGTGTCTTCCAGGGTGTATTGCAGTCCTCCATTGTAATTTTTGAATACTCTAGCACTTAGTGTATAGCTCTTAAAGCACAAAAATGCAGCAAAAATGCTATGTGGGAACATTGCATATGGGGTGGAGAGGGCTTATTTTCCTTTTTTTTTTTTAAATCTGGCTTATTTACAAGTCTATCTTGATTGTGTGGATTTGATATGTTATTTTGTTAACCTTATTTTAATAAAAAATATATGAAAACAAGTCATTTTACAGAAAAGAATGTTTCCTGACATTTTTTCCTATATCTATTTTACCTTCCATTTTGTATGCTTTATTTTCAGTCCATAAAGTGGTGTTATTTTCTAACAACGTTGTTCCCAGCAGCAAGCTAGGAGTCAAGGATGCAGTCAGGCATCTTTCCCATGCTGTTTCATTCCATTTGAGAGCAGTTTTCATCCATTTCAGTGATTTTTATGCCCCCTTTAAACGTCCTGGGAGTGTCTTTCGGAAAAATGCTTGAAATTCCCATTGACTTTCATTATGCTTGTTACTTGAGACGAGCAAACAAGCATTCCTATTTCCTTGATACGAGTACCGAACACGCAAGCATTTTAGTGCTCATTCATCACTACTATTAACCAGATAAACATTTTAAAAGCGTAAATGTACCAATCATTAAATTTTTAGTATTTTGTACCATTAATTGATAATTGTGCATAAAACAGGATTTATCTTGATTTTGTTTATCTACAGGATAACAAAAGAAAAAAGCATAATTTCTTGTCATTCACATCCTATAGTCATATGAAAAAGTTTGGGCACCCCTATTAATGTTAACCTTTTTTCTTTATAACAATTTGGGTTTTTGCAACAGCTATTTCAGTTTCATATATCTAATAACTGATGGACTGAGTAATATTTCTGGATTGAAATGAGGTTTATTGTACTAACAGAAAATGTGCAATCCGTATTTAAACAAAATTTGACCGGTGCAAAAGTATGGGCACCTCAACATAAAAGTGACATTAATATTTTGCAGATGCTCCTTTTGCAAAAATAACAGCCTCTAGTCGCTTCCTGTAGCTTTTAATGAGTTCCTGGATCCTCGATGAAGGTATATTTCACCATTACTGTTTACAAAACAATTCCAGTTCATGGTCGCCAAGCATGGACAGCACACTTCAAATCATCCCACAGATTTTCAATGATTTTCAGGTCTGGGAACTGGGATGGCCATTTCAGAACATTGTAATTGTTCCTCTGCATGAATGCCTGAGTAGATTTGGAGCGGTGTTTTGGATCATTGTCTTGCTGAAATATCCATCCCCTGCGTAACTTCAACTTCGTCACTGATTCTTGCACATTATTGTTAAGAATCTGCTGATACTGAGTTGAATCCATGCGACCCTCAACTTTAACAAGATTCTCGGTGCCGGCATTGGCCACACAGCCCCAAAGCATGATGGAACCTCCACCAAATTTTACTGTGGGTAGCAAGTGCTTTTCTTGGAATGCCGTGTTTTTTTGCCTCCATTCATAACGCCTTTTTGTATGACCAAACAACTCAATCTTTGTTTCATCAGTCCACAGGACCTTCTTCCAAAATGTAACTGGCTTGTCCAAATGTGCTTTTGCATACCTCAGGAGACTCTGTTTTTGGCGTGCTTGCAGAAACGGCTTCTTTCGCATCCCTCTCCCATTCAGCTTCTCCTTGTGCAACGTGCACTGTATTGTTGACCGATGCACATTGACACCATCTGCAGCAAGATGATGCTGCAGGTCTTTGGAGGTGGTCTGTGGATTGTCCTTGACTGTTCTCACCATTGTTCTTCTCTGCCTTTCTGATATTTTTCTTGGCCTGCCACTTCTGGCCTTAACAAGAACTGTACCTGTGTTCTTCCATTTCCTTACTATGTTCCTCACAGTGAAAACCGACAGTTTAAATCTCCGAGACAACTTTTTGTATCCTTCCCCTGAACAACTATGTTGAATAATCTTTGTTTTCAGATCATTTGAGAGTTGTTTTGAGGAGCCCATGATGCCACTCTTCATAGGAGATTCAAATAGGAGAACAACTTGCAAGTGGCCACCTTAAATACCTTTCCTCATGATTGGATACACCTGCCTATGAAGTTCAAAGCTCAATGAGGTTTCAAAACCAATTTAGTACTTTAGTAAGTCAGTAAAAAGTAGTTAGGAGGGTTCAAATCAAGAAATTGATAAGGGTGCCTATACTTTTGCATCGGACAAATTTTGTTTAAATACGGATTGCACATTTTCTGTTAGTACAATAAACCTCATTTCAATCCAGAAATATTACTCAGTCCATCAGTTATTAGATATATGAAACTGAAATAGCTGTTGCAAAAACCCAAATTGTTATAAAGAAAAAAGGTTAACATTAATAGGGGTGCCCAAACTTTTTCATATGACTGTATGTTAAGGACAAATTTGCTACCCCACCACCCACAAAAAAAAAGTGTAACGAGATACAAAACAAGATATGACCAGAGCATTATTTACAATTTCTATATTTCTGTTGAATTTTACTTGTTTGACATTTCTTGTTTAAAACCTCTACATTGCAGGTGTTGTCTGCTTTTCTTTTTTTTTTAATGATAAAAAGAGAAATCCCAGAAAAAAATAGAATAGAAATGTTTTCTTTCATAAAAGAGTATTTTTGTGCACGGGGAAAGAAAATGCAGAAAGAATGGATGAACTACCTAGAATTCTCTTACTAATCAGGTAGTGACTGTCATAAAGACAGATGGGGTCATTTCAGTCCCTAGAAACAGCTTAGTTAACGCATACCAGCATATCTGCATGGTATTTTCATAAGGCTGCTGAAATCAACTGGACATAGAATGAGATTAAGATGAGCCACACAGGGATGATCTGGCTCAGAAAACTCATAAAATCCTGTGAACTGTCAATGAACCAGTACAATACTAAAATAAATTAACTACCACCACCATTGAAAGTAGAGGTAATTGTATGAAGCATGGCTAGTTGTAATTATGCAAGTGACTATATACATTTAACTGCACTAATAAATTTGATCACATGTTGCAATGTTTTTTGTCAGCAAAATGCATGCCTGCAATTACAATTATAATTTGGCAACAATATTGTACTCACTTCTTGTGCCAAATATCATTCAATATGTTCTAGACTAGTTCCTCTCTTCGTTGAATGAGTTGAATTACAAGTAAAGCAGTCTAAAAACAACATCTAATATTTTAGACTTTGAAATTTTGTGAATATTGCAATTTATCAAAGAACTCTCTGAATTTCTGGTTAAAAAAAATAATTGACTATATTTTCCCTAACATTAATTATATTTAATTCTATTTGATTTCTTCATCCAATGTCAATAGATTCCCCTTTCAGTAGTTTATAAATAGTTCACTTGGAAATGGAAAACATTATTTCTCACTTGAAGCATTATTAAATTAATTAAGTAATCAATAAAATACATTACATGAAATATAATGTAGTTATAATTTATATCATAATGATAATGACTGCTGAGAAAATTGATGACATTAACACGTCCATAATACATGCATCAAAATAAAAGAATTTTATCCTGTGACTGATAAACATTAAGACCTCAAACTCGACACACCTTCTCATTCAAAGAGTTTTCTTTATTTTCTTGACTCTGAAAACTGTAGATTCACATTGAAGGCATCAAAACTATGAATTAAAACATGTGTAATGAAATACTTAACAAAAAAGTGTGAAACAACTGAAAATATGTCTTATATTCTAGGTTCTTCAAAGTAGCCACCTTTTGCTTTGATTACTGCTTTGCACACTCTTGGCATTCTCTTGATGAGCTTCAAGAGGTAGTCACCGGAAATGGTCTTTCAACAGTCTTGAAGGAGTTCCCAGAGATGCTTAGCACTTGTTGGCCCTTTTGCCTTCACTCTGTGGTCCAGCTCACCACAAACTGTTACGAACTGGCGCCGCCATAGCTGCAAGCAGCCTGCTGCGGTTCCTGTTGCGCCCAGGCGCTGGCTGCCGTTCTTGTCCGTGCCTAGGGTCGTCCAGTTGGCTGCTTCTTCCACCACGTCTAAGTGTGGAGAGGCAGCTAGTGCGCATGTGTGCGCCGATTTACCCCAGCCAGAGTCTGTCTGGTGTTTTGCCTACTGAGCATGCTCAGCCTGATTGTGTCATTTCTGAGACTAAGTCCTCAGTTCAGGCTACTGAGCATGCTCCCACAATTAATCCTAACAGCCTCTTTGCACAGGTACTTGGACTTCGTGCTGTGTCTAAGTTCTGGGATGTTCCTACTGAGCATGCTCAGGCAGATAGTCTGATTTCTGAGTCTGTTGTTCAGGCTACTGAGCATGCTCAGGCACTTGATGCATCAGAGGCTAGGTCTGGTAAGAACCTCACTGAGCATGTCCGTGAGGTGGCAGGCCCTGATAGGGCAGAGGGTAACCGGTGTCCTGATGACGTGGCTACTCCGGACTGGCTCGCAGAGGCCCGCCCCATAATCTGGCACCTTACCATTGGTCGTCAGACGATGACTGGTGAAGTGTTTGGGGCGTGGCTGCCATGAGGTCATCAATGACGTGGCGGTTCCGGATAGGTCACTGGTGACGTTGCTGCTGACATGGCACTCTGCTATTGGACCTTGGTGGTTCCACCCTAGGTTTGGGGAGAACCCAGGTTATAAAAGGGGCTGGAGACAACATGGAGGTGCGCATTCTTCATTTAGAGTTCATGGTGGCATAAGCTTTGTTGGAAGCAGTAGGTAGGGCTAGGCGAACGGTGCCTGTCACGCCAAGATTCGTGGCTCGGCACATCAGGGTCAGGCGCCGTGCTTCCTTGTAATTGTGCTATAGCAGTCCAGTGGCATTAACTGGACTGCGGCTGCTGTGTCACCTGTCCGTTTGTGCCTCCTACCCACACGGACAGCATACCTGTTGCGTTACTTGTCCAGTTGTGTTCTTTACGCACACGGACAGCATACCTGCTGTGTCACCTGTCCGTTTGTGCCCTCTACGCGCAAGGACAGCGTATTCCAGAGTCCCTGTGGAGTTAACAGGGTGTTCCTGGATTGGGTGTGTGAACCCTATTTCTCTCCTCGGCTTCCCAGTCAAATGCTACTGGTGTGACTACGTGGTCTGACGTGTCCTTCACACACGTGGCCAGTCGAGTGGTGACTAGAAACGCTAATCGAAGGACCGCTCGGCCTGACGTGTTCCCTACACACGTTGTCGGAGTAGCGCCCACTCCACCGAAACGCTAACTGGGTTGTCCTCCGGTTTGACGAGTCCCTACACACGTGACCGGTTACCAGGTCTCCTGGGTTATCTCTGAGTCATCAGCTCTATAGTCTCCACCTAACCCACAGGGTGCCAGCAGCTCCATTGCCATATGGAGCACGGTGGGCCCCGAAAGGTGATTGGGATATATACCCCCTGGTCCTAATCTGCCAGTCCCCCCGTCCACACAAACCATCTCGATTGGGTTCAGGTCTAGTGACTGTGGAGGCCAGGTCATCTGGCGTAGCACCCCATCACTCTCCTTCTTAATCAAATATCCCTTAGAAAGCCTGGAGGTGTGTTTGGGGTCATTGTCCTGTTGAAAAATAAATGATGGTCCAACTAAACACAAACCGGATGGAAAAGCATGCCGCTGCAAGATGCTGTGGTAGCCATGCTGGTTAAGAATGCCTTCAATTTTGAATAAATCACCAACAGTGTCACCAGCAAAGCGCCCCCACACCATCACACCTCCTCCTCCATGCTTCACGGTGGGAACCAGGCATGTAGAGTCCATCTGTTCACCTTTTCTGCATCACACAAAGACACGATGGTTGGATCCAAAGATCTCAAATTTGGATTCATCAGACCAAATCACAGATTTCCACTTTAGCCCAAACAAGTTTCTTCTGCTTGTTGCCTGTCCTTAGCAGTGGTTTCCTAGCAGCTATTTTACCATGAAGACCTGCTGCACAAAGTCTCCTCTTAACACTTGTTCTAGAGATGTGTCTGCTGCTAGAACTCTGTGTGGCATTGATCTGGTCTTTAATCTGAGCTGCTGTTAACCTGCGATTTCTGAGGCTAGTGGCTCGGATAAACTTATCCTCCACAGCTGAGGTGACTCTTGGTCTTCCTTTCCTGGGGCGGTCCTCATGTGAGCCAGTTTCTTTGTAGCGTTTGATGGTTTTTTCCACTGCACTTGTTGACACTTTCAAAGTTTTCCCAAGTTTTCGGACTAACTGACCTTCATTTCTTAAAGTAATGATGGCCACTCATTTTTCTTTACTTAGCTGTTTTTTTCTTGCCATAATACAATTTCTAACAGTCTATTCAGTAGGACCATCAGCTGTGCATCCACCAGACTTCTGCACAACACAACTGATGGTCTCCACCCCATTTATAAGGCAAGAAATCCCACTTATTAAATCTGTCAGGGCACACCTGTGAAGTGAAAACCATTTCCACTGACTACCTCTTGAAGCTCATCAAGAGTGTGCGAAGTAGTAATCAAAGCAAAAGGTGGCTACTTTGAAGAACCTAGAATATAAGAAATACTTTCAGTTGTTTCACACTTTTTTGTTAAGAATTTAATTCATAGTTCTGATGTCTTCAATGTGAATCTACAATTTTCAGAGGCATGAAAATAAAGAAAACTCTTTGAATGAGAAGATGTGTTCAAAGTTTTGGTCTGTACTGTATATATATATATATATATATATATATATATATATATATATATATATCTAATATATAAAGCTGAATGTGTGTGTGGGTGTGTGTGTGTGTGTGTGTGTGTGTGTGTGTGTCCGGGATTGGCATCTGCACCGTCGCAGCTACAGCCACAAAATTTTTCACACTCACACTTCTGGACCCCGAGAGCGTCATAGGCTATGTTTTGAGGGGAAATTTTAACCCCGCGCTTTACAGTTATTCAGCTGGGAGCCACAGTGCAGCCAGAACTTCAGAAGAATGCGCAGCCACGCCCTTAACTGGAATGTTTGCGTGTCACAATGCAGCCAGGGAAAGAGACAGACACAGACAGGGAAAGAGGCAGACACAGACAGGGTAAGAAACAGACATAGACAGGGTAAGAAATAAATACGGAATAACGTTTGGAACACCATTCTAAGTCCGAACTGGGTGCAAAAACCTAAAAAAACATCACTATGGGGAGATAAGGTATGCACACCAGTGACTATGTTTTTGCACCCAGTTCGGACTTAGAATGGTGTTCCAAACGTTATTCCTTATTTGTTAGTAGTTTTTCGTTTGTGAACCCTCCCCAACCACACCTATTGCCAATCCGTATCATACGCATAAATACCTGGGTCTCAGCTTCCCATACACGGTAAGTTTTTTAACTGCATGAGAGGACACACACAAGCTAGGGACCCCAACGTAGAGAAATACTTTGGCGTAGTGTTGGGGCTCTATTGCATTGATCAATTCAGTAGCTAAATTTCTCTTGATTCATATGTTCATGGCAGTAATGCAGATTCCATTTTTCACATTTTCACTCTTGCATATAGCTATTGGATTTTTCAAGTCAGTATTCACACAGCAGTTTCTGCTATTTCATGTATTCCCCTTACATAGTCACTGGTGTGCATACCTTATCTCCCCATAGTGATTTTTTTTAGGTTTTTGCACCCAGTTCGGACTTAGAATGGTGTTCCAAACGTTATTCCTTATTTGTTAGTAGTTTTTCGTTTGTGAACCCTCCCCAACCACACCTATTGCCAATCCGTATCATACGCATAAATACCTGGGTCTCAGCTTCCCATACACGGTAAGTTTTTTAACTGCATGAGAGGACACACACAAGCTAGGGACCCCAACGTAGAGAAATACTTTGGCGTAGTGTTGGGGCTCTATTGCATTGATCAATTCAGTAGCTAAATTTCTCTTGATTCATATGTTCATGGCAGTAATGCAGATTCCATTTTTCACATATTCACTCTTGCATATAGCTATTGGATTTTTCAAGTCAGTATTCACACAGCAGTTTCTGCTATTTCATGTATTCCCCTTACATAGTCACTGGTGTGCATACCTTATCTCCCCATAGTGTCTGTTTCCCTGTGTCTGTCTCTGTCTCTTTGTCTGTGTCTAAAAGGTCCGTGGAGCCTCTGTTAGGAGTCTCAACACAGAAACCAGCCAGATATCCCTCCAGGGAGGGCCCAGCCAAGCGGTGACTCTCTATTTCTCTTTTCATATCTTTAAACTTGTCAAAGAGTTTGATATTGACTATAAGGGCCACTTAATATGGTGGTTATGGTGGTCTCCTAAAAAGAGTCACCCCTTGGCTGGGCCCTTCCCGGAGGGATATCAGGCTGGTTTCTGTGTTGAGACTCCTAACAGAGGTTCCACAGACTTTTTTGATTTGCATATTTCCCAGGGGGCAATGTACCTAGGATTTCAATGTCTTGAGCGCCCTCGCTGGCTGCCGGCAGTGTTTTCTCTGGCTGGTCTCCCCGAGATCAGTGATTGTTTTGTCTTTGTCTGTGTCTGTCTCTTAACCTGTCTCTCTCTTTCCCTGTCTATCTCTTTCCCTGCCAGTCTGTCTCTTTGTCTGTGTTTGTCTCTTTGTGTCTGTCTCTTACCCTGTCTATATGGGGAGATAAGGTATGCACACCAGTGACTATGTAAGGGGAATACATGAAATAGCAGAAACTGCTGTGTGAATACTGACTTGAAAAATCCAATAGCTATATGCAAGAGTGAAAATGTGAAAAATGGAATCTGCATTACTGCCATGAACATATGAATCAAGAGAAATTTAGCTACTGAATTGATCAATGCAATAGAGCCCCAACACTACGCCAAAGTATTTCTCTACGTTGGGGTCCATAGCTTGTGTGTGTCCTCTCATGCAGTTAAAAAACTTACCGTGTATGGGAAGCTGAGACCCAGGCTATTTATGCGTATGATATGGATTGGCAATAGGTGTGGTTGGGGAGGGTTCACAAACGAAAAACTACTAACAAATAAGGAATAACGTTTGGAACACCATTCTAAGTCCGAACTGGGTGCAAAAACTTAAAAAAACATCACTATGGGGAGATAAGGTATGCACACCAGTGACTATGTAAGGGGAATACATGAAATAGCAGAAACTGCTGTGTGAATACTGACTTGAAAAATCCAATAGCTATATGCAAGAGTGAAAATGTGAAAAATGGAATCTGCATTACTGCCATGAACATATGAATCAAGAGAAATTTAGCTACTGAATTGATCAATGCAATAGAGCCCCAACACTACGCCAAAGTATTTCTCTACGTTGGGGTCCCTAGCTTGTGTGTGTCCTCTCATGCAGTTAAAAAACTTACCGTGTATGGGAAGCTGAGACCCAGGCTATTTCTGCGTATGATATGGATTGGCAATAGGGAAACAGGGAAACAGACAGACAGGGAAAGAGAGGGAAAGAGACAGACAGGGTAAGAGACAGACAAAGACAGATAAAGAGACAGACAAAGAGACAGACACTGGGAAAGAGACAGAGGGAAAGAGACAGACAGGAAAAGAGAGGGAAAGAGACAGACAGGGAAAGAGATAGATAGACAGACAGGGAAAGAGATTGAGACAGACGGAGAAAGAGACAGAGATAGTCAGAGACAGACAGGGAAAGAGACAGACAGACAAAGAGATAGAGAGAGAGACAGAGAGATATATACAGATGGGGAGACAGACATTATAATTACATTTATATCTATTTGTTTTGTGGTTTTTGTGCGCAGAATACATTTTTGGTAATACATTCTATTTTGTTAACAGCAGTTATCAACCCGGGCGAAGTCGGGTAGTACAGCTAATATATATATATATATATATATAGCTATATATATATATATATATATATATATATATATATATATATATATATAATGTACATATTTTAGACCTTAATATTTCTTTTTCAATTGTTTCAATTTTAATATGGAAAGAAAGATAGGTAAAGTTTCTGCAGCAAGTATACATTTAGTCTGATTGATCAGTGATATGTTCTAGACGTCATTTGTTCTGCAGCATGTTTACAACAATTATACATATTTTTTTCACTTTTATAGGGAACCTGTCACTCAAGTGATGCTGCTCATACTAAGTACAGAATGAATCAGAACATGGCTGCAAGATTCAGCTAAATATATTTTCTCAGAAATGCTCTAATTTGAAGTTACATTCGTGGACTATTGCTAGAAAGGAAACTAATTCTGTGCCACCACAAACCAGCTTCTTCTCCTGCCCCTCTAGGTGATTGGGAGGTCTCTCATATTTGTATACATAGTTAAATATACATACACTAGGCATCTGTCATAAGTGTGAAATGTCTTGATGTTACCTTTGAGAGATCTGGGGTCAGAAGGTCTCAGTGTTTAATCAATCACAGGTCCTCTGTAGAACTCACTTAACTGTTGTCTTATTTTCTTTTCTATGCTGAAGAAATTAAGGACCCCCTCACTGCCGGAATGAATTCTCTTAGCCCTTTTCCCAGCTAAAGCTTATGATTACCTTCCCTTCCACTATATTTACCCTCCCTGGGCTTCACTTCATGCCGGATATAGAATTTCTGGTCTGACTACAGTGGACGAGTTTCTGTTAAGTGGAGGTGCTCTTACAAGCCATTTTTGTCTGGGTCTGTCAGAAAGGCTGAGATGTACATTGCTACTTTATGAAACTTCTCTGTCATTAGAAGCTGCTATGGCCATAGCCATAAGGATTGATAGACTACTCAGTGATAGGCCTGTGATGACTCCACCCCCTGTTGCTCTCCCAAGGACTGAAATTCCTCATGTATGCACTGATAAGCCCATGCAGTTTGGGGCAGCCTCTCCTTAGTGTGAGTCTTTTGCAGTTTAACGTAGGATGTGGGTATTTCTTCTGTGGTGGTGGGATCATTTTATTGAGATTTGTCTTTACATACCTAAACAAAAGAGACCACAGGTTGTGTGGAGGATTAAAAGCTTGACTTATGAAGCTTTCCTTCTTATGTACATCTCAGTTAATCTTAACTGCTGAGATTTTTGGAATGAAAACTAAGACCATTTCTGTCCTTTTGGATAGTGGGGCTTGAGTCAATATGATGGATTGTCAGTTTTCTCAGACCCTTGGTCTCTCCTGTAGTAAGTTCTTGAAGGGAAGTCTATCCCTATATTTGTTATTGACTCTGCACCTTTTGGTCAGAGAAGGTTTACACAAATTGTGCATAATGTGAACCGTCACATAGTGGCTCTTTACAGAGTTCCTTTCCTACTATATCTTGGAAGGTTTTCTTTCTCCTATTTTTTTGGGCCTTCCTTGGTTATTTATGCAAAAAACTTGTTATTGACTGACAGTCCTGGGAGTTTAAGTGGAGTGATTTATGCAAGAACAATTGTTTAAGTATGATTATCTCTACCATCTCCATTAAAACTGTATCGTCTTTTTGTCTGAATTTGTAAATGTATTCTTGGAAAAGGAGTGCCACGAAACCACTACTGATCATGCATATGTGGCTCTCAAAGTTGGATCTCATGGGAGCTTATAATCTGATTAGAACCATAGAGAGGGATGAGTGGAAAATGGCTTTTAATACTCTTGAAAGGCATTATGAAAATCTTGTCATGCCGTTTGGTCTAACTAATGCTCCTGACAGTATTCAGCATTTTGTTAATGACATTTCTCATCACCTGATCGGTAGGTTTGTGGTGGTATGATAAAGACACATCAGATACACATCTGGCAAGTATTGAAGATTGTATGGGATAATGTACTGTATGCCAAACTTGAAAAATGTTTATTTAACATTCAGGAGGTTCACTTTTAGGGTTTTCTGGTGTCATCTTTGGGTTTCTTGATGGATTCAGATAAGGTTCGCGAAGTGCTGGAATGTGATCCTCTTCAAAATCTTAAAGCAGTGCAATGCTTTCTGGAGATTGCCAACTACTATCAGAAGTTTATCCAGAAGTTCTCGTTGATTACCAAACCTCTCACTGATATGACAAAAAAGGTATGGACTTTTTCTAGGTGGTCAGACCACGTTCAATTGGCATCTTCTTCCCTAAAGAATTGTTTTGTCATTGATCCTGTTGTCACTTAACTGGTTCTTTGTCAGCAATTTATTGTTGAGGTGGATGTGTCTGGAGTTGTGGTTGGGGCTGTCTCGGGGGTCATCCCCTGAAAAGGACTATAATATTGGCAAAAGTTAACTTTTAGTTATTAAGTATGCTTTTCAGGAGTAGCATCATTTTTTTGAGGGGGGGCAATTCATCCTGTCACAATAACTGATTATAAAAATCTGCTATACCTTGAATCTGTAAATGTCTTAATCCTATGAAAGCCAAGTGTTGTTTAGCTTTTATCAGGTTTAAGTTTGCAGTCACTTACCATACTTGGGTTAAAAACATTAAAGCAGATGGTTTGTCCCTAGGGGAGGTTATTCTGAAGACTCTGTTCCTATTTCATAGGAAGGGGTGGTCGTCTCCATTGCTTCTCGCCCTCAGGGAAATGGTTCTTGCGAGTCAATGAGGTATTAAAGCAACCTTGGACCTCCTTTCTCATTGATTTTCGTGGCCATGGTTTCAGCAGAATGTGGTTGAGTTTGAGTCTACCTGTAATGTTTGTGCGCATTCTAAGACCCTGCATTATCGTCTTCCCGGGTCCCTAATACAGTTAGCTATACCTGACAAACAATGGAAAGATAAATCCATGGATTTTATTACTTATTTTATAGGTTTAATACAATGGCACACTTCTTTGCCTTACCAGTTCTTCCAAATACTGTAACCTTAGTTCAAGTGTTTGTCTCTGAGATTGTCAAGCTCCATGGGGTTTGTTAAAATGTGGTTCCTGATTGGGGGACCCAGTTTGTTTCTAAAGTTAGGAAATCAATCTGTTCTCATCTGGGGGTACATCTTTCCTTTTTTTGGCTTTCCATCCTTAATTGAACGTCCAGACTGAATGCCTGAACCAAGGCCTGGAGACATACCTTATATGTTTTGTGTCAGATAATCAGGATGATTAGTCATCCTATTTACTCTTGGCTGAGTTTGTGCTAAACAATTGTCACAATACGGCTATGTGCGCACAGTGCGTTTTTCGCGGCGTTTTTGCGCGTTTTTCGGGTGCGTTTTTGGCCTCAAAACTGCAGGACTTTGCTTCCCCAGCAAAATCTATGAGTTTTCATTTTACTGTCCGCACACATCTGTTTTTTTTACCTGCGTTTTTGAGTTAAAAAAAAAAATGGACATGTCAGTTCTTTCCTGCATTTTTCTGCGTTTTCCGCCCATGCAATGCATTGGAAAAACGCAGCAAAACGCAGAGATCAAAAACGCAGCAAAACGCAGCCAAAAACGCACCAAATCGCGGCAAAAACGCATGCGGTTTTGATGCGTTTTTTCGACGCAGGTGCGTTTTTGTGCGTTTTTAGCGGCCAAAAACGCACAAAAACGCAGCGTCAAAAAGACGCAGTGTGCGAACCTAACCTAAGGCTATGTCCGCACGTTGCTTTTTACCTGCTTTTTACCTGCTTTTTTGCTGCTTTTTCAACTGCAGCGTTTAATGCCAAAATGGTTGTGTTCTGCTTTTCAAGCAAAGTCTATGGGAATTTGGGTTTCTTGTCCGCACTATGCAGTTCAAACTGCAGCCTTTTTGTTGCAGAACTTTGGTCAAAAACTCAGCTTTGCAGTGCAAAACCCAAATGGCAAAAACAATTGACAGGTCAATTGTTTTTGCCATTTGGGTTTTGCCCTGCAAAGCTGAGTTTTTGACCAAAGTTCTGCAACAAAAAGGCTGCAGTTTGAACTGCATAGTGCGGACAAGAAACCCAAATTCCCATAGACTTTGCTTGAAAAGCAGAACACAACCATTTTGGCATTAAACGCTGCAGTTGAAAAAGCAGCAAAAAAGCAGGTAAAAAGCAACGTGCGGACATAGCCTTAGTCCACTGGTAAATCACCATTTTTGTTGCATATGTCTTTCACCCTCTGTGCTTTTAGTAGAGATAAGTCCTCAGAGGTTCCTGAAGGGGAACAATTTTATTTGTTGCTCTCTTCTGGCAAAGAGTACACAACATCCTAAAAGTTATGAATCACAGATACAGATGTATGGTTGATAAAATGTTAGTCAGGTCTGAAACTGTATGTGACTGATTATATATGGCTGACCACAAATATTAAGTGGGAGATTCCTTCTTGGAAATTAGTCCATAGGTTCATTGGCCCATACAAGGTGGTCACTGTTATTAACCCTGTAACTTTTTTTGTCTAGAGCTGCCTCAAGCGCTTAAAATTCATAATGCTTTTTACAGGTCATTGCTCAAGAAATATGTTGCATTTTCTGTTGATGGTTGTTTAGAGTTTCAGGTGGCAAGAATAGTGAATTCTCACTTTGTTTATCACTCTCTTAATTAATATTATTATTTTGGGAAAAAAACTACCATAATTATATAGCAGGAGAAAACAAGATGTCCAGCAATCACATCCAGGTTATATTAAAAGTAAAAATTCTTTTTTTATTCCATATTAAAATAAATTAGTCCATCCGGGAATTAAAAGAAAAAAAATCCATTGAACAATAGAGTAGAGGAACTAGTTTCAGATTACATGTCCTTATTCACTCCTAGTCATAATTATATAGCAGTATTAATTCCACAGTACTTTACAGATATGATTATCACTGTTTCCATTGGGGCTCACTCACTAAATTCCTTATCAGTATGTCTTTGGAGTGTGGGAGGAAATTGGAGAAAACCCACACAAACACGGGGAGAACATAAAAACTCCTTGCAGATATTGTGCTTGGTGGTATTTGAACCTAAGACCCCAGTGCTGCAAGTCTGCAGTGCTAACCACTGAGCCACCATGCTGCCTCATTCTGCCGTTATTTTCTGTATCGTAAATGTATCTTACCGCAAGATATAAAAAAAATTACTTTTATTGTAAGAGTTAGTACAAAACAGCATGGGCGTACCCAGGATCAAAACTAGAGAGGGGCAAGCCATGGTCGGTCAAGTACACATTACTGGAGGACACTGAGGGAGGCTATACACATTATTGGGAGACGCTGGGGGACTGTGGGATCTAAAAATAACTGGAGGACATTGAGGGAGGCCATATACATTATTGGGAGACGCTGGGGGCCTGTGGGATATAAACATTACTGAGGGACAATGGGGGGCATACACATTACTGGCTAATGTTGGGAGGCATGCACATTACTGGAGGCTGGGGGGAATACACATTACTGAGGAATGCTGGGAGGCATGCACATTATCTACTGTACCCTCACCCATGCCCCTCACCCCACTATACCAGTGCACGACCAGCTCTGCCATCATCTACTGTACCCTGCCTCACCCATCCCCCTCACCCCACTATACTGCTGCACAGCCCATCAGCCTCACTTCACTATACATATAGAATTATATACAGAAATTTTCAAGGAAAAAAAGAGGGGCAGGATGCCCACAGCAGAGGGGCAGGAGGCCCACAGCAGAGGGACAGGAGGCCCACAGCAGAGGGGCAGGAGGACCACAGCAGAGGGGCAGGAGGACCACAGCAGAGGGGCATGAGACCACGGGCCGGAGGTTTCCCACCCCTGATCTAGCTGAAGCAAGGCAGGGGTCAGCAGACCTGCAGTCGGGGGGCCTGTGGTCGGCGGGCTTGCGGTCAGCGGGGCTTGTGGTTGGTGGGTCTGCGGGCTTGCGGTCGGTGAGGCCTTTGGTTGGTGGGTCTGCGATCCGGCAGTCGACGGGTCTGCGGGCGGCCCCAGGCAGAGCTTAGCGTGCCCCCCTCACGCTGGAATCGGCACCTCACCACCCCGACGATCATCTTCAGCTTACAGCGCTTACCTGTCCCCGTTGGATGCCAGGTCCTCGCCACCTCTGCGTTGTACGCAGCACTGTCAAGAGGCGCAGAGTGATGACCTCATCACAGTGCTATGTGATGACGCACCGTCTCCCTGCGCTACTCGCTTCCGGCCACATGGCTAATTTGCATGCGATGTCCTAGAAGGGCTTCCCCTGCAATTTAGCCATGTGTGCAGTGGAAGAAACGACACGGCCGGGCCCCTCTGCTGCGCCTGTGACTGAGGCCCGGTGAAGAGAAGGGGCCCATCCTGCCTGGGGCTTAACAAATGCAAGTAATTACCCCACCAGGCACAGTAGTAATGCCGTGATGGTGGCCCTGCCCTGCTTCTGGGGGGGAGAGCTCCCCCCCCCTGTGCCAGCGTGGGTACGCCCATGCAAAACAGTGATAATATAATCAATCAAGTATTTATTTTATTTTTTTCTACTACTTTTTCACATTAATAGAAAATCTCAGGAATATTTTTTTTAGAGCGTAGCATTCCAATAGCCTTAATCTGTTCATCACTAAGAGATAAGAGTGTTTGTTTTTTCTTTTTCAAAATGACTCATATTTACAAATATCTAAAAAAATATATAAAAATGGTTGCATTTAAATTGTTTCAATTTAATTATTAATTATTAAAATTCTTACAGGTGTTTATAAACTCTTGGCTTAAAATGTAGCCATTAATATTCCGCGATTATGATGGGTGAGGATGGAGTCAAAAAGGGAGCACTATTATCCAGTCTAAACATCTGGATGCTATGAGTGATATTGAACACGATATCTAAGGCTAGTTTCACATCTCCGGTATTTTGCCGGAAGCCAGATCCATCGCACATGCAGTATAGATACATTCATTTACAATGGAAGCGTGACACCATGAGGAGACATGCGGTTGTGTATGAAGCATGTGTCCGCATGGTGTTGAGCTTCCATTACAAATGAATGTGACTGTACTGCATGTGTGCTGGATCCGGCTTCCGGCAAAATACCGGAGATGTGAAACCAGCCGAAGGGGTCAAGACAGCAGTGCCAGCCTGTTTGGGGTGTAGTGTGACCTTTACTGTGCAGAAGGCACTGGTACACTTTTTAGTCAGTATCATTTACGTTTAGAGAGAACGTTTTCAATGTACAATGTACGATGAGTGAGCATTTTACAAATGTCTAAGGATCCACAGGTTTTTTTAAAATTTTACTTATGTTACGAATCAGCGCCGCCATAGCCGCAAGCAGCCTTCTGCGGTTCCAGTTGCGCCCAGGTGCTGGCTGACATTTTTGGCAGTGCCTCAGGTTGTAAAGCTGGCTGCTTCCTCCTCCATGTCTAAGTGTGGAGATGTGGCTAGTGCGCATGTGCGTGACAATTTACCCCAGCCAGAGCCAAAGTCCAGTGTTTCGCCCAGTGAGCATGCTCAACCTGACTGTGCCATTCCTGAGGCTAAGTCCTCAGTTCGGGCTACTGAGCATGCTCCTACACCTGCAAAAAGCCTCTTTGCACAGGTACTTGGACATCGTGGTATGTCTAAGTCCTGTGTTGTGCCTACTGAGCATGCTCGGGTCTGATTTCTGAGACTGTTGTTCAGGCTACTGAGCATGCTCAGGCACTTAGTGCATCTGAGGCAAGGTCCGGTAAGGACCAAACTGGGCATGTCCGTGAGGTGGCAGGCTCTGATAGGCCGACACACATCAGGTGTCCTGATGTGGCCACTCCGGACTGGCACACGGAGGCCTTCCCCTATGACACGGCACCTCACCATTGGTCGTCAGACGATGACTGGTGAGGTGTTTGGGGCATGGCAGCCATGAGGTCATCAGTGACGTGGCGGTTCCAGATAGGCCGCTGGTGATGTCACTGATGACGTGGCACTCCGCTATTGGACCCTGGGGGTGCCATTGTGGTCCACCCTGGGTTTAAGGTGGACCCAGGTTATAAAAGGTGCTGGAGACAACATGGAGGGGCACAGTCTTCTCATATGTTTGTTGTGAGCACACGTCCATATATAGAGCCCATTGCAGCTACAGCCAGTTTGATTAGAAGCAGTAAGGTAGGGATAGGCATCTGGTGCCAGTCAGGTCAAGACACCTGTGGCTGGGCACGATGGGGTCAGGTGCCGCGCTTCTCCCTTACTATCCAGTCCTGCTAGTGCACCTCAGTGGAGTTAACTGGGCTGCGGCTGCTGTGCCACCTGTCTGGTTGTTCCCCCTACGCGCACGGACAGCATAACCCAGGACCTCTGTGGCATTAACAGGGACTTCCTGGGCTGGCTGTGTGGAACCTGTTCTCTTCATATCAGCTTCCCAGTCAGCGCTACCGGTGTGACCACCTGGCTTGACGTGTCCTGTACACACGTGGCTAGTTGAGAGCCCTGATGGCCAGAAACACTAATCGGGGGACCGCTCGGTCTGACGTGTCATACACATGTGGCCAACACAGCGCTTTTGCGGCGGTCTTCCGGTCAACGCTACTTAGTCACCACCTGGCCTGACATGTTCCCTGCACACGTGGTCGGTGTAAGTACACCGAAATGCTAACTGGGTTGTTGTCCGGTCTGACGTGTCCCTACACACGTGACCGGTTCCCAGGTCTCCAGTGTTATTTCAGAGCCATCCAGCTCTGTATTCACTGCCTAACCTTTGGGTTGCCAGCAGCTCCTTTGTCACCTGGAGCACGGTGGACCCCGACTGGCAACTGGGATATATATCATCATATCCTAATCTGCCAGTCCCCCCATAACAACTTGGCTAGTTGTATAATAATAATAATAATAATAATAATAATAATAATAATAATTTTATATAATATTTATTCATTTATATAGCGCTATTAATTCCACAGCTTGTTACATACATTGCCAACATTGTAACCATTGGGGCTCACAATCTAAAATTCCTTATCAGTATGTGTTTTTTTGTTTGTCATATATTTTTTTTTTGGGTCATATAATGGTCATATATTTTAGGAAATATCAAATATTAAGCTCTTAACACTCAACCTGCCCCATTGTTTAAATTCTTTGTGTGTTGGGTAATTAAAAACTTCTGTTTTTGAAGATTTTATAATGTGGAGACCTTAATTTCTCATTTAATGCAATCTTCAATAACTCTTCTACGTTAACAGACAAATTATCATCAAAATTGAAAGGTGAAATATGTCAAGCTATGTGCTAATTAAGCATAACAGATTGCTGGAGGGAATATAATGACCTTGTTAAAGGACACACATACTTATCCCCAGATCATCACCAACATACAAAGATTTATTGGATCATTGCCTCCACTCCACACACTTAATCCTGTCCCTATTATATAGCTGGCGTGCCATGTGCTTGGTCAGATCACAACCTCATAGTAGAATTCATCTACCCAGCACGGCGCCTGTACACATGGTGACTAGATGAACCTTTCCTAACCAACCTACTCATTACATGACATACTGCAACTGTCCCAAAGGACAACTAAGCCCATCAGTAAATGTTGTCACTCACAAATTAATAGTTAAAATGGCTATTTTTGCTGAAGCATCCAGACTAAGAAAAATATGTCAGGTGCAATATAATTTGGAAAATAAAATGTTCAAGTTGTAATTTTCAAATCAGAAACAGCCCATTTTGATTTTTAAATGTGTTTTTTCAGGATCCCATCTTCAGAAGTTTGATGCTGACTTGCATTTTGGCATTCTGCTTGTCCAGATGACAATGTTTTCTTGATGATTGACAGCTCAGGCCAATGGCATGGTTAAGCTACTAGGCCAAATTGTGGCTCCTAAATTCTACTAGTAGAGGAATATGCCTCTGTAGCACCTGAGTAGTGCAGTGATACTAATACTGATCAGATTTTGCGGTATTAGAGAAGAGGCGACTTGGATGTATACATATACATCCAAGGTCGGGAAGGGGTTAATATTACAAAAATTGAATTAAAAAGTTGAAATGATTGAATTTATGAATAACAAATCAAATTTGTTATCAAATCTTTGGCATAAAGCAAGCAGCATTGTGGCCAACTGTCTTATTTTGTCGGTTGGGAAAGGGTTCAAATAACAGCATACGTTATACATACCTGTTCAAGACCAGCATCCTTATGTCACCTTCATAGATACAACTGCTCTCTAGTGTGGAGAGAGAACACAAGAATCTTTTTTTCAAAGCAATTGGAAGAATTTCTTTAAAGAACAATTTTAATAGAACTGAATCAAATCTACAGGGTTAAAAGAGCATAGCTGACCTAAAACACGTTTCGATAGATTCACTCATCTCTAGTAATGGGCGTATATTTTGATATTTGAATTAATAAAGTTTGCCAAACTTTCCCTTAAAATTTGAATTGCAGTGAATACATTTTAAAGAATATCAATATTGGAAATCTTGTACTAGATAAGGAAATACATGTTGAAGAGAAAAAATAAAAGAGAAAGAGAATCCATCTGGTAATCAGATCTTACACTTTACAGGAGAGGGAGAAAGAGAGGAGAGGAAGAGAGCGCGAAA
Organism: Anomaloglossus baeobatrachus; assembly: GCF_048569485.1. Lineage (NCBI taxonomy): Eukaryota > Metazoa > Chordata > Amphibia > Anura > Aromobatidae > Anomaloglossus > Anomaloglossus baeobatrachus. The sequence goes on along the minus strand of NC_134359.1, from coordinate 209,165,051 downwards.
TAGAGATAGAGAGAAAAGACTATGCTGACCATAACAGCTTATACTCTACAAGCAAGAGAGAGCGAGAACCCCACTGACCATAAGTGTCTATGTAGTGGCCCAGTCCAGATTGTGTTTGTTTCTTTAAGTACATTCTCTTATATGTAATATCATGTTATATGTTATAAGTAAAGCATTTCTCATTTGTTATGTTCTAGCACCATCTACTGGTGAAAACTGTAAGAATCTGACGTCTGCATTGGGTGTTATCCTATTGGCCAGTTCTTGGTCACATGGATCAATAGGTGGAGCTATTCTCCAGCATCTGTCTGGAAACAACTGGAATGTTGGGGTGCTAGCTGAGTCTCCTCTGAGGGGAGACATTATGTGGAGTTTCTCTTCACTACAAGACTCCTACTGGGCCGAGGCCTAGAATTTCATCATTTCCTGACTTTTACAGCCGATATGCTGAAGGCTTCCTATCCTGAATCCTCACTGGCCAGATATACATTGTGCATCTCTTCAGACAGTAGGGCATACTGGTTATATACAAGACCCTACTGCACGCAGATTGGGAAGTTTGAGGGTCTCCCGCCCCACTGCAATATTAGTGGCTTTCATGCCATTGTCCACGCATCAGCAGTCCGGTCCCCGTAGCGCGCTGGGCATCTATCTACATTTGCTTACATGTACTGCACATGTCTGAACTAGTGACATTAGTGAAATTAACCCCAGGACTCCAGGTCAGTACAATCTTATTATATCTACCCTGTAAACTCAAGAGACTCTGAACCTGCTTCTAAAGGCATACCAGTATTAAATTTGAAGTAAATCGTGCTCTTAAAGCTACAGAACCCTAATTACACTTCAGCATTCAACACCAAGCTGTATTTGCTGTGGCCTACCCACAAAAGACCATGAAACATACTGTATATTCCGTGTTGTTTTTCTTTGTTCCTGCTGTATTAAAGCAACTGTTATCCCCGAGACCGTGTCTGTGGACTGTCCATCAGCTGTGGATACCGTGTGGGGGTGGATAGCAGGGAACATCAGAGCCTTGTTGACCACCCAGGGAACACGGCCCCTGCACCCTTGTGCCAGAACAGCAACTGTGACATATAGAACATTTGAGGTCCTCTGTCCCTGGGCCCTTACATCTACACTCTACAGAAAGGAGATGGCGAGGACCCCACTGACCATAAGAGCTTACACTTTACAGGCAAAAGAAAGAGGACCCTGCTGATCATAAGAGCTTAAACCTTATAGAGGAGAGAGGACCCCTATGACCACAAGAGCTTACACTCTAAAGGAGAGAGAGACTCACTCTTAAAATGGAAAAGGACTCTGCCTTTGAATTAGTGATCTCAGATGCCCCAGGTATTGGCCACCACTGTACAAGTATGATAACCTTCTAGATATCATAGCTGCAGGGCATAATGGGAAAGCCTGTGTGGCAATGCATAATAACTAGGGATGATCAAATACCTCAAATATTCGGCAACGCCCATATTCGCCAAATTGGTCGCCGCTTTTCGACTATTTGCAAATATTCGATGCGCAATGTAAGTCTAGGGGAAACCCGAATAGTTGCCGAATAGCAACTATTCGTGCCTCCCATGGAATTACATTGCGCATCGAATATTCGCATAGCGGAGACCTATTAATCGGATATTCGCGAAGCCAAATAATGACGAATATTTGTGATATTCGATCATCCCTAATAATGACGTTAGCGTGCTCTCTCATGCTTAATCATCGTGGCAATTTTTTTTTATTTATTTTTTTTTAAGAAATGCAAATCTCAAAATATTTCAATTCAGTAATGTTATCATTTCTAGCCAAACTTCAGAAAATTTAACTCAAGCTCAATTCATTATGAATTGGTGAGCTAATCGCTATTAAAAAAAAAGAAATACAAAATAAAAAGGTGATAAAAATTAAGGTGTAATAAATCTAAGTATTTACAGAACGTATGTAGAGTATTTTTTTAACAGCTGTTTTTTATTATTTTGTAAATGAATTATTAGTCCGTGGCCATTTTGTGTGCTGCTAGCATGAGACTGCAACAAACAATTGATATAATCACAAATGAATACAATTTTGCTTTATTTCATATACTTAAATGGAAGACACACTGATATTGTGGGTTTGGTTCAAATTAAGTTTCTAAATTAAGATATAGTTCACACAGATGTTTTATCACATAATTATTACTATTGCTTTTGAATGCCATTATTATTTAGTTGACATTTATGTTTATTATAAAGATCCTTTTTTCAGCAATAGATGTATCGTACCACTACTGACCTTTTAGAAGGCATGAGTAGAAAAATTATGAAGTTAGATTATATAGTCTTAGTATACAATGGTTTCCGGACAAGTTGAGTAGATGAGACAAACACATGTTATTAAAATACATAAACAGTCAACACAAATGGCATCATTTATCATATTGCTGATCACCGATATACATTAAGGCTATCCTGACAACAATAAATTAAAATTATACTAGAACAATGAGACAAGAGTGGAGGGTGTAGAGGGAATAGTCACGGTCATTAATGGACAAAACAATTTATCATTACAATTATACATGAATCGTGTAACACATACATATTATATGTGCGAGTACTGTTATATTTATATAGAAAAAGGTCGTACATTACCAGAGAAAGCTACTTCTAATGGGATAACGCACCTCAGCTGGACGTCAATGCCTAAATAGGACCAAAACAGTTAGGTTACCAAAGGTCTATGCAAATGAAATACAACAATTAAAGACATAACATTCTGTAGCTAAGTTTTAGAAATAAGATACCATTTTAAAGTACGAGTTGTCAGTATTATTTTATTCTGTTTGTTTCTATTCCTTTCAATAAACGTATATATTTATTCATCTAGGTTCATAAAGGTTTATGGATAAATATATGAAATATGCGATTCTGTTGTTACAATTGTTGCCAACGGAATCTCTATACAATGATTCGGTCTTGTACTCCCTTCTATTCATGATGTTGAGCCTGAGCTGTAACCCTTTGTTGTTTCAATTTTCCAATCCTATTGTGTTGTTTTTTGGCTTTTGTTAAAATCAATAAACTGTTTAAATACTAAATAGGCGATTCATCCATTCACAAGGAAAATAAAGACAAGTTCAAATTCTCAACATTTTTTTTTAAAATATATGAAAACATGTTTGGCAATAGGATAGAAAAATTAACAATACTGCAAAGCTTCCAATTGCCTTAACATCTGATCCAGCCCTAATGACTGTATCCAACACCTGTAAAGCTCTGCAACAAAAACACAGAATTCATATAGTCAAATATAATACCATATATATATATATATATATATATATATATATATATATATACTAGAAGGTGGCCCGATTCTACTCATCGGGTATTCTAGAATTTACGTATTGTGTAGTTAATGTATGATTTTTGTTATATATATATATATATATAGATGTTGTTGTGTGTAGTTACCAAGTGTTTGTTTAGGGCGCTGTACAAGTTCTGGGTGTTGTCTGGGTGTGGCAGGGGGGATGAGAGCGGTGTTGTTTGTGTGTTGCGTTGTTTGTAGAGCGCTGTGTGTCTGTAGCGTTGTGTGTGTGTGTTGCGCGGTTTGTGTGGGTGTGAGGTGTGTCTGTGTGTTTTGGGGGGAGGTATGTTTTGTGCAATGTGTGTGTTGTGCGGTATGTGCGTATATTTGTGTGTGCCGTGGTGTTTGTGTGTTGGGTGTTGTGTGTGTGTGCGGCGTTGTCTGTGTGTGTGGGTGTCTGTGTAGGGCAGTGTTTGTGGTTCCCAGTGTGTGTGTGGTGTGTTGTGCAGTGCGTGTGTGGCGGTGTGTGTGTGTTTTGGGGGGAGGTGTGCACCCCCCATCGTGCTCCATGCTGTACACTCCCCATTGTGCTCTATCCCCCATGCTGCGCACTCCCCATCGTGCTCCATCCCCCATGCTGCGCACTCCCCATCGTGCTCCATGCTGCGCACTCCCCATTGTGCTCCATCCCCCATGCTGCGCACTCCCCATCGTGCTCCATCCCCCATGCTGCGCACTCCCCATTGTGCTCCATGCTGCGCACTCCCCATCGTGCTTTATCCCCCATGCTGCGCATTCCCCATCGTGCTCCATCTCCCATGATGCGCACTCCCCATCATGCTCCATCCCCCATGCTGCGCACTCCCCATCGTGCTCCATCCCCCATGCTGCGCACTCCCCATCGTGCTCCATGCTGCGCCCTCCCCATCGTGCTCTATCCCCCATGCTGCGCACTCCCCATTGTGCTCCATCCCCCATGCTGTGCACTCCCCATCGTGCTCCACAGTCACACATCAGACATTATACACGCTCACATCTGATCACATACACTCACACACACACACCCCACTTCTCCCTGTGCCCACCGGTGGGTGGTCCCAGCAGCTGTGCTGCACGCCGTGCTCCTCTGCCGACACTCACAGATCCGATCGCATACACTCACACACACACATTCACACATCAGAACACACTCACACACATCTGATCGCATACACACACACACACACACATTCACACATCAGAACACACTCACACACATCCGATCGCATACACGCACACACACACTGATGATGTCGCACAGTGCTCACACAATCACAACATCCGGAGATACCACATGCTTCTGGCCATGTGATCCTCCGGCAGGTCCTGGAAGATCACTGCACGCACAGGATCGCCGCCGAGAAACAAGTGATATCACGGGATGTTGTGAGTGTGTGGATGCGATCTGATGTGTGTGTGAGGTGTGTGTGAGAGTGAGTGTGATCTGATGTGTGTGTGTCTGTTCTTATGTGTGTGCGTGTGTGTGTGTTCCGCCGCTGCAGGACCTTGATGCGCTCACCTGGGAGCTGGTGTACGCTGGTAACCATGCTACAATATTACATGGTTACCAGCGTACCCCGCCCCCGCTCGCACGGGAGTCCACACCAGCGTACGCCGGTGTACGCTGATGTGGGCTCCCGGGGGTACAGTACTCACCTGGGAGTCGGTTCGGGGAATGCGTTCGGGGGGCGAGGCCAGAGCGAGCGTGCAATGCGTGAGGGGGGTGGGGCGTGGCCGAGTTGCCAATGCGTGCAGGGGCCGGGGCGAGAGGCCAATCCGTGCGAGGGGGCGGAGCCGAGGCGAGGCGAGCGGCCAATCCGTGCAGGGGGCGGGGCCATGGCGAGCCCAGTGGCCAATCCGCTATTTGTCACCGTAAGGACACAATTTTGGAGCAAGACAGACAGACAGACAGACAGACAGAATAAGGCAATTATATGTATATATATATATATATATATATATATACCATATATATAATACCATACTTATAGAAATCTGATACTGCATTTCTCCAAAAATAAGATACTGTGTTATATTTTTTTTGCCCCAAAAAATGTGTTAGGGCTTATTTTTAGGAAAGGGATTATTTCTGGAAAACATGGGGTTGGGGTAGGTTTAGTGTTGTGACAGAATATACTTATTAACTGTTAATAAAATTAACTTTTTATTAATATACATTAATTAAACTCAAAACAAAAAAAACAAAACAGAAAACTATTTCACAGGGTGAAAAGTTACCGGAATATCGGTTTCTTCATCAAATTGGTTGAGGCATTTAAGAGATAGAGAGTGTGCGACCATATTCGTCAAATGTCTCAAGCCGTCAATACGGAAAAAGGCACAAGGGGAGGAGTTGGTTAACCTTACCTTAGTCTTACCCTATCAGGGTGTATTCCTGCCTACCAATCAATTATAATTCAGAGGCCTCTTAAAAAACCTTTACAGCGGCAACCAAAGGTTCTTTAAGAGGCCTCTGAATTATAATTGAAAAGGGAGAGTTAGGAAAAGGAAAAGGGAGAGCCGCCGAAGAATGGGGGCATCGGTCAACTAAGGATGTGCTCCATTGGTAGGAAGAATACACCCTGATATGGTAAGAATAAGGAAAGGTTAACCAACTCCTCCCCTTGTGCCTTTTTCCATATTGACGGCTTGAGACATTTGATGAATAAGGTCGCACACTCTCTATCTCTTAAATGCCTCAACAAATTTGATGAAGAAACCGATACTCCTGTAACTTTTCACCCTGTGAAATATTTTTCAGTTTTTGTTTTTTTATTTTGAGTTCAATTAATGAATATTAATAAAAAGTAAATTTTATTAACAGTTAATAGGTAAATTCTGTCACAACGCTGAGTTCTGGATACTTGTCTTAATTTTTTTTTCTCTTCTGAATTATGTTGGGGTAAGTTTATCCATCAAGAAAGTCAGATATCACCCAGGAGAATCATACTTACCAGGCCCCGGACATCTGCGCCACTCCCAGGTCCTTCTACGATCCTCCTGCGATCCACAGAGCACTCCCAATAGGTCCTTGTGTGCACCACAGTGGTCCTCTCCTTCTTCCGGCAGGCACTCACACACATATATCAGACTGTATAATCAAAAACTGCATTATATGTCACTAGAATGAAATGATAGACCTTATAATCCCTCCCCCGAGTGTCGGCATAGAACCCGTGTAGAGAAAAAGTGACCAAAAAGCAATAAATATGAGATATCAAATTATTATTTTTATTAAATTCATTATTTAAAAAAACATATAATAACATACAGGAATGATAAAAGTGCAGGGAGATTCCCAGATGATAGCAGCAAGATAAATCCAAAGTGACAGTGCAAACAACGGACCCAAAGTATTGCCAAAATCTTATACTAATATTATATAACATGTAATAAACGTTCTGAATAGTGCTGTGCAAATTTTGCAATACGAGGAAAGATATGGCCAAGGTGCTAGAAAATGATATGCTGAACCATAGTATAATGGATAACATATAGACCCCAGGACATATACATGGTAAGAACAAAGTAAAATAGTCGCGGGTCTCAGTGAGCAATGTCTGCAGATATAATGAAAGATCACTAGGTAAAGCAAAGAATCATATACCTTGGTTATAGGGTCTGTTAGGTCCAAGTGGTCAGTATGTCTGCTGCAGACCCCGAAACGTGTTTTGTGACTTCCTCAGGGGGTGCTGGGTGAAGATGTTGGTGATTGTGTCATCTTTTAAAGGTGGAATCCGGTTTGTAAATGAATTTGCTGGGGAATCCAGAAGTGTCAGTGCACGAGTCACATGACTTCAACTGCATCATGTGACTTCCGGCCACCGGACTGTGGAACTCAAGCTCACCCCACCGTCGTGGTAATAGACAGCGGAGTGCGCCAAGGTGTCCTATTGCCGGCAGTACACGGAAATCAGCGGTGCAATATGATTCTCATGCACACATCCAGATAATGGAAGAATGTTACAGACATTGTGAGTAGTTAAGAAGTAATCAACAAGTGAGAAGGATGGAAAATATGAAGGAGAAGTGTCTACATAAAATAAGATAAATATACAGTACAGTCATGGCCAAAAGTTTTGAGAATGACACCAAAATTGTATTTTCCCATGATCTGTTGCCCTCTGGTTTTTAATTGTGTTTGTCTGATGTTTACATCACATACATAAATATAATTGCAATCATATTATGAGTACCAAAAGGTTATATTGACAGTTAGAATGAGTTAATGCAGCAAGTCAATATTTGCAGTGTTGACCCTTCTTCTTCAGGATCACTGAAATTCTCCCTGGCATGCTCTCTATCAACTTCTGGACCAAATCCTGACATAGCTGTCCATTCTTGCATAAGCAATGCAATGCTTGAATCTTGCCAGAATTTGTTGGTTTTTGTTTGTCCACCCGTCTCTTGATGATTGCCCACAAGTTCCCAAAATCTTTATGTTTTGTTCCATGAGCCATTTAGTGATCACCTTTGTTTTATGGCAAGGTGCTCCATCATGCTGGAAAAGGCATTGTTGGGCGCCAAACTGCTCTTGGACAGTTGGGAGAAGTTGCTCTTGGAGGACATTCTGATACCATTCTGATACCATGAATAACATGGCTGTGTTTTTAGGCAAGACTGTGAGTGAGCCGATTCCCTTGGCTGAGAAGCAACTCCACACATGAATCATTTCAGGATGCTTAACAGTTGGCATGAGACAAGACTGGTGGTAGCGCTCACCTCTTCTTCTCCTAATAAGCCATTTTCCAGATGTCCCAAACAATCGAAAAGGGGATTCATCTGAGAAAATGACTTTACCCCAGTCCTCAGCAGTCCACTCCCTGTACCTTTTGCAGAATATCAATCGGTCCCTGATGTTTTTTCTGGAGAGAAGTGGCTTCTTTGCTGCCCCCCTTGAAACCAGGCCTTGCTCAAGCAGTCTCCGCCTCACAGTGCGTGCAGAAGCACTCACAGCAGCCTGCTGCCATTGCTGAGCTAGCTCGGCACTGCTGGTAGTCCGATCCCGGAGCTGAAACAGTTTTAAGATACGGTCCTGGCGTTTGCTAGTCCTTCTTGGGCGACCTGGAGCCTTTTTGGCAACAATGGAAGCTCTCTCCTTGAAGTTCTTGATGATGCGATAGATTGTTGACTAAGGTGCAATCTTTGTAGCTGCGATACTCTTCCCTGTTAGGCCATTTTTGTGCAGAGCAATGATGGCTGCACGTGTTTCTTTAGAGATAACCATGGTTAACTGAAGAGAAACAATGATACCAAGCACCAGCCTCCTTTTAAAGTGTCCAGTGGTGTCATTCTTACATAATCATGACTGATTGATCACCAGCCCTGTCCTCATCAACACCCACACCTGTGTTAATGGAACAATCACTAAAACAATGTTAGCTGCTCCTTTTAAGGCAGGAATGCAATGATGTTGAAATGTGTTTTTGGGGTTGAAGTTCGTTTTCTTAGTCAATATTGACTTTGCAAGTAATTGCTGTTAAGCTGATCACTCTTTATGACATTCTGGAGTATATGCAAATTGCCATTAGAAAAACTTAAGCAGTAGACTTTGTAACAATTAATATTTGTAGCATTCTCAAAACTTTTGGCCATGACTGTATATGAATTTGAAAATGTTTTTAACAAGTGAATGAATATATTAGTGAAAAGATGAATTATGAAAGGTAAAAAGTGGGTAAAAATGTGGCGATGTGATAGGGAATGAACAACAATATAATGCCACTGTTACTATGGATTTCTCTTGCTCCTATCATCTGAGAATATCCCTGCCCTTTTATCATATAATGAATTTAATAAAATAATCATTTTATATCTCTTATTTATTGCTTTTTTGGTCGCTTTTCTTCTCCTCGGGTTATATGCCGACACTCAGTGGAGGGATTTTAAGTCTAAAATATCAGACTGCGGGAACATCATACACACATAAACAGAAAAATCCTGTGTGTAGTTTCCACACTGAAGTCCTCGCGCTGTCCTCCCCCTCCCCCATCGGGGACCCATTCGTCCCTCCTGCGGTGGCCGTTCCGTTTCCGTCCCATAATACCATCTCCCATAGGCTGCATTCTCATGGCAGAACATCCTTCTCTGCTCTAAAGCCCACTTTACACGTTGCAATTAGTTGTACAATCGCATTTGCGATGTGACACGCCCAGGTTGCATACGGGATCTTATGAGATTTCACGTTGGTCGTTCATTTGCTGTCACACGAGCGTTAGTAGTCTATGTTAAATTGGTCAATTTTGTGTGCGATCCTTTAGATCATGTGTTCTGTGACGTATGCATTGGGCACCTTTTTTTTTTTCTATATATTGACTTGCCAAGCGTGTGTAATGTGTAGGGATGTGTTTTTACTATGTCATCTGCCATTCAGCTCTGCTACATGGCCGCTAACAGCAGACACAGACAGCCATGTAGCAGAGCTGAATGGCAGATGACAGCAGACACATACAGAGCCGCACTGTCAGAATGAACTCGGGTGAACTTCACCCGACTTCACGGTCATGCTGCGGCTCTGTCTGTGTCGCGCCCTGATTAGCGGTCACCAGTGAAGGACTCACCGGTGACCGCTAATCTCCTAAGTTACTGAAGTTAGCAGCCCTCTCTCATACTCACCGATCCCCGATCCCCGGCGCTGCACGGCATTCACACTGCTCCGGCGGCTTTTACTGTTTTGAAAAAGCCGGCCGCCCATTAAACAATTTCGTATTCCCTGCTTTCCCCGCCCACCGGCGCCTATGATTGGTTACAGTGAGACACGCCCCCACTCTGAGTGACAGGTGTCACACTGCACCCAATCACAGCAGCCGGTGGGCGGGTCTATACTGTGTAGTGAAATAAATAATTAAATAATTAAAAAAACGGCGTGCGGTTCCCCCCAATTTTAAAACCAGCCAGATAAAGCCATACGGCTGAAGGCTGGTATTCTCAGGATGGGGAGCTCCACGTTATGGGGAGCCCCCCAACCTAACAATATCAGCCAACAGCCGCCCAGAATTGCCGCATACATTATATGCGACAGTTCTGGGACTGTACCCGGCTCTTCCCGATTTGCCCTGGTGCGTTGGCAAATCGGGGTAATAAGGAGTTATTGGCAGCCCATAGCTGCCAATAAGTCCTAGATTAATCATGTCAGGCGTCTGAGACACCCTCCATGATTAATCTGTAAATTACAGTAAATAAACACACACACCCGAAAAAATCCTTTATTAGAAATAAAAAACACAAACATATACCCTGGTTCACCACTTTAATCAGCCCCAAAAAGCCCTCCATGTCCGGCGTACTCCAGGATGGTCCAGCGTCGCTTCCAGTGCTGCTGCATGGAGGTGACCGGAGCTGCAGCAGACACAGCCGCTCCGGTCACCTCCACGCAGGTAATGAAAACAGCCGCGCGATCAGCTGCTGTCACTGAGGTTACCCGCTGTCACTGGATCCAGCGGTGGCCGCGGGTACCTCAGTGACAGCTCAGGTGATCGCGCAACTCACCTCAGTTGCTGCGTGGAGGTGATGGGAGCGGCGGTGAGTAGCGCGATCAGCTGAGCTGTCACTGAGGTTACCCGCGGCCACCGCTGGATCCAGTGACAGCGGGTAACCTCAGTGACAGCAGCTGATCGCGCGGCTGTCTTCATTAGCTGCGTGGAGGTGACCGGAGCGGCGGTGTCTTCTGCAGCTCCGGTCACCTCCATGCAGCAGCGCTGGAAGCGACGCTGGAGCATCCTGGATTACGCCGGACATGGAGGGCTTTTTGGGGCTGATTAAAGTGGTTAACCAGGGTATATGTTTGTGTTTTTTATTTCTAATAAAGGATTTTTTCGGGTGTGTGTGTTTATTTACTGTAATTTACAGATTAATCATGGAGGGTGTCTCATAGACGCCTGACATGATTAATCTAGGACTTATTGGCAGCTATGGGCTGACAATAACTCCTTATTACCCCGATTTGCCAACGCACCAGGGCAAATCGGGAAGAGCCGGGTACAGTCCCAGAACTGTCGCATATAATGTATGCGGCAATTCTGGGCGGCTGTTGGCTGATATTGTTAGGCTGGGGGGCTCCCCATAACGTGGAGCTCCCCATCCTGAGAATACCAGCCTTCAGCCGTATGGCTTTATCTTGCTGGTTTTAAAATTGGGGGGAACCGCACGCCGTTTTTTTTAATTATTTAATTATTTATTTCACTACACAGTATAGACACGCCCACCGGCTGCTGTGATTGGGTGCAGTGTGACACCTGTCACTCAGCGTGGGGGCGTGTCTCACTGTAACCAATCATAGGCGCCGGTGGGCGGGGAAAGCAGGGAATACGAGATTGTTTAATGGGCGGCCGGCTTTTTCAAAACAGTAAAAGCCGCCGGAGCAGTGTGAACGCCGTGCAGCGCCGCGCCGGGGATCGGGGATCGGTGAGTATATGAGAGAGGGGGATAGACTGACATGGACAGAGAGTGAGAGACAGAGATAGTGACCGACTGACAGAGATTAGTGAATGACAGACATTGTGAGGCGCTTCAGAACGCAGCTTTTCAGCTGCGCTCTGAAGCGGACCTTTTTTAAGCTGCGGTGCAGAGCGCACACCTGCGCACATAGCATCAGACACCAAAATCGTATGAGGGATGTCACACGTTACAATTGACTAGGTTCGTGCAACAAAACGCTCAATTCTAGAGAATGATACGATGTGTTTGCGATCAACGGTTTTGCGTTCAATCCTGATCGCAAGTAGATGTCACACGCAGATACCTCACAAACGATGCCGGATGTGCGTCACTTACAACTTGACCCCAACGACGGATTGTGAGATATATTGAAGCGTGTGTAGCGGGCTTAAGGGATTGCGCATGGCCACGCCCTGTTGTTTAAAAAGGCCAGCGCACCTTTAACCCAAAAGTACCTCTCAGGTTAGCTGAGAGGCTGCATGTATATAAGGTGCTTCCTCCCTGTAGAACGTGCCTGGGCAACAAATCTAATATGTTGCTAGTTGTCAGGTCCCCTACCACTGTGCTTCTGCCGCTGTTGTATTGTGCTAGTACCGCTGCTGACAGTTGTTTGTATTCCTGCTGCTGCCATACTTCCTGCCGCTGCTGCTACAAGCTGCCATGAATTCTCACTAAAATCATCAGCAAACAGTACATAAAGTGCAGTGCAATAATGTGCAAAATACAACATACAATTAGCATAGATCTCACCTGATCCTTCTCCACAAGCAGACAATACACCACCGCATAGAATGATTCACACAGGGTGAAATAGGGTCAACCAATCCAGGGTCGATTATATTTACACCTTACCCCTGTCGTGAATTCAACCTGCAGTGGCAGGTATGTACACAAGCGCATAAAGTCTATCATGCGCGCTTGCAGCCAGTGGTTCCAGTCCCCCCTTCTCCCCTGATGAAGTCTCTGACCTAACCTGAGAGGGAAACACTTTGGGAGGGCCTGTTCTTTATTGGGGTAGCTACCATACTTGAGTGCTGCTCTTGTAAGGGCGGAAGCAATTACTTGGGTTGTCGCGGGCGGAGGGGACGCGCTCGCCACGCTCGGGTCCGAGGCTTCTGCTGCTGCTGCTTGGTGGCTCGAGTGGTGGACCGGACGCAGAGACTCGAGCAGCGCTCCTCACCCGTGAGTGAAATGGGGATGGTATGTTTAGGGAGATTGTTCGTGACGCCACCCACGGGACGTGGTGATGATGGCACCACCACTGCTGGTAACGGGGTTCCCGGGAGAGATGGTAGGGTTCAGCTAGAATGTTGTCCCCTTCATGGGTAGGGGGGTTGGTGATCCCGGGGCCCGGTGCTGTAACGGGGAGGCTGGACGGTTGGGGTGCAGAGTTGCAGGGACAGCGCGGCACGGTGCCGGACTGCACTGGTGTACTCACTCAGACAATCCCTGACAAAGTCTCTGATAAACCAAAACGGCCAGATGGACGTGTCCCGCAGCCAGCTGCAGTGTTGTTGTTGTGCTCTCCCCGGATGGCTGATGGTGGCTGTCTTTCCCTGCACCTGTGATGTTCTTGACTCCTGTGGTTTCCCACCAGTAGTCCGCTCCCCGGCGTATGGGTGCCGTAGGAGCCCGTTTTGCCCGCAGGCGCTGGTCCTTGGATCTCTAGCCTCTGGCGGTGGCTGTTTTTTTGTCCTCACGGTGTGAGCGGTTGCCTTCTGTCCGGACTTGGTTGTTGGGAAACCCCTGGGGTTCCTGTCACACTCGGATTTGACTATTGACGGCGGCTCCAAGCCTGGTCGGGGTCCGATGGCCCTGCCTGTGTGCTTAACTTCACTCCGTTCCCCGGTCTGGTACCGGCGGGCCAACACCCAACCCCGGTCCTTACGGCTCTGCGGAGTTACACCAACTCCTGCAGACGGCCACCACCGTCTGCCAACCTTGCTGTCAGTGTCTGGGCTCCAACCCAGACACCAAGTGTTCACTCCTCTCACTTTCACCTCCAAGACTCAACTCACACTTTTCCCCCCCTCCAGGCCTGTGTACTCCTCGGTGGGTGGGGCCAACCGCTTGGCTCCGCCCCACCTGGTTTGGACATCAGACTCTGGAGGGAGGCAACAAGAATTTTTGTCTGACTGTTGTTACTGTCTAGGGTGGGGGGGGTGTATGTTGGTATGTATGTGACTACCTGGCTAGTCCAGGGCGTCACAGGGGCATGACAGGGGTAAGGATTAAATATAATCGGACCCTGGATTGGTTGACTCTATTTCCGCCCTGTGTGAATCATTCTATCTGGTGGTGTATGCTCTGCTCGTGGACAAGTATCGAGTGAGATCTATGCTAATTGTATTTTGTATATTGCACATAATTGCACTGCACTCTATGTACTGTTTGTTGATGATTTTAGTGAGAATTCATTAATAGTTATATTTTAGTCCTTGCTCTGTAGCTAATAAATCTCAGGACTTGTAGGCATTATCTTTTTCTGCGTGGCAGAATTTTGCTTTTATGTACAAGCCGCCACGCAAGTCTCGATACCTGCTGCCACAAAGTTTCCTAACTAGCTACTGCCGCCGCATCCCTCCATCCGTCCATCCATCCATCCATCCATCCATCCACCTATCGTGGGTGGAACCTCTAAACCTGCTGCCACTGTTGCATATCGCCTGTGACTGTCACTCCCATACCACTGGGGCCAGAACACAGCACCAATTGTCCTGAATGGCACCAGGACTAACACCTGTAGCATAACACCCTCACCATCAGGAATACTGGAGAAAACCAGGTGTGGGTTCGTAGTCAAGCCCCTCTGAATTTTCTGTGTGCTGTTGCCCAGTAGGTTCGCTAAAATCTCTGTGGTACAGTACTACTTCTCATTGATTGCGCTGTGGAACATGAGGACATGTGCTGGAATGCATGGAGGACCTGCAGTGGAGTGCATGGTTGCATTCCCCCACAGGTCCTTGATACATTGCACTGCATAGCCTTGCAGTCCACTGCATTTCAGGTCCTCAAAATAGTAAAGTATCACCGTGTGAGTGTTTGTGTGTATGTGTGTGTATGTGTGTGTGTGTGCTTTTCACAGCAGATCCTCAATGTGTTCCATCGCAGGTCCTCGCATTCCACAGCCTCCCATTTGGGGTCTGGTAAGTATGATTGTGTAAGACCTGTTAACATTTATATATATATAGGTTAAAAGACTGTTTGGTGGACTTCCTTGTGTTATGCTGCCACCTGAAGTCAAAACAGAGAACAGCGGGCAAAAGTCCTGCTGCTCGAGTGACTTGGTTCAGTCTGGAAGAGGAGGAGGAGGAGTCTACATGTGGCTGTTTTTGCAGAGAGGAGTGGGCTCGAGTGGGCTGTAAGATAGAAGGCCTCAGTCTGCCCTTTTTTCCGAGGTCCAAGTACCTTAGAGTGTTGCGTGGTGTCCCCCCCAAGACACAGATCCAAAGAGGCTGGATGTGGAGCGAGGGGCCAGACAGCACGTGCAAATTACAGATCCAAAGAGGCTGGATGTGGTGCGAGGAGCCAGGCAGCACGTGCAAGTTACAGATCCGGGACAAAGACTGAACTTTAGAGGTGTCTGCCGGCGGAATACGGGCCCCAACGGTGACGAGGTACCCCACGCTAAAATCTGCAGTTAAGTGTGCACACTACTTTAGTTAGGGACAGATAAGGAAAGACTCTGCACTGTGTTATACGAGTAAGATAACAAGGACTCTGCGTTTTTTTGTTTAATAAGGATTTCCTGTGTTTTGCTTTTGGGAGTACAATCTGAGGCTTCCTACCTTTGACAAGTTATTCAAAGTAGTTGTATGTATATTGCATTATCTCTACTGCTGTGCACCTTCCCGCTTTTCTCCCCTTCCTCTTCACTTTTCCTCCACCTGTGTTGTGCAATACATTATTAAATTTGCATTGATTAGCCCCCGTGGTTCCGTGCAGTCCTTGCGTATCCCGTTACCTGCAGGTTATTACAATTGCAGGGTCTGCCTTCTTTCTTTTTGGGATGTCTGCTTTATTTATTGAAGTGTCCTGCAGTTTTTTTTACTTTTTTAACTGCATGGACACTTCATTATCGAACCACAAATTTGGCTTATTTTCAGGGTTAGCAATATTTCTAAGCCTTACTCTGAAAAGGCAGAAAAATCCTGGTAGGGCTTATTTTCAGGGTAGGGCTTATTTTCTTGGAAAGATGCAGTAACCAACAGGTTACTTAAGGAAGGCAACCTATTATTTATTTTTTATTAAATGTGTGCATATATATATGGGGTATAGTGTTTGTGTATTATTATACTGTGCTGTCTCTTGAATCTAGCACCATTCTGCTCCTCTTCTTAGTGATATCTCTTTAACAATGTAAAGGCCACGTCACACTAAGCAACATCGCTAGCAACATCGCTGCTCAGGAACAATTTTTGTGACGTAGCGGCGATGTTGCTAGCGATGTTGCTGTGAGTGACATCCAGCAACAACCTGGCCCCTGCTGTGAGGTCGCTGGTTGTTGCTGAATGTCCTGGGCCATTTTTTAGTTGTTGCTCCCCCGCTGTGAAGCACAGATCGCTGTGTGTGACAGCGACAGAGCAACAACTAAATGTGAAGGCAGCAGGAGCCGGCTTCTGCGGACGCTGGTAACCACGGTAAACATCGGGTAACCAAGAAGCCCTTACCTTGGTTATCCGATATTTACCTTCGTTACCAGCGTCCGCCGCTCTCATGCTGTCAGTGCCGGCTCGCTGCTCTCTGCACACGTAGCCACAGTACACATCTGGTAATTAACCCGATGTGTACTGTGGCTAGGTGTGCAGGGAGCCAGCGTTAAGCGGTGTGCGCTCGTAACCAAGGTAAATATTGGGTTGGTTACCTGATATTTACCTTAGTTACCAAGCGCAGCATCGCTTCCATGCGGCGCTGCTGGCTGGGGGCTGGTCACTGGTTGCTGGTGAGATCTGCCTGTGTGACAGCTCACCAGCAACCCGTGTAGCGACGCTCCAGCGATCCCTGCCAGGTCAGGTTGCTGGTGGGATCGCTGGAGCGTCGCTTAGTGTGACATCTCACCAGCAACCTCCTAGCAACTTACTAGCGATCCCTATCAGGTTGTATCGTTGTTGGGATCGCTGGTAAGTTGTTTAGTGTGACTGGGCCTTAAGTCTGACTCTCCATAGATAAATGTCACTTCCAGGTCACACAGAGTGCAGTGTGATCTAGAGAGTCTGAAGAGGAGTGACATCATTATACAGAAAATACAGAAAAGAACTCTTCTGGTTCCGGGAAAGATCAGCAGTAGGTGAATATATTAATACATTCACATTACGCACTGTACACTTATACATGTATTTAATGAAACAAACAATAATGAGAGTGATTCTTTAATAAATCAGCTAGAGATGATATCTTTTAACATTCATATTCATCAAATCATTGATTTTTTTTCTCCAAAAATTGATTTACAGATATTGCATTTCAGAGAAACCTTACTTTGTAAAGTCCACCAGAGACTATGGTTTTGATTCATTAAGAGAGGCATTTTGTACTCCCATCTTAATGAGGGGCATGCAAAAATAAGATGCACCAAATTAATTATCAGGCCCACATCACTTAAGAGGAGAGATTGTGCAGCAGGCCTTCATCATTGTGGCTGGTGTTTAGGGTGTGCAGATATTTTTTGAGACTTTTCAAAAAACTTACAAAATTTGTTGCAATTGTATTCTGGTCTCCACCTAAAGTAATATTATTTATGCTAGATTTTATGTCACAATTAAATTGTGTAAATTGTTTTGCGACACATGCAAGCTTTTTTGTGTTAAAAATCAAAAATAGATTACAGTTCTAAAGAAAAAACATTTTCGGCTTTGTGCAAAATTCATGAACCATGTGAACTATTTTGAATAACTTTGTTCAACAAATGACATTGAATAAGACAACACAAAAAAGAAAAGTGACTTTAAAAAAATTGCAAATGATGAGTCTGGGCTCTGGTCCCTGGTCAGCTTTTCAAAATATGTTTTCTCTGAAGTTCTCAATAATCCTATCTATGGCCTGGGCAGTATAAATCAGATAACAAGATACCTTTAAAAGATAATTTGAATAAAAAAAAATGCTTTAAAGAAGCAGTCACATCAAAATGTTTTTCATGTTTATATATATTGTAATAATCATATTACATAGCAATTGTACTTACAATTGCTCATTTTGACTTTCTACTCAGTTAATTCTTATCTTTTGTCTGCTCTATGTGAAAACAGAAAGTCTCTTGTCCATGCATAACTCTTTCTCCCCATCAACTTCTGACCCATCTGCTCCACTCCTCTCTCCTGTCATTGACTTTTGCAGTGATGACTCATGCAGGAAAAATACACTTCTTTATACTACACAGAGCATTGAAGGATTTGGCTAGTCCGTTTTTAATCACTTGATGTCTTAGACTCAATGGAAAACAGAAGAATTAAAAGTATAGAAGGGCAAAATTAGCAATTTTAAGTACACAGTGCTATGGAATATGAGATATATATATATATATATATATATATATATATATACAGTTAAGTCCAGAAATATTTGGACAGTGACACAATTTTCGCGAGTTGGGCTCTGCATGCCACCACATTGGATTTGAAATGAAACCTCTACAACAGAATTCAAGTGCAGATTGTAACGTTTAATTTGAAGGTTTGAACAAAAATATTTGATAGAAATTGTAGGAATTGTACACATTTCTTTACAAACACTCCACATTTTAGGAGGTCAAAAGTAATTGGACAAATAAACCAAACTCAAACAAAATATTTGTATTTTCAATATTTTGTTGCGAATCCTTTGGAGGCAATCACTGCCTTAAGTCTGGAACCCATGGACATCACCAAACGCTGGGTTTCCTCCTTCTTAATGCTTTGCCAGGCCTTTACAGCCGCAGCCTTCAGGTCTTGCTTGTTTGTGGGTCTTTCCGTCTTAAGTCTGGATTTGAGCAAGTGAAATGCATGCTCAATTGGGTTAAGATCTGGTGATTGACTTGGCCATTGCAGAATGTTCCACTTTTTTGCACTCATGAATTCCTGGGTAGCTTTGGCTGTATGCTTGGGGTCATTGTCCATCTGTACTATGAAGCGCCATCCGATCAACTTTGCGGCATTTGGCTGAATCTGGGCTGAAAGTATATCCCAGTACACTTCAGAATTCATCCGGCTACTCTTGTCTGCTGTTATGTCATCAATAAACACAAGTAACCCAGTGCCATTGAAAGCCATGCATGCCCATGCCATCACGTTGCCTTCAGAGTTAATTGCAGCCCTTAGAGTCCCTTGTCCAATTACTTTTGGTCCCTTGAAAAAGAGGAGGCTATGCATTACAGAGCTATGATTCCTAAACCCTTTCTCCGATTTGGATGTGAAAACTCTCATATTGCAGCTGGGAGTGTGCACTTTCAGCCCATATTATATATAATTGTATTTCTGAACATGTTTTTGTAAACAGCTAAAATAACAAAACTTGTGTCACTGTCCAAATATTTCTGGACCTAACTGTATATATATATATATATATATATATATATATATATATATATATATATATATATATATAAATAAATAAATATATATATATATATATATATATATATATATATATATATATATTATACTATATAAAGGTGAGTGTGTGTATGTGTGTGTGTATGTCCCCTAAAGGAATCCGCACTGCCGCATTTACAATTACAAAATTTTGCACAGACGCCTCATGTGACTCGTGGAACATCATAGACTATGTGTTGACAAGAAAATGTAACCCCGCGCTTTACAGACCAGGTAAGAGACAGATGGGGAAAGAGACAGACGGGGAAAGAGACAGATGGGGAAAGAAACAGATGGGGAAAGAGACAGACAAAGACAGACAGGGAAAGAGATGGAGAAAAAGACAGACGGGGAAAGAGACAGATGGGGAAACAGACAGATGGGGAAAGAGACAGACTGGGAAAGAGACAGAGAGAGACAGAGAAGGAAAGAGACATAGAGACAGACAAAGACAGACAGGGAAAGACAAGGAAAGAGACAGACAAGGAAAGAGACAGACCTGAAAAGAGACAGACGAGGAGAGAGAGACAGACGGGGAGAGAGACAGATGGGGAAAGAGATGGGGAAAGAGACAGACAGGGAAAGAGACAGACCTAGAAAGAGACAGAAAGAGACGGGGAAAGAGTCAGGCCTGGAAAGAGACAGACGTGGAAAGAGACAGACGTAGAAACAGTCAGAGGTGGAAAGAGTCAGATAGGGAAAGGGACAGACGGGGAAAGAGACAGACATACAGAGATACATAAAGAGAGAGAGACAGACAGACACAGAGATAGAGAGACTGATACAGAGACAGACCAGAGAGATAGAGACAGACACACAGTCAGACACAGGGAAAGAGACAGAAAGACAGACAGAGACTGGGAGAGAGACAGTTACAGCTAGTATATATATATATATATATATATATATATATATATACATATATACAGTACAGACCAAAATTTTGGACACACCTTCTCATCTCTAGAACAACTGTTAAGAGGAGACTTTGTGCAGCAAGCCTTCATGGTAAAATAGCTGCTAGGAAACCAATGCTAAGGACAGGCAACAAGCAGAAGAGACTTGTTTGAGCTAAAAAACACTAGGAAAGGACATTAGACCAGTGGAAATCTGTGATTTGGTCTGATGAATTTGAGATCTTTGGATCCAACCACTGTGTCTTTGTAGAGAAGGTGAACGGATGGACTCTACATGGCTGGTTCCCACCGTGAAGCATGAAGGAGGAGGTGTGATGGTGCGGGGGTGCTTTGCTGGTGACACTGTTGGGGATTTATTCAAAATTGAAGGCATACAGAACCAGCATGCCTACCACAGCATCTTGCAGCGGTGTGCTATTCCATTCGGTTTGCGTTTAGTTGGACCATCATTTATTTTTCAACATGACAATGACCTCAAACCAAAGTTAATTGCAGCCCTTAGAGTCCCTTGTCCAATTACTTTTGGTCCCTTGAAAAAGAGGAGGCTATGCATTACAGAGCTATGATTCCTAAACCCTTTCTCCGATTTGGATGTGAAAACTCTCATATTGCAGCTGGGAGTGTGCACTTTCAGCCCATATTATATATATAATTGTATTTCTGAACATGTTTTTGTAAACAGCTAAAATAACAAAACTTGTGTCCCTGTCCAAATATTTCTGGACCTAACTGTATGCAGTATATATATATATATATATATATATATATATATATATATATATATATATATATATATATATATATATATATATATATATAAATATTGGAGAATTGGGATCCAGCAAAAAGATGACATTTCACCAGAATTATAAAAAACCTTTTCTTTATTGATCCATTATGTCATATAAAAGTATAAGGAACTCCAATCAAATAATAATATATGTACAGCTCTGGCAAAAATTCAGAGACCATTGCAACATTTTCAGTTTTTCTCTTTATATTTCTGAGTAAAATGTAAATTGATATTTTATTCTATAAGCTTGTATAAAATATAAGACGGTAAAAATTTTGATGGGAGTGTTTCTGTAAATGAAGACATTTCAGAACACAGCAAGGTGCTGATATACTGATATACAGATTTTTAAATATTCAAATTCAATTTCAAAATATTAATCAATACAATAAAAATATAGCTATTTCAGCTTCTGATGCATTATATATTTACTATAATTTTCAATGTATTAGTTATCCTTCTGTTTCTGCAATTTAAAACATATCATCTTTTAATGATATAGAAATCTGAAAAATGCACTATTTATTTTTCATGGAATACAACAGATTTTCCCTACTTATTTCGATACACAATTACAGTATATTCCAGCAGTGGTGAGCCATCTGGCACGCACCTGTTCATGCCTGGAAGGGGTCGAGGAATGTGAAATGGGAAATGGCATTGGCATAAAATACAGTAGTTGGAAATTAGCTTAAAAAGAGATTTTAGAAGAGGCAAATAAAGCATACTGCTTCACACAATAGACACACTATAGTTCATTAATATTCAAACTTATGTAATATAATTGTAGACAATTAAAACAGAAGACTAATGTTGAGATGTGATATTGCAATTACTGTTTATTGAGGATGCACATTTTTAATATCTATGAAGGATTATAGCATAGTGAGTTCAGCATATTTGCTTATGTTGTAGAGCACAATTCTACATGGCGCTTGCACTGCCATTGTCTTTAATTTCCTTTAGCAAAGAAATATTCAAATATTTCTCTTTGGAATTTTAATAGGTCAAACTTACTTATAATTTACATTTTAATATTATCCAAAGTAGAGGTTCAACAACACCTTGGGAAAAAATCCTAATCAGAATTATAATTCTCACGCTTTTCATAAAACATTTACAGCTATATTAACCATAAAAAAGAAAAATCTCTGTTAATAAAGCCTAAATTAATAATTCAATGATATATACTTAACTCTTTAGAAGACCCAGCATATCACGCTACCAGTTCACTGAATGCTCAGGCCATAATGGACGCAATATAGTGATAATACTAGGGGATGTACATTCACAATTCGAGCATTGAGTAGAGAAATAATCTCTTTTCTAGTAATAAAGATCATGCTAATATGATCATATGTGTTTTAAATTTGTTTTAAAGAGATAACAGACTTACATTTAACATTAAACATTTATGTTCCGTGGAACAGAAATAGTTTTTATGTCAACTCTGTTGTATCTGTAACTTAATGTAAGTTTTATGGGAAGTTTATATCAATGAGTAGCTTTGGAATTGTGGTGCGCTATACCTTTAAATGAGAGCAAGTATAAGAATAACACCGTTGAAAACCATAATTGTTATTACATAAGATTTGGCATAATAAACTGCAGCTTTATCAATCACAATAATAGCTGCACTTCAATAAACTAGATTTCAGTTATGAACATCTCACAGTAGCAGAAACAGACCATAAACCCTAACTTCTCTTGCACTCATAAACAATGATGGTCAGCAATAAAACTAGTAAAGGGACTTGGAGAAATAACTTCTTTGTCTTCTCTGCAATATGTCCTCAGCAGGATGAAGATGCACTAGGTGCTCCCTTTCTTTGTTTTTATTATCAAAAGACCTGATGTCTCACTTCATGTCATGCATGAACCTGGGGATGTCCAGCGCATGGTGCAACAGATACACTCGGACCATCTACTGTCCATCACACAACAAAACTCAAAGGAGACACTTGGGACACTTTATCAGTGAAGGGCCCTGCAGCTAGCGAGAAGGAAGATGGACACCTGCGCTCACCTGCAGCTGACACTGCACTCTCCAGCCAGTCCTATACAAATTCTTTCGCCCTGAAACTGAGGGTAAAGGTGCTGGCTGACCAAGCATATCTCAGGTCCTAAATCCTATTGAGCATCTGTGGTGATTCCTCAAATGGAAGCTGGAGGAGCGCAAGGTATCTAACATCCATCAGCTCTATGATGTCCTCATGAAGGAGTGGAAGAGGATATCAGTGTTGTCCAATGATATGCTTTTGTAATAAATACAACCCATTAGAGATGGCACCACCCAAATCAATATGGAAGAATGCTACCACCCATATATAAAAAGACAAATGGCACATAAAATTTATGGGAAATTGGGCACAGCTTGACCATAAATACACTGGAAATCCAGAATTTAAAAGGACGACAACAAAACACCAGCTGTATGCAAAAAGTGAACAAGTTTAATAAGTGCAGAATGTTAAAACACCATTAAAAAATGGGAAGGACTCAAAGAAAGAAAAGGAGTCCCCATATAACAAAGGGTAACTACATATCAATACCTTAATAACAAAGAGTAAGCATTACAGGCTATCAACCATATACAGCCAAAATGTGCAAATACATAGTGATATACATTACAATCATGTTAGAAAGGTACAGAGCAAGGAAAGCCTGCAATACAACACCATGGTCTGAATTGTGAAAGAGGTAATGTGGATGCATCTACCCGCCCCACACATTACGCCACCGAATGTAGCTTCATCAGGGGTGTTTGTTGTCGTCCAGTTAAATTCATGATTTCCAGTGTATTTATGGTCAAGGTGTGCCCTATTTCCCATAAATTTTGTGTGCCATGCTTTTGTAATATACTATATATATTTTAACATGGCTACTCGACATGTTGTGGGTGAGAGATATTTATCACATACCAAGATTTGTGAAAGATATTCACTATGAGGACAGATGGTTTAAAGGATGGTTTAAACGACAGGCTACTTTTTTGACCACCTCAATAATTTCATAAGGACTAGTGATGAGCGAGTATGCTTGTCACTACTCGGTACTCGCACGAGTATCACTGTACCCGGGCTACTCGGCGGGGACCGAGTAATCTCGCGATACTCGTGCTGTACTCGTGGTCTTCATCCCTGCATGTTGGCGCTCTTTTGAGAGCCAGCCCTCATGCAGGGATTGGCTGGCAGACCACTGCAATGCCACAGCCCTGTTAGTTGTGGAATTGCAGTGATTGGCCGGCCTGCACAGCGTGACCGAGCCTATATACCGGCGGGCGCGCTGTGCTCTGCACACAGCCATCCAGACAGTCAGTGCAGGGAGAGTGTTGCTGCTTCAGGGAAAGGTTTGCGGCCCTTTATAGTTATTTCCGTAGCAGGGCTGCAAACAGTGTGACCAGAAGTCCTTCTCAGGACTATTGTAGTTGTATACAGGCAGGCAGGGTATAGCCAGGTCGGAGTACAGGAGCAAAGTCCTTCTCAGGACTATTGTTGCTGTATACAGGCAGGACAGGCAGGGTATAGCCAGGTCGGAATACAGGCTAGTGACCAGAAGAGTCCTTCTCAGGACTATTGTAGCTGTATACAGGCAGGCAGGCAGGGTATATAGCCATTCCTAGTGGTGACCGTATACCAGCCTTCATCATATCTGGGGCTGGTGTACACAGTCTAAAACAGTCCTGATAGTGTCAGACTTCTCAGTAATTGTCGCTCCTAAAAAGCTGTTAGGTTCTTAGTGCGTCCGTGCGTGCATTTAAAAACCGCACGTGTGTGCCTGTCGGTGGCAGCGTACAGGTGCCCTTGTGTGCGTTTTGCACAAACTTGGATATAACGCACAAGTCTAGTGAATATAATACACGTCAGTCAGCAGTGTCTGATAGTGTCAAACTTCTCAGTAATTGTCGCTCCTAAAAACCTGTTAGGTTCTTAGTGCGTCCGTGCTTGCATTTAAAAACCGCACGTGTGTGCCTGTCGGTGGCAGCGTACAGGTGCACTTGTGTGCGTTTTAGCACAAACTAGTATATAACGCACAAGTCTAGTGAATAATACACGTCAGTCAGCAGTGTCTGATAGTGTCAAACTTCTCAGTAATTGTCGCTCCTAAAAACCTGTTAGGTTCTTAGTGCGTCCGTGCTTGCATTTAAAAACCGCACGTGTGTGCCTGTTGGTGGCAGCGTACAGGTGCACTTGTGTGCGTTTTGCACAAACTATTATATAACGCACAAGTCTAGTGAATAATACACATCAGTCAGCAGTGTCTGATAGTGTCAAACTTCTCAGTAATTGTCGCTCCTAAAAACCTGTTAGGTTCTTAGTGCGTCCGTGCTTGCATTTAAAAACCGCATGTGTGTGCCTGTCGGTGGCAGCATACAGGTTCACTTGTGTGCGTTTTGCACAAACTAGTATATAACGCATAAGTCTAGTGAATAATACACGTCAGCAGTGTCTGATAGTGTCAAACTTCTCAGTAATTGTCGCTCCTAAAAACCTGTTAGGTTCTTATTGCGTCCATGCTTGCATTTAAAAACCGCACGTGTGTGGCTGTCGGTGGCAGAATACAGGTGCACTTGTGTGCGTTTTTCACAAACTAGTATATAACGCACAAGTCTAGTGAATAATACACGTCAGTCAGCAGTGTCTGATAGTGTCAAACTTCTCAGTAATTGTCGCTCCTAAAAAGCTGTTAGGTTCTTAGTGCGTCCGTGCTTGCATTTAAAAACCGCATGTGTGTGGCAGTCGGTGGCAGCGTCAGGCTCCACATTGTCCCTCGATAGAGACGTGCATGATGGCCTGTAAACCAGAAGTGCCCATTGTAAGGAAGTGGGTCTATTGTAGTATAGCCCTTAGGCAGGGGAGCCAAAAATTTGGAGGCTCCACATTGTCCCTGGATAGAAACATGCATGAGGGCCTGTAAACCTGAAGTGCCCATTGTAAGGAAGTGGGTCTATTGTAGTGTAGCCCTTTGGCAGGGCAGCCAAAAAATGGGAGGCTCCACATTGTCCCTGGATAGAGACGTGCATGAGGGCCTCAAAACATTGTTCCCATTGCAAAGGAGCGGGTCTCCTGTCGTTGTAATGCCCATTCTGAAAGAATGGGCGAAAAAATTAACCACTGGGGGTATACCTGAAACAACGGCCTAACTATTGTAACGGTCATCATGGTGGCGCATGAGGAGAAAGAGGAGCAGTCCAGCGATTAACCAAAGTCCAGAAGTGTGTACCCATGGGTGAGTGGAGGTACATGGCAAATTCCCGTTACAAACTTTAAATTCCGCTGTCATTTGCTGGTGAAGTCTGGCCCAATCCAACCCTTGTTCATCTTGATCAGAGTCAGCCTGTCAGCATTTTCAGTTGAAAGGCGGGTGCGTTTATCTGTAATGATTCCACCTGCAGCACTAAAAACACGCTCTGACAAAACGCTAGCGGCAGGGCTGGCCAGGACTTCCAAGGCGTAGAGAGCCAATTCATGCCACGTGTCCAGCTTGGATACCCAATAATTGTAAGGCACAGAGGAATGTCGGAGTACAGTTGTTCGGTCTGCAAGGTACTCCTTGAGCATCTGGGCAAACTTAGAATTTCTTGTGGCACTACCCCGCACCTCAGGGGCTGTGGTATGTGAGGGGCTGAAAAAACTGTCCCACATCTTAAATACTGTTCCCCTACCTCTGGCGGATTGGACTTGTGCCCCTCTCGGCTGTACGCCTTGGTTGTCCACTGATTCCTGACCTACGGCGCTAGCGTTTTGTGAGGGGAATGCTTTGCCTACTTCCGTGACTATGGCCTTCTGGAACTGCTGCATTTTGCCTGACCTCTCCGCCTCGGGAATAAGAGACATAAAGTTCTCCTTTTAGCGTGGGTCTAACAGTGTTACCAACCACTAATGATTGTCGGCCAAGATGTTCTTAACGTGAGGGTCACGAGACAGGCAGCTTACCATAAAGTCAGCCATGTGCGCCAGACTCTTAACAGCCATCACTTCAGTATCCTGACCAACACGATCACTGAACATGCTGTCCTCCTCCTCCTCCTCCTCATCATCTACCCTGTCCTCTGGCCAGCCACGCTGAACCGAGGATATGACTGCATGTCATATCCTCAATTTGGCCAGAGAGTTGCTCCATGTCTTCATCCTCCTCCTCGTCATAGTCCTCCACTGCACATTGTGATGAGACGAGGCTGGGCTGTGTGTTATCACCCACACCCACTACTGTTTCTTGCTCCAACTCATCGCGCTCCGCCTGCAATGCATCATGTTTGTTTTTGAGCAGAGACCATTTTAGAAGGCAGAGAAGCGGTATGATGACGCTAATAATGTCGTCATCGCCGCTCACCATCTTGGTGGAGTCCTCAAAGTTTTGGCGGATGGTACATAGGTCGGACATCCATCTCCACTCCTCAGGTGTTATGTGTGGAGTTTGACCCATTTCCCGACGGCTTAGGTGATGCAGGTACTCAACAACTGCTCTCTTCTGTTCACATATCCTGACCAATATGTGCAGAGTTGAATTCCAACGCGTGGGGACATCACACACCAGTCTGTGAGCTGGAAGATGCAAACTGCGCTGAAAGCCGGCAAGGCCGGCTGAAGCAGTAGGTGACTTTCGAAAATGTGCAGACAGGCGGCGAACTTTTACCAGCAGATCAGACAGCTCTGGATTTGACTTTAGAAACCGCTAAACCACGAGGTTGAGCACATGGGCCACACATGGAACATGTGTCAGCTGGCCTCGCCTCAAAGCCGCCACCAGGTTCCGGCCATTGTCACACACGACCTTTCCTGGCTTTAGGTTCAGAGGTGTGAGCCAGTGATCTGCCTGCTGTTTCAGAGCTGTCCACACCTCTTCTGCATTGTGGGGTTTGTCACCTATGCAGATTAGCTTCAGCACAGCATGTTGCCGCTTCGCCGAGGCAGTGCTGCAGTGCTTCCAGTTTGGGACTGGTGTGGAGGGTAAAGTGGATGAGGATGCGCAGGAGGAGGAGGAGGCTGAGGAGCATGACATTCCGGAGCTGTAGAGTATAGGTGAAACCCTGACTGAGGTAGGGCCTGCAAACTTTGGTGTGGGAAGGACGTGTTTCGTCCCTCGCTCAGACTGGGTCCCAGCTTCCACAATATTAACCCAGTGTGCCGTCAACGAGATGTAGCGGCCTTGCCCACAAGCACTTGTCCACGTGTCTGTGGTTAGGTGGACTTTGGCTGAAACAGCATTGTTCAGGGCACGTGTGATGTTTTGTGACACGTGGTTATTCAATGCGGGGACGGCACACCGGGAGAAATAGTGGCGGCTGGGGACCGAGAAACGTGGGACAGCTGCCGCCATCAGGTCGCGGAATGCTTCTGTCTCCACCAGCCTAAAAGGCAACATTTCCAGCGCAAGCAGTCGCGAAATGTTAGCATTTAGAAGTGTGGCATGTGGGGCGTTGGCAGTGTATTTGCGCCTGCGTTCAAAGGTTTGCTGAATGGATAACTGAACGCTGCACTGGCACAAGGACATGCTTGATGATGGTGTTATTTCTGCGTGGGCAACTGCAGGTGCAGGGCCGGAGGAGGCTTCTTCGTGAGCAGCATGGACAGGGGATTGGCTTGCATGCACAACAAGCGAAGACGCAGCAGTGACATCAGCAAGCACTGCTCCTTGACTCTGTTGTACATCCCACAAAGTCGGGTGCTTGGCTGACATGTGCCTGATCATGCTGGTGGTGGTCAGGCTGCTAGTTTTGGTACCCCTGCTAATGCTGGCACGGCAGGTGTTGCAAATGGCCTTTTTAGAATCAACTGGAGCCAACTTAAAAAACTGCCAGACTCGGGAAGACCTAACATTTGTACAGGCACCTTGTGTCGTGTTTTTGTTCCGGGGAACGGTTGCCTGACTTCTGCCTGGGGCCACCACCCTGCTTCTTACTGTCTGTTGGGATGCTACGCCTCCCTCCCCCTGTGCACCGCTGTCCTCGCTCTGCATATCCTCCTGCCAGGTTGGGTCAGTTACTGGATCATGCACCACGTCGTCTTCCTCTTCCGCACCCTGCTTCTCCTCCTGACTTCCTGACAATTGTGTCTCATCATCGTCCACCCCTTGTTGAGACACATTGCCAACTTCGTGAGAACGTGGCTGCTCAAATATTTGGGCATCTGTACATACAATCTCGTCATGACCCACTTCAACAGGAGCTGGCGAGAGGCCAGAATGTGTGAATGGAAACGTGAACAGCTCTTCCGAGTGTCCGTGGACGTGTACTCGGCCTGGTGGTAGGAAGGAGGATCAGGTTCTGAAATGTGCGGTGCAGTATCACGGCTACTGACACTTGACCGTGTGGAAGACAGAGTGTTTGTGGTGGTGCCAATCTGACTGGAAGCATTATCCGCTATTCAACTAACAACCTGTTGACACTGGTCTTGGTTCAAGAGCGGTGTACTGCTGCGGTCCTCAAGAATTTGGGACAGGATGTGCGAGCGAGTAGATGTGGCCCTTTGTTGTGGCGAAATTAGAGCTTGCACACGACCTCAGTCTCTGCCTGCACCACCATCACGTCCACTTCCTTGTTCGTTGCCAACACTTTTGCGCATTTTGCAATGCTGTGCTGATGTGTATTCACTAGATTGTGCGTTATATCCAAGTTTGTGCAAAACGCACACAAGTGCACCTGAACGCTGCCACCAACAGGTACACACGTGCGGTTTTTAAATGCAAGCACGGACGCACTAAGAACCTAACAGGTCTCTATCCAGGGACAATGTGGAGCCTCCCAATTTTTAGCTGCCCTGCCAAAGGGCTATACTACAATAGTCCCACTTCCTTACAATGGGCACTTCTGGTTTACAGGCCATCATGCACGTCTCTAGCCAGGGACAATGTGGAGCCTCCCAATCTTTGGCTGCCCTGCCAAAGGGCTATACTAAAATAGACCCACTTCCTTACAATGGGCACTTCTGGTTTACAGGCCATCATGCACGTCTCTATCCAGGGACAATGTGGAGCCTCCCAATTTTTGGCTGCCCTGCCAAAGGGCTATACTACAATAGACCCACTTCCTTACAATGGGCACTTCTGGTTTACAGGCCATCATGCACGTCTCTATCCAGGGACAATGTGGAGCCTCCCAATTTTTGGCTGCCGTGCCAAAGGACTATACTACAATAGACCCACTTCCTTACAATGGGCACTTCTGGTTTACAGGCCATCATGCACGTCTCTATCCAGGGACAATGTGGAGCCTCCCAATTTTTGGCTGCCCTGCCAAAGGGCTATACTACAATAGACCCACTTCCTTACAATGGGCACTTCTGGTTTACAGGCCCTCATGCACGTCTCTATCCAGGGACAATGTGGAGTCTCCCAATTTTTGGCTGCCCTGCCTAAGGGCTATACTACAATAGACCCACTTCCTTACAATGGGCACTTCTGGTTTACAGGCCCTCATGCACGTCTCTATCCAGGGACAATGTGGAGTCTCCCAATTTTTGGCTGCCCTGCCTAAGGGCTATACTACAATAGACCCACTTCCTTACAAGGGGCACTTCAGGGTTACAGGCCCTCATGCACGTCTGTGTGCAGGGGCATTGGTGAACCTCACAATTTTGGACTGCCCTGGCAAAGGAAAATACTACAAAGACTCACTTCCTCAAAATGGGCACATAAGACTCAAGAGGCCTTCATATACGTCTCTTCTCAGGGACATCGGAGTGCCACACAATGTTTTCACGTAAAATCTTTCATGTAATCTCCAAAAGTAACATACACCAGCTCTATCTCACTATTGGGTATGTGCCCTTAACATTTCCGCCATGAAAATTCATTTTGGTGTCATTTTTGAAGGTTTTCTGGTGAGTCCGTAAAAATGGCGTAAAACGCGGACAAAATTGTTCACAGCTGTGACTTTTGAGTGATAAATGCTTCAAGGGGTCTTCCCCATGCTGTTGCCATGTCATTTGAGCCCTCTTCTGAGATTTTTGTGACATTTTTAGGGTTTCTACATGCTGCCGGGGGGTCATTTCATAAAAATACTCGGGTCTCCCATAGGATAACATTGGGCTCAGTGCTCGGGCCGAGTACACAAGTATCTTGGGATGCTCGGCCCGAGCCTCGAGCACCCGAGCTTTTTAGTACTCGCTCATCACTAATAAGGACCAATGAACTTGGGACACGACTTAGCATAGGGAACCTTGAGTTTGATATTTGTAGTATATAACTATACACCTTGTCCTCAATAGCAACGCTCTGCCCATTAATACACCTCTTAGTAGATGAGGTCTGTCTATTCTGTGTGCTTTTTTGGTTTTCTATGACTTCAGACCACACAGGCTTCAATCTGTCTATAGATTTATCAGCCTCTGGAGTGTCAACTTCAGAGTTTGCAAAGGAACCAAAATGTGGATTATACCAAGGTAACAGAAGAATGGAAGAATGGAGATGTCTTAATGGATTCTTGATGTTGATTTTTAATTGCAAACTTAGCTAATGGCAAGTGTTCTACCCAGTCAGATTGATGGTCAGAGACATAATAAAGAAGCCATTTCTTGAGTGATGGGTTGGCGTGTTTAGTCTGATCATTGGTGTTTGGATAATCTAAGCTCATATACAGTCATATGAAAAAGTTTGGGCGCCCCTATTAATGTTAACCTTTTTTTTTAGAACAATTTGGGTTTTTGCAACAGCTATTTCAGTTTCATATAACTAATAACTGATGGACTGAGTAATATTTCTGGATTGAAATGAGGTTTATTGTACTAATAGAAAATGTGCAATCCGCATTTAAATAAAATTTGACTGGTGCAAAAGTATGGGCACCTCAACATAAAAGTGACATTAATATTTTGTAGATCCTCCTTTTGCAAAAATCACAGCCTCTAGTCGCTTCCTGTAGCTTTTAATGAGTTCCTGGATCCTGGATGAAGGTATATTTGACCATTACTGTTTACAAAACAATTCCAGTTCAGTTTAGTTTGATGGTTGCCGAGCATGGACAGCACGCTTCAAATCATCCCACAGATTTTCAATGACATTCAGACTAGGATGGCCATTAGAGAACATTGTAATTGTCCCTCTGCATGAATGCCTGAGTAGATTTGGAGCGGTGTTTTGGATCATTGTCTTGCTGAAATATCCATCCCCTGCGTAATTTCAACTTCGTCACTGATTCTTGCACATTATTGTCAACAATCTGCTGATACTGAGTTGAATCCATGCGACCCTCAACTTTAACAAGATTCACGGTGCCGGCATTGGCCACACAGCCCCAAAGCATGATGGAACGTGCACCAAATTTTACTGTGGGTAGCAAGTGCTTTTCTTGGAATGTCGTGTTTTTTTGCCTCCATGCATAAGGCCTTTTTGTATGACCAAACAACTCAATCTTTGTTTCATCAGTCCACAGGACCTTCTTCCAAAATGTAACTGGCTTGTCCAAATGTGCTTTTGCATACCTCAGGCGACTCTGTTTGTGGCATGCTTGCAGAAATGGCTTCTTTTGCATCACTCTCCCATACAGCTTTTCCTTGTGCAACGTGCGCTGTATTGTTGACCGATGCACGTTGACACCATCTGCAGCAAGATGAAGCTTCAGGTCTTTGTAGGTGGTCTGTGGATTGTCCTTGACTGTTCTCACCATTCTTCTTCTCTGCCTTTCTGATATTTTTCTTGGCCTGCCACTTCTGGCCTTAACAAGAACTGTACCTGTGTTCTTCCATTTCCTTACTATGTTCCTCACAGTGGAAACTGACAATTTAAATCTCTGAGACAACTTTTTGTATCCTTCCCCTGAACAACTATGTTGAATAATCTTTGCTTTCAGATCATTTGAGAGTTGTTTTGAGGAGCCCATGATGCCACTCTTCATAGGAGATTCAAATAGAACAACTTGCAAGTGGCCACCTTAAATACCTTTTCTCATAATTGGATACACCTGCCTATGAAGTTCAAAGCTCAATGAGATTACAAAACCAATTTAGTGCTTTAGTAAGTCAGTAAAAAGTAGTTAGGAGGGTTCAAATCAAGAAATTGATAAGGGTGCCCATACTTTAGCACCGGTCAAATTTTGTTTAAATGCGGATTGCACATTTTCTGTTAAGACAATAAACCTCATTTCAATCCAGAAATATTACTCAGTCCATCAGTTATTAGATATATGAAACTGAAATAGCTGCAAAAACCCAAATTGTTATAAAGAAAAAAGGTTAACATTAATAGGGGTGCCCAAACTTTTTCATATGACTGTATGCAGGATTTTTGGCTTAACAGAAAGAAAGCTAGGTTCTGCTTAGTAAGCTCTGGTTATAACACGTTTTCTACAATTGCGACTGCATGAAGTTTATAGGTTTAGGATATATCTCAGTCCCTCAAGAATTTAGGAGCAATTGGGAAATGTGTTGGCGATTCACAGTGTAAAGAAAATTGTGGTTGATTTGAAGCATAAAATTGAGACAGACAAAACAAAATGGGTTTTGATCTCCCATAATTCCCTGCTGTTGTGGTTCTAGAAGACCGGAAATGTTCCTATGACCATCCCCCAGAGGCTAAATTCTTCCTGCCAAACTTATTAACTCTTCATTGGGTTCTGGACTAGAGTTGAGCGCGGTTCGCGGTTCGAGTGATTTTGGGGGGTGTTATAGTTAGAACTCGAACTCGAGCTTTTTGCTAAAAGCTCGACAGTTCGAGTTACGTTCGAGAATGGTTCTATCAGCAAAAGCAGGGCTTTTTACAGCTACAGTGTGCAGGGAGCCATCACTGGCAACCTGCGGTAAGCTGGTAACCAAGATAAACATTGGGTATCCAAGCAAAGCGCTTTGGTTAGTAACACGATATTTACCCTGGTTACGTGTGCAGGGAGCCGACACTTCCCTGCTCAGCTCGTTTAGCCCCCTCCTGCACGCGGCATGTACACACACACACCCACTCACACTCACCTGTCCCCAGCCATGCAGTACCCGGCACTGACGTCCTCAGCGCCACATGGCCCCGCTAGGCTCCACCCACTTCGCACTCCGCCGCCCGCACACATGGCCCCACTAGGCTCCACCCACTTTGCAATCCGCCACCCGCACACATGGCCCCACTAGGCTCCACCCACTTCACAATTCGCCGCCTGCACACATGGCCCCGCTAGGCTCTGGTCACCTGGCACTCTGCACACATGGCCCTGCTAGGCTCCGTCCACCTTGCACTCTGCACACATGGCCCCGCTAGGCTCCGCCAACCTGGCACTCTGCACACATGGCCCCGCTAGGCTCCACCCACCTTGCACTCTGCACACATTACCCCGCTAGGCTCCGCCCACTTGGCACTCTGCACACATTACCATGCTAGGCTTCACCCACCTGGCACTCTGCACACATGGCCCCGCTACGCTCCGCCCACCTGGGACTCTGCACACAGTACCCCGCTAGGCTCCGCCCACCTGACACTCTGCACACATGGCCCCACTAGGCTCCACCCACCTGGCACTCTGCACACATGGCCCCGCTAGGCTCCGCCCACCTGGCACTCTCCACACATTTCCCCGCTAGGATCCGCCCACCTGGCACTGTGCACACATTACCCCACTAGGCTCCGCCCACCTGGGACTCTGCACACATTACCAAGCTTGGCTCCGCCCACCTGGCACTCTGCACACATTGCCCTGCTTGGCTCCGCCCACCTGGCACTCTGCATACATTTTCCCGCTAGGCTCCGCCCACTTGACACTCTGCACACATTATTCCGCTAGGCTCCGCCCAACTCACACTCCGCATGCATTACCCCGCTCAGCTTACCTGCGGTGATGAAGTCCCGCCATCCTGACCTCAGCGCTGACACTGTCTTCCATGGCCGCCGCTTCACATCTCTCACTGCGGCCCGAGACTGTCACTAGCGGTGACGTCACAATCTCTCGCGATACTTGGCTGGGAAGGTCATTGAACTCATTGACAGGTCTGCTGTCAGCAGTGCAGGAGATCGTCACCGCAGATAATGTACCTTGCTGACAGCAGCACTTGTCATGCCCTGCAGTGACCTGGGCTGACCTATTGATGTTAGCTCAGGTCACTGCACTGCTCTCCCAGCCAATGGGGAACATTCTGTTCTTCATTGGCTGGGACAGTGACTATGGTATGGATCGTCATGGTAACTGCTTGGATTACAGCAGACCTGGATTTGTTTTTCTTTCTAATAAATTGGTGAAAGAGGGAATGTATTGGACAGTGTTTTTTCAAATAAAATGTGTTTGTTGTCTATTTTTTTTTTATTACTGACTTGGTTGGTGATGTCGGGTATCTGATAGACACGTGACCTCACCAACCCCAGGGCTTGATGCCAGGTGACATTACACATCTGGTATTAACCCCATATATTAACCCGTTTGCCACCGCACAAGGGCACGGGAAGAGCTGGGGCGAAGCACCAGGATTGGCACATCTAATGGATGCGCCACTTCTGGGGTGGCTGCGGCCTGCTATTTTTAGGCTGGGGAGAGTCCAATAACCATGGACCTCCCTAGTCTGAGAATATCAGACCCCAGCTGTCCGCTTTACCTTGGCTGGTGGTCCAATTTTGGGGGGACCCCTACGTGTTGTTTTTTTTTTTTATTATTTATTTAATTTAAAATAACAGCGAGGGGTGCCCTCAGTTTTGCATTACCAGCCAAGGTGAAGCTGCTAGCTGTGGTCTGCAGGCTGCAGCCATCTGCTTTACCCTAGCTGGTAGTGGCTACAAAAATAGGGGGAACCCCACGTCATTTTTTTTTTAATTTATTTATTTATTTTGGTAAATACAAGGCTAAGCACCCCTTAGTGCCACATGAAAGGCACCAAAGGGTGCAAAATTATAAAATGCAGGAGAGTGGTACATTATGTGTCTTTCTGCCATTATAATGACAGAAAAGACTGATATGAAGTGTACAAGCACAGGAAAATCACCAGAGCGCTCTACGCTGTGAAAAGCAGTGGAAAATGGCACTGGAGTGAACATGTGACCGCCTCATGTAGGATGAAGCTATGGATCCTGGGTAAATTTATGTATTTTCCCTCCTTCAGTTTTTTGGCAGTACGCCAAAAAAAACGGAAGGCACACAGATCACAAACGGATGACATACGGATCGTATACGTGTCACGCTCCCGATGCCTCGGCACCACTCCTTACCCACTGATCCCGTTGCACCATCCCAGCACCGCTCCTTACCCACTGATCCGGTCCACGTGTCCACTGGTCATGGCTGCCGCTCCCGCTCGTGCTTTCCTGTGTCCTGTCCCCAGTCTCATGTGTCTGACTCATGCTTCTGTATAGGGTCGGGCCGCACCCACTCACCTGGTCTTATGGGCCCAGCACTGCTGCAGCAGGATATGACATGAGGCTGTGCTGGGTATATAAGACTGGCCTTGCCATGTGGGCGGGGCCTGATCAACGTGTCTTGTAAGCCTTGTCTTTAAAGCTAGGTGCTCAGGTCCCCCTTGTGCCGTGTCCTGTAATCAATACTATTGCCTGACATTCCTACCCTGCACCTGTGCTGGATTCCTGCACTGTCTCCAGGAACTCTGAAGCCCCAGTGATTGTTCTACCCATCCCTTGTGGGACGCAGTCCCTGCCACGCTAGTGCTCCGGCTAACGTGCACCCAGGCCTCCGGTGGGGTGCACGGCCCAGTGGATCCAACACCTGGACCTTACAATATGGAATGGAAACGGATGCCACTCGGATGCACCCGTGAAAAAAACAGACCTTTTTTTGCGGACCGCAAAAACGGATCGGTCGTGTGAATGTAGCCTTATTCTAATCTGCCGTTTATAAACAGCAGGCAGAAATAAGTGAATAGCGCCCCCCAGTGTCAGAAAATCTCCGGTGTTTTAGGGGTAGCTGAGATCCTGGAGATCATGATTCAGGTCGGTTTTTCTGGTCCCCGCTCACGTGATCACCAGTATACACCAATACCATTGATCATGTTACAGTAAATGACAGCGCCGGTAAAAAATTATTTATCATGAACAAACATGTCAGATGGGAGATAAATCTCCTCCCCGGTCCCTTCCGGTCCCCCGGTTCTGCCATAGTGCCCCCCCCCGACCCCCTCCCGAAAATCCAAGATGGCCACGCGCACAGCAGCGCGCCGGCCACAAGCACCCTACTCCTCTGATTTCTGTCGCATGTGCCATGAAACATGCGACAGAAAACTCCTCCCCAGGCCCTGCCAGGTCACCCCCTATAACCCCACCGGTGTTCCCCGGTGTCCCACAGTACCTGTGCGGCGTTGATCCCACGCGGCCCCCTCCTTCACAATAGACGCTGCCGCATGCACAGAGCGGTTGTCAGCTCAGCTTCCTGTGTTCAGACACAGTGAGTGGTGGTAACCATGCATCTGTAAGCTACTGCAATGCCTTGCTCATGAGGTAAGGAACATAGTTGATCAGGAGAGCTATGCTACATTTACAAATGGAGGGATTTGCTATTTCTGTTGCCCTGCTGAACGACTACCAAACATGAAAGTCCGTTATACGCCACAAGAAAACATGTCTAAATAGCGAGCTCTGTTTAGTATTCATTCAGCTGGATAACTGGACTTTAAGGGGTATTCCATCTCCATGATCCTATCCCCAATATATAGTAGGTGGAATAGCAATAATATCAGCAAATACCAATATTTGGAAATGTAGAATAGTTCTCCTGATTAGGCATGCTCTTACCTCATAAGCAGGACATTGCAGCTTTGGTAGCAACAGTTACGACATGGACTCTGCTGCAGTGGACCCGGGGAGAGTGGGTGCAGATTCATTGCACCCACACTCCTCACATGGATGGTCTACACTCCTAGAAAATGGGAAATACGTTTCCTGAGCGTGTCCTACCATATTCTAGACGGTCCAGAGTCATCGTGGGACCCCCTTTTTTTTTTCTTACAATAAATTGGTGAAAGAGGGAGAAAGAGGGAATGTTTTGGGGAGTGTTTTTTCAAACACATTTTTTTTTGTCTATTTTTTTTGTTAGTGCTGACAGTTTGTGATGTCAGGTATCTGATAGATGCCATGACATAACAAACTGCTGGGCTTGATGTCAGGTGACCTCACAGCTAGTATCAACCCCATTTATTACCCCATTTGCCACCGCATCAGGGCACGGGATGAGCTGGGGTGAAGCACCAGGATTGGCGCATCTAGTGGATGCGCCAATTCTGGGGCACCTGCGGCCTGCTATTTTAAGGCTGTGAAAGACCAATAACTATGGACCTTCCCACCCTGAGAATACCAGACCACAGCTGTCCGCTTTACCTTGGCTGGTGATCCAATTTGGGGGGACCCTACATTTTTTTTGTAATTATTAATATTTGTAAAATAATTATAAAAAAAGAGCCTAGGGTGACCTCCACATTGGATCCCCAACCACGGTAAAGCTGCAGCTGTGGTTTTCAGGCTACAGCCGTCTGCTTTACCCTAGCTGGCTATCAAAAATGGGTGGACACAACGTCATTTTTTTTTTTAACTATTTTTTAAATAAAAAAAATTAATGGGCTTCCCTGTATTTTGATTGCCAGCCAAGGTAACGCCAGGGAGATGGGAGTGGCAACCCATAGCTGTCTGCTTTATCTGCGCTGAGAATCAAAAATACCGCGGAGCGCTGCGTTATTTTTTTTAAAAAATAATTTTTACAGCACTGTTATGTCCAGCAATTTTGCCAAAAAACTACAAAAAAATGACGTGAGCTTCGCCATATTTTTGTATGCTAGCCAGGTACAGCAGGCAGGTACGGCTGCCCCCAATCCCCATCTGCCTATTTGTACCTGGCTGGGAACTACAAATATAGGGAAGCCCTTTTTTTACTTAATTCATGAATTTTCTGAAATAATTAAAAAAAACAAAACGAATAATGGAAGTCAATAGGAAACTCAAGAATTTTTCCAGAAGACCCTCCAAGGTTAGAGGGTGAGGGGGGGTAAGAAAAGTAGCTGCAGTGGTTGAAAACAAATGGAATTGGAGCAGCATATGGAAGATGCCCAGATGCACTTTTCACTCCTAGGTCACTGCTAGGAACAATGTTGTCATAGTATTACGCCACTTTTAGGGACTGACAGGCAAACATAATCAAGGATAAAATTGATTTTACCCAGAAAATGGTAGGAAACATTCTATCCCTTATAAAGACTAGTATATAATGTAAATTAAAATAGACAAAGAAAATTTAAAACAGGCCTCCTACAACAGTTATGCTATGTAGACACTTGGCATTTTTGCTGCATTTATTTTACATTTCTTTGCTTTCAGTGGTGAAAATACTATAACATTCACCAGTACATGGAGTTTTAACACTTCATTACCTTATCTGGGCATGTGGTCTGTGTGACTTGTTCGGACACATCCTGTTTAATTTATGAAGGAAGAACTCTGAACATCACAAAGCCTATGTGGACAAAGCAAGAACTGGCAAAATTATAAGAAAAAGGCATACCTTTACACTCTGTATTAGACATAAAGAATGGCCTCATACACATTCTGTTAAAATTATTAGGTAGTGGTACTTCTGCACTCATAAAGACTATGCACTAAGTGCAAGGGTTGCCAAAAATTAGAAAGAGATTCTGAAATACCTCCTGGAAAACATCTAAAGAAAGGCCTCAGAGAACATTTTTTTTTACCATTTTTAAGCAGTGGGAATCCTAGACTAGTAAAGCAACCTTCTACCTTCCCTTATGTTGTATTAACGCAGCAGTGGGACTGGTGTCTCTTGCCGGCCTATTACTAGTGAGGGTGAGTACAGGACTAGGAAGTGAATAAGGCATCCTGTTCGACGATGGGGTGAAAGAACCCATATTGTAATGCAAGGCAGATCAGGTAATAGCTCAGGTGAGATCCCTCATCTCTATCCCTACCGCATGAATACTACTCCTATTCCACCTTGCAGCATTACCTTAGTATTTCCCACTCATGTTTGAAGTACTCTTCCTCTCTATTCACCAGCTGTTTCACTAGGCCCACACATGTCAGTCACCTTTCACTAATTTAACAATTTGTATTTATATGCTAAAATGACTATTTGTGGCAAATCCCCAGAATTATCAATCAGTATTTATATGCTGCAATGTCTATTTGTGGCAGGACCACATAATTATTAATCAGTATTTATATGCTGAATTGTCTATTTATGGCAGGACCACAGAATTATCAATCATTATTTATATGCTGAATTGTCTATTTTAGGCAGGACCACAGAATTATCAATCATTACTTATATGCTGAATTGTCTATTTTAGGCAGGACCACAGAATTATCAATCATTATTTATATGCTGAATTGTCTATTTGTGGCAGAACCACAGAATTATCCATCAGTATTTATATGCTGAAATGTCTATTTGTGGCAGAAGCACAGAATTATCAATCAGTACTATTTATATGCTGACATGTCTATTTGTGGCAGGAGCAAAGAATTAGCAATCTGTATTTATATATGAAATTTCTATTTGTGGCAGACCCACAGAATTATCAATCAGAATTTTATGCTGAAATATCAATTTGTGCCAGGAGCACAGAGTTATTGTTTAGTATTTATCTCTAGTGATCTCTATGGAGCAGCACCCTCTCCAATCTGTAGCAGTCTCAAAATGGCACCGACGCAGCATGTCCACTTGGTATATGCAGAGGGATATGGGACTGAAGCCTGCTTTACACCTTACGATCCAGCATAAGATATCGTATGCGATCGCAACCGCCCCATCGTATGTGTGGCACGTTCAATTTGTTGAATGTGCCGCACATACGAGTAACCCCCTGTCACACGTACTTACCTGTCCATATGACCTCGATGTGGGCGGCGAACGTCCACTTCCTGGAGTGGGAGGGACGTTCGGCGTCACAGCAACGTCACGCGGCAGCCGGCCAATAGAAGCGGAGGAGCGGAGCTGAGCGGGACGCAAACATCTCGCCCACCTCCTTCCTTCCGCATTATCGTCCGGGAGCCGCAGGATGCAGGTAAGATCTGTTCATCGTTCCCGGGGTGTCACACACTGCGATGTGTGCTACCCCGGGTACGATGAACAATCTGATGTTCAATTCATGAGGAATGAACGACGTGCGTGCGATGAACGTTTTACCGTTCAATCGCAATCGCACGTACCTGTCACACACTGCAATGTACCTTACGATGCCGGATGTGCGTCACTTACAACGTGACCCCGCCAACACATCGTAAGATACATTGCAGCATGTAAAGCGGGCTTAGGCAGCCAACAACCCAATCCATTGTGTCTGAATATTGTGGATGGTTTCTGCACCCTGATTGCTTGCCAAGCATCCACACATTAAGTTAAGAGAAAAAAAAGAGCAGTCCACCACTCCTCTAACCTCTCCCCATCCCCTTATTTCGTTAAACATCCCTCCCCCACTCATCATACATCACCACTATCTAGTCCCAGTCATAATAAGGTAGAAGAAAAGCATTAGTGCAAATGTGAACAGTTACCATATGAAGGCAGAATGTTGCTGACTTTATGAAAAGTATTCAGAATCCAAACCCGGACCAAAATGGGCAAGGTTTGTGTTGAATTTAAGATTTGACAACATATTTGAACAAGTTAGCTCATCTCTAGCTAGGACTGTTCTGTCTCCTCCTCCTCCATCTCTTTGTCACCCTCCCTTGAAAGAAGAGTTGCTGAATGGATCTTGGTTCAATTTTTGAAGGAAAACAGGGGTGAAACAAAATTCACAGTAAAGCCTAATGTGTCTGGCCATGAATAGGTGTTCGGGTTGGACTTGGGACAGAATGCCATGAATGCCATGAATGTCATGTGTAGAGATGAGCGAACCGGTCGCGGTTCGGCTCGAGGTTGGTTCACCGAACGGACCTCCCGTTCGAGTTCGGTTCGTCGAACGTTCGACGAACCGAACTCGAACTGCATAGGAAACAATGGCAGGCAATCACAAACACAGAAAAACACCTAGAAAACACCCTCAAAGGTGTCCAAAAGGTCACAAACAACTCACAACACATGGGAAAGTGACAAGGACATATACTCATGCGAAAACAAAAGAGCTGGACAAGGAAAAAGAGGAGGACACACAGATATATGAGTATATGCAAGGAAACATCGATTCCATTAATGTGCAACTTGAGCCCTGCTCATTCTTGGCTTCCAATCTTGATAAATTGCCTGAGCTCGCCACGTACGTCTTGGGGATCTTGTCGTGTCCTGCAGCCAGCGTTCTCTCGGAACCTGTCTTCAGTGCTGCTGTGGGTCTGCTGGCAGATAAGCACACGTGTCTGTCCACTGACAATGTGGACATGGCTCTCAGAGGACTTTTCTTCCCCTGGGTCAGCCAGGGGACGGGAAAGGCACGCGTATTTTTGAGAGTGCTTCATGCAAAGCATCTTTTTCTTTTTCAAAAGGGAGCTCAACCGATGCCAGTCAAGTGGGGTGTGTGTGGCCCAGTGAGTGGAAACGAGGGAGACTGTGGTTGGAGTCCCCTCGCTGTGTCTCTAAAAGAACCAAGATGAACAAGTCATGGCTCTCAGAGGACTTTTCTTCCCCTGGGTCAGCCAGGGGACGGGAAAGGCACGCGTATTTTTGAGAGTGCTTCATGCAAAGCATCTTTTTCTTTTTCAAAAGGGAGCTCAACCGATGCCAGTCAAGTGGGGTGTGTGTGGCCCAGTGAGTGGAAACGAGGGAGACTGTGGTTGGAGTCCCCTCGCTGTGTCTCTAAAAGAACCAAGATGAACAAGTCATGGCTCTCAGAGGACTTTTCTTCCCCTGGGTCAGCCAGGGGACGGGAAAGGCACGCGTATTTTTGAGAGTGCTTCATGCAAAGCATCTTTTTCTTTTTCAAAAGGGAGCTCAACCGATGCCAGTCAAGTGGGGTGTGTGTGGCCCAGTGAGTGGCAACGAGGGAGACTGTGGTTGGAGTCCCCTCGCTGTGTCTCTAAAAGAACCAAGATGAACAAGTCATGGCTCTCAGAGGACTTTTCTTCCCCTGGGTCAGCCAGGGGACGGGAAAGGCACGCGTATTTTTGAGAGTGCTTCATGCAAAGCATCTTTTTCTTTTTCAAAAGGGAGCTCAACCGATGCCAGTCAAGTGGGGTGTGTGTGGCCCAGTGAGTGGAAACGAGGGAGACTGTGGTTGGAGTCCCCTCGCTGTGTCTCTAAAAGAACCAAGATGAACAAGTCATGGCTCTCAGAGGACTTTTC
The DNA here is from genome assembly GCF_048569485.1 of Anomaloglossus baeobatrachus. Taxonomy (NCBI): domain Eukaryota; kingdom Metazoa; phylum Chordata; class Amphibia; order Anura; family Aromobatidae; genus Anomaloglossus; species Anomaloglossus baeobatrachus. The sequence continues at coordinate 209,121,872 of NC_134359.1, read as the reverse complement.
TTCCCCTGGGTCAGCCAGGGGACGGGAAAGGCACGCGTATTTTTGAGAGTGCTTCATGCAAAGCATCTTTTTCTTTTTCAAAAGGGAGCTCAACCGATGCCAGTCAAGTGGGGTGTGTGTGGCCCAGTGAGTGGAAACGAGGGAGACTGTGGTTGGAGTCCCCTCGCTGTGTCTCTAAAAGAACCAAGATGAACAAGTCATGGCTCTCAGAGGACTTTTCTTCCCCTGGGTCAGCCAGGGGACGGGAAAGGCACGCGTATTTTTGAGAGTGCTTCATGCAAAGCATCTTTTTCTTTTTCAAAAGGGAGCTCAACCGATGCCAGTCAAGTGGGGTGTGTGTGGCCCAGTGAGTGGCAACGAGGGAGACTGTGGTTGGAGTCCCCTCGCTGTGTCTCTAAAAGAACCAAGATGAACAAGTCATGGCTCTCAGAGGACTTTTCTTCCCCTGGGTCAGCCAGGGGACGGGAAAGGCACGCGTATTTTTGAGAGTGCTTCATGCAAAGCATCTTTTTCTTTTTCAAAAGGGAGCTCAACCGATGCCAGTCAAGTGGGGTGTGTGTGGCCCAGTGAGTGGCAACGAGGGAGACTGTGGTTGGAGTCCCCTCGCTGTGTCTCTAAAAGAACCAAGATGAACAAGTCATGGCTCTCAGAGGACTTTTCTTCCCCTGGGTCAGCCAGGGGACGGGAAAGGCACGCGTATTTTTGAGAGTGCTTCATGCAAAGCATCTTTTTCTTTTTCAAAAGGGAGCTCAACCGATGCCAGTCAAGTGGGGTGTGTGTGGCCCAGTGAGTGGCAACGAAGGAGACTGTGGTTGGAGTCCCCTCGCTGTGTTTCTAAAAGACCCAAAATGAACAAATCATGGCTCTCAGAGGACTTTTCTTCCCCTGGGTCAGCCAGGGGACGGGAAAGGCACGCATATTTTTGAGAGTGCTTCATGCAAAGCATCTTTTTCTTTTTCAAAAGGGGGCTCAACCGATGCCAGTCAAGTGGGGTGTGTGTGGCCCAGTTAGTGGAAACGAGGGAGACTGTGGTTGGAGTCCCCTCGCTGTGTCTCTAAAAGAACCAAGATGAACAAGTCATGGCTCTCAGAGGACTTTTCTTCCCCTGGGTCAGCCAGGGGACGGGAAAGGCACGCGTATTTTTGAGAGTGCTTCATGCAAAGCATCTTTTTCTTTTTCAAAAGGGGGCTCAACCGATGCCAGTCAAGTGGGGTGTGTGTGGCCCAGTTAGTGGAAACGAGGGAGACTGTGGTTGGAGTCCCCTCGCTGTGTCTCTAAAAGAACCAAGATGAACAAGTCATGGCTCTCAGAGGACTTTTCTTCCCCTGGGTCAGCCAGGGGACGGGAAAGGCACGCGTATTTTTGAGAGTGCTTCATGCAAAGCATCTTTTTCTTTTTCAAAAGGGGGCTCAACCGATGCCAGTCAAGTGGGGTGTGTGTGGCCCAGTTAGTGGAAACGAGGGAGACTGTGGTTGGAGTCCCCTCGCTGTGTCTCTAAAAGAACCAAGATGAACAAGTCATGGCTCTCAGAGGACTTTTCTTCCCCTGGGTCAGCCAGGGGACGGGAAAGGCACGCGTATTTTTGAGAGTGCTTCATGCAAAGCATCTTTTTCTTTTTCAAAAGGGAGCTCAACCGATGCCAGTCAAGTGGGGTGTGTGTGGCCCAGTGAGTGGCAACGAGGGAGACTGTGGTTGGAGTCCCCTCGCTGTGTCTCTAAAAGAACCAAGATGAACAAGTCATGGCTCTCAGAGGACTTTTCTTCCCCTGGGTCAGCCAGGGGACGGGAAAGGCACGCGTATTTTTGAGAGTGCTTCATGCAAAGCATCTTTTTCTTTTTCAAAAGGGAGCTCAACTGATGCCAGTCAAGTGGGGTGTGTGTGGCCCAGTGAGTGGCAACGAGGGAGACTGTGGTTGGAGTCCCCTCGCTGTGTCTCTAAAAGAACCAAGATGAACAAGTCATGGCTCTCAGAGGACTTTTCTTCCCCTGGGTCAGCCAGGGGACGGGAAAGGCACGCGTATTTTTGAGAGTGCTTCATGCAAAGCATCTTTTTCTTTTTCAAAAGGGAGCTCAACCGATGCCAGTCAAGTGGGGTGTGTGTGGCCCAGTGAGTGGAAACGAGGGAGACTGTGGTTGGAGTCCCCTCGCTGTGTTATACATGCTTTTAGAAGGGCATGACATGGCTTGGAGGTTGACTTTCATAAAATGCAAACTGTTGGCTACCAAAATGCTGCCTTTCCAACAACTGTGGTTATAGGCAATGAGGAACATACTGATGAAGATGAGACGCAGATACCCGATTGGGATGACAACTTAAATATTCGGTCAGGGCAAGAAGAGGCTCGGTCTGAGGGGGAGGGGAGTGCAAACACAACAATTGATGATGAAGTTCTAGATCCCACCTACTGTCAACCCCCAGTCAGGCACTCGAGGAGGTCAACAGAGGCGGTGGAGGAGGATGCAACCGACGACGAAATTACCTTGCGCCTTCCTGGACAGAGTCGGAGCACTGGTAGCACGTCTACAACTGCATCCTCAGCCACCACTCTGCCTATGAGCATTATTCGGGGTGCATCAACAGGTCGCATGGCCTCTAAGCCTTGCCTAGCCTGTTCCTTTTTTGACATAGAAAAAGATCGCCCAACTCATGTGATATGTAACATTTGTCATGATTCTCTTAGTAGAGGTCAAAACCTCAGCAGTTTGACAACTTCTTCCATGAATCGTCACATGAATAAATATCATAGGTCCCGGTGGGAAGCTCACTGTGCTGCAATGCGGCCTAGCGGAGCGAACCATCCACCGCCCGCCCCTTCCAGTGCATCCGCGCGCTCTTCATCTTCTAGGACTGTGGGGACAGCTGTCACACCTGTTTTTCCACGCAAAACTTCCACCACTGTAACCGCAACAGGCAGTTTGCTTGGTAGGTCGTCAGTTGGTTTGGAAGGGGAAACAAGTGAGTGTGTACAGCTCTCTCAGACATCGATAGCACCTACGTTGGATGAAGGCAACATCATGTCTCCGCCTGCACTTTCCTCACAAACCTGCATTTTTCCAGGGACACCCTACTCAACACCGTCTACACACAGCAGCCAGATCTCTGTCCCTCAGATGTGGTCAAATAAAAGGCCACTTCCTCCGACCCATGACAAAGCTAAGAGGTTGACTCTATCCCTCTGTAAGCTGTTGGCTACCGAAATGCTGCCTTTCCGCCTAGTGGACACACAGGATTTTAGAGACCTTATGTCTGTCGCTGTGCCCCAGTACCAGATGCCTAGTCGCCACTACTTCTCTAAGAAAGGTGTGCCCGCGCTACACCAGCATGTCGCACACAACATCACCGCTTCCTTGAGAAACTCTGTGTGTGAACGGGTGCATTTCACCACCGATACTTGGACCAGTAAGCATGGACAGGGACGTTACATGTCGCTGACTGGGCACTGGGTAACTATGTTGATAGATGGTGAAGGGTCTGCTGCACAAGTCTTGCCGTCCCCACGACTTGTGTGTCAATCCTCTGTCTGTCCAAGTTCCGCCACTGCTTCTGCATCCTCCACCTCATCTGGGTCCTCCACCTCCGCCCCAAGCCTGCCTGGTCAGGCCACCAGCGTTCTCACTGCGCAGAAGGAATCACGCACCCCTCATTACTATGCTGGCAGCAGAGCGCAACGGCATCAGGCGGTCTTTAGCATGACATGTCTTGGGAATAAGAGTCACACAGCTGAGGAGTTGTGGTCAGCTCTGCGGTCCGAGTTTAATAAATGGTTGTCTCCACTCAACCTGCAGCCTGGTAAGGCCGTGTGCGACAATGCTGCAAACCTGGGTGCGGCCCTTCGCCTGGACAAGGTGACACACGTGCCTTGTATGGCTCACGTGTTGAACCTTGTTGTCCAGCAATTTTTAACACACTATCCCGGCCTAGATGGCCTTCTGACCAGAGCACGTAAACTGTCTGCAGTGCTCACTTCCGCCGTTCAACCGCCGCAGCTGAGCGACTTGCATCGCTCCAGAAGTCTTTCGGCCTGCCGGTTCATCGCCTGAAATGCGATGTGGCGACACGCTGGAATTCAACTCTCCACATGTTACAGCGACTGTGGCAGCACCGGCGAGCCCTGGTGCAATACGTCATGATGTATAGCCTGGGCCAACGAGATGCAGAAGTGGGGCAGATCACCCTGATGGAGTGATCTCAGATCAAGGACCTATGCACCGTTCTGCACAGTTTCGACTTGGCGACGAATATGTTTAGCGCTGACAATGCCATTATCAGCATGACGATTACAGTCATTTACATGCTGGAGCACACGCTAAACACTATTCGGAGTCAGGGGGTGGGACAACAGGAAGGGGAGGAACTACAGGAGGATTCATATGCGCAAGACACAACAACATCACCAAGGTCCAGACGTTCATCATCACCAACGCGGCAGGCATGGGACCATGGGGGACAGGGATCAACAAGGGCGCATGGTAGCAGGCGAGATGTTGAGGAAGGTGCAGGAGGACATGAAGATATGGAGGACGAACTGTCCATGGACATGGAAGACTCAGCGGATGAGGGAGACCTTGGTCAAAATTCAGTTGAAAGAGGTTGGGGGGAGATGTCAGAGGAAGAAAGAACGGTTAGCACCTCTATGCCACAAACACAGCGTGGACTTGGTCCGCATGGCTGCGCAAGACACATGAGTGCCTTCTTGTTGCACTACCTCCAACATGACCCTCGGATTGTCAAAATTAGAAGTGATGATGACTACTGGCTTGCCACACTATTAGATCCCCGGGACAAGTCCAAATTTTGTGACATAATTCCACCCATAGAAAGGGACGCACGTATGCTGGAGTATCAGCATAAGCTGTTACTCGATCTTAGCTCGGCTTTTACACCAAACAACCGTGCAGGTGAAGGGAGTGATTCTCCCAGTTGTAACTTGACAAACATGGGACGGCATCGTCATCTTCAACAGTCTACCCGTACCAGTAGGACCGTATCTGGTGCTGGTAACAGCAATTTTATGGAATATTTTCATAATTTTTTTAGACCCTCCTTTGCAAGGCCACCAGAGACAACAAGTCTGACACATAGTCAACGGATGGAGAGGATGATACAGGAGTATCTCCAAATGAACATCGATGCAATGACTTTGCAAATGGAGCCTTGCTCCTTTTGGGCTTCAAATCTAGAAAAATTGACAGAGCTCTCCAGTTACGCCTTGGAGATTTTGTCGTGTGCAGCTGCCAGCGTTGTCTCTGAACGTGTCTTCTTCAGTGCTGCTGGGTGTGTGCTGACAGATAAGCGCACGCGTCTGTCCAGTGACAATGTGGACACACTGACGTTCATCAAAATGAACAAGTCATGGATCCAGAAGGAATTTACTACCCCTGTGTCATCCTGGGGAGAGTAAATGCTTGTGGATTTGGAATGTGCTTGATGCAAATCAAAACATCCTGTTTGCAACTAGGGCACAAGTGCTGCCACTGATGGGGTGTCTGTGTGCCCAATGTTGGGAAAAAAGGTAGACTCCGCTTGGAGTAACCCTTGCTTGATGTGTTTTTTAAAAATGATACAAGATGAACAGATCTGAAGGCAAGATGAAGGCAACATCATGTCTCCGCCTGCACTTTTCTCACAAACCTGCATTTTTCCAGGGACACCCTACTCAACACCGTCTACAGACAGCAGCCAGATCTCTTTCCCTCAGATGTGGTCAAATAAAAGGCCACTTACTGCGACCCATGACAAAGCTAAGTGGTTGACTCTATCCCTCTGTAAGCTGTTGGCTACCGAAATGCTGCCTTTACGCGTAGTGGACACACAGGATTTTACAGACCTTATGTCTGTCGCTGTGCCCCAGTACCACATGCCCAATCACCACTGCTTCTCCAAGAAAAGCATGCCCGCGCTACACCAGCATGTCGCACACAACATCACCACTTCCTTGAGAAAATCTGTGTGCGACAGGGTGCATTTCAACACAGATACTTGGACCAGTAAGCATAGACAGGGTCATTACATGTCACTGACTGGGCACTGGCAAACTATGGTGAGAGATGGAGAAGGGTCTGCTGTACAAGTCTTGCCGTCCCCACGAGTTGTTTCAATCCTTGTTCTGTATGTAGAAGTTAATACACTGCTTCTGCCTCTTCAACCTCGTGTGGGTCCTCTACCTTGGCGCAAACCCTGTGTGGTCAGGCCACCCTTCCTTGCAACTGCGCACAAGGACTACCACACACCTCCTTACTATGCTGGCAGCAGAGCTCAATGCCATCAGGCGGTCAAAGCTTTACTTTGAAATGTATGGGAAATGTGAGTCACACCGCTATTACAGAGAATAGTAGTCAGGCAGGGTCAAAACATTAATTGAGGAACAGGAACAGAATGGGACGGCCAGGAAAGAATCAGAAAACAAGCAGAGTTGAAATGCGTATCGGCCAACAAGGTACATAAACAGCAAGCAGGAAAAGTAGTCAGGTAACAAGCACACAAAATCATAAAACTGAACTGGGGGTAAAATTAACCAGAGGTTCATAGCTATGTCTGGCAGTGGTCTGCAAACAGGATGGGCATAAAAAAGGGTGTGGTGTCTTCCCATTGGTTGTAGCTGAATGATGGTATTTCATCTGTGAGATACCCACCAGCTACATTCAGCCAGAGATTCTGCATCTGTCAAGGTAATGCAGCCCAGTGGGTGAGCATAACCTGCGTCCACCTGCGCCGCTGGCATAGACTACTCTCACATCATCAGCACTATTCATGAAAGGAAAACGTTGTCACCTGGCAACCGGAGTACAAATTGACGGAGCGGACTACGTTGGTGACTTAACAGCCGTGTGCGGCAATGATGCAAACCTGGCTGCGGGCCATCCTCAGGGCAATGTGACACACGTGCCTTTTAGGGCTCACGTGTTGAACCGAATTCGCCAGCAATTTTTAAAACACCATCACGGCCTACATGGCCTTGTGCAGTGGGCACGCTCGCTATGTGCTCACTTCCATCGTGCGCACACAGCAGCTCAACAACTTTCATCACTCCGGAAGTCTTAGGGTCTGGCAGTTAAACGCCGTAAATGCGATGTTTCGACACGCAGGAATTGGAATCTGCACATGTTGCAGCGTGTGTGGCAGCACCGCAGAGCCCTGCTGAAATACGGTAAGACATATAGCCTGGGATAACTTGATCCAGAGGTGGTGCAGATCACGCTGCTGGAGTGGTGTCAGATCAAGGACCTATGCACCCTGCTACACAGTTTTGAAATGTCGACGAAGATGTTTAGCACTGGCAATGTCATTCTCAGCGTGACAATTCTGGTCATCTACATGATGGAGCACACTGTAATTATTATTCTGAGTCAGGTGTTGGGACAAGAGGAAGGGGAGGAAGTACAGGAGGAGTCATATGCGGAAGGGATAACAAGATCTACGAGGTCCAGATGGTTAGCGGCACCTATGCGGCATTCATGGTGAGGGAGAGGGATTAACAAGGGCGCATAGTATCAGCAAAAAGTGTTGATGAAAGTGCAGGAGCCCATGAAGAAATGGAGGACGAACTGGCGATGGGCATGGAAGACTCAGCAGATGAGTGAGAGCTTGCTCACATTTCGGTTGTGCGAGGTTGTGGGTAGAGGGCAGAGGAAGGATGCACGATTCTCACCTCTCTGCCACCAACACACCAAGGACTTGGTCCTCATGGATGCACAAGACACATGAGCGCCTTCTTGCTGCACTACCTACATGACCCTCGGATTGTATGAATTTGAACTAATCCTGAATACTGGGTTGCCACACTGTTAGATCCCCGGTACAAGACAAAATTTGGCGAACTAATTCCTGCCATAGAAATAGACGCACGTATACAGGAGTATCTGCAGAATGTGGTACGCAATCTTAGATCTACTTGTCCACTAAACACCAGTGCTGCACAGAGTGAATCTCAACGCTTTGTCATGGATAGGAGGAAATGGTCTTTTACTTGTCCACATCGGAGGGACCGAGGGATGGCTGCTGTGCTGAGATGGCGTTGAGTACGGTGTCCCTGCACAGTTGCACTTTTGGTCATATCCCAAAATGAGTTGAAAAAGGACAGATGCTGTTGGAAAGGGGAACAGGTGTGTTGGAAAGGGGAAAAAAGTTTTGGTCCGTGGATTTGGTGGTTAAGCAACTGTAACATTTGCTGAAGAAACAACATCTGTTACAGTGGGACTGGCAGATTTGGATAAAGTGGTATATAATCTGTGACCGCTATATAACGAAAATTAATAAGAAAAGAAAGAGAAAGGTATATATCCCCATCAGCAGTCAGTGTCCACCGTGCTCCCAGTTGGAAAAGGAGAGGTTGGCAACTTGAAGGTTTGGTGGAGGATACAGAGCTGTGTGGCTATGAAACTAATAGTAGCCTGAACCGAGTTAGACGCCATTCGGATCTGGAGACTGTGAGCCCTGTTAGCGTCACAGGGTCCACATGCCCACCCAGCCCAGGAACTCCCTGTTAACAACACAGGGGCCATTGAGTACGCTGACCGTGTGCGTAGGGGCCACACCTGTGGACAGCAGGCGCATCAGCAGCAGCAGGCCTGTTAATGCCACTGGGCTGCACAAGCAGGACTGTTAGGACAGGAGCTGGTCTTAACCGTTCTGCGTTACCAACTGTGGTGGTGGCCTGCATCCACCACCCGATCCCTGCCTACCTCTGGCCTAAAGCCGCAATGGGTTCAACACATGGAGGTGTGCTCTTTCGGAGCATAATAGAAGACTGCGCACCTCCTTGTTGGCTCCAGCCCCTTTTATAACCTGGGTCCGCCCCAAACCAGGGTGAACCACAATGCACCTCCTGGAGACAAAAGTAGAGTGACACGTCATGAGTGGCATAACTAGCGTCCTATTTGGAAACGCAACTTCAATGATGACCTCATGGCTGCCATGACCCAAACACCTCACCAGTCATCGTCTGAGCATCAATAATGCGGTGACAAGTCATAGGTGTGGGCCTCTGCAAGCCATTTGGGAGGACACCTGATGCCCTGTGGTCTATATGGGACCCCCACATCAGGGCCAGGGCCAAAGAGTTCATTACCGGACCTAGTCTCTGATGCAGGAAGTGCCTGAGCATGCTCAGTAGCATGAAATACAGTCTCTGAAAAAAGACTATCAGCTTTAGCATGGTGTCTATGCCCAAAACAGGACTTAGACCCGGCACGGAATGCAAGCACCTGTGCAAAGAGGCTTTTCACACTTAGTGTGGGAGCATGCGCTGTATCCCGAAATGAAAACTTAGCGTCAGGAATGGCACAGTCAGGCTGAGCATACTCACTAGGCGAAACACTGTAATTATGCTGCAGCTGGGGTACATCGGCACACGCATGCGCACTAGCTGCCTCTCCACACTTAGACGTGGAGGGGAAATTTGTCTTGGAGATGCTGTCTATGAACAGAAGGAAAAGCTAAAGGAAGCCTGACTTTCTATCCCTCCGAATTATGAAATGCAGCAATGAATTCCATGAGTTTGCTATAACATTAGCGTAGCAAAATGTGCATGAGGGTGTGATGTAGAGGTGCTAGAAATAGCTTGTCACCAGTGGGGCACTAATGGAATACAACAGCCAGTTCTATGATGCCACAAAATGGCAGTATTTTGTGCTATCATTATAGCTTATTAAAAACAGAGCACGAGGTTGTCATGCAGAGGTGCTGCACATAGATTTGCAGTAGTGTGAATTGACAAAAGTACAATAGCCACGTTTAGGATACAACTAGGTACAGTGAGTGTTTGCTAGTAAAATTGCTTAGTTTAAAAAAGTTGTAGTGTGCAATGCAGGCAGACGTGCTATGCAAATGTCTTTGCACTAGTGGGACTATAGCAAAGTCCAATAGCCACGTATAGGATGCCACTAGGTACACTGTGTGTTTGCTAGTATAATGGATGAGTTTAAAAAAGATAGAGTGTGCAATGCAGGCAGACGTGCTGCAAATAACGTTCCAATACTGTGAATTGACAAAAGTACAATAGCCACGTTTAGGATACAACTAGGTACAGTGAGTGTTTGCTAGTATAATGGCTTCGTTATAATTAGTTGGAGTGTGCAACGCAGGCAGATGCGCTCTGCAAATGTCTTGGCACTAGTGGGACTATAGCAAAGTCCAATAGCCACGTATAGGATGCCACTAGGTACACTGACTGTTTGGTAGTATAATGGCTGAGTTTAAAAAAGTTAGAGTGTGCAATGCAGGCAGACGTGCTGCAAATAACGTTCCAATACTGTGAATTGACAAAAGTACAATAGCCACGTTTAGGATGCCACTAGGTACACTGACTGTTTGCTAGTATAATGGCTGAGTTTAAAAAAGTTAGAGTGTGCAATGCAGGCAGACGTGCTGCAAATAACGTTCCAATACTGTGAATTGACAAAAGTACAATAGCCACGTTTAGGATGCCACTAGGTACACTGACTGTTTGCTAGTATAATGGCTGAGTTTAAAAAAGTTAGAGTGTGCAATGCAGGCAGACGTGCTGCAAATAACGTTCCAATACTGTGAATTGACAAAAGTACAATAGCCACGTATAGGATGCCACTAGGTACACTGACTGTTTGCTAGTATAATGGCTGAGTTTAAAAAAGTTAGAGTGTGCAATGCAGGCAGACGTGCTGCAAATAACGTTCCAATACTGTGAATTGACAAAAGTACAATAGCCACGTTTAGGATGCCACTAGGTACACTGACTGTTTGCTAGTATAATGGCTGAGTTTAAAAAAGTTAGAGTGTGCAATGCAGGCAGACGTGCTGCAAATAACGTTCCAATACTGTGAATTGACAAAAGTACAATAGCCACGTTTAGGATGCCACTAGGTACACTGACTGTTTGGTAGTATAATGGCTGAGTTTAAAAAAGTTAGAGTGTGCAATGCAGGCAGACGTGCTGCAAATAACGTTCCAATACTGTGAATTGACAAAAGTACAATAGCCACGTTTAGGATGCCACTAGGTACACTGACTGTTTGGTAGTATAATGGCTGAGTTTAAAAAAGTTAGAGTGTGCAATGCAGGCAGACGTGCTGCAAATAACGTTCCAATACTGTGAATTGACAAAAGTACAATAGCCACGTTTAGGATACAACTAGGTACAGTGAGTGTTTGCTAGTATAATGGCTGAGTTTAAAAAAGTTAGAGTGTGCAATGCAGGCAGACGTGCTGCAAATAACGTTCCAATACTGTGAATTGACAAAAGTACAATAGCCACGTTTAGGATACAACTAGGTACAGTGAGTGTTTGCTAGTATAATGGCTGAGTTTAAAAAAGTTAGAGTGTGCAATGCAGGCAGACGTGCTGCAAATAACGTTCCAATACTGTGAATTGACAAAAGTACAATAGCCACGTTTAGGATGCCACTAGGTACAGTGAGTGTTTGCTAGTATAATGGCTGAGTTTAAAAAAGTTAGAGTGTGCAATGCAGGCAGACGTGCTGCAAATAACGTTCCAATACTGTGAATTGACAAAAGTACAATAGCCACGTTTAGGATGCCACTAGGTACACTGACTGTTTGCTAGTATAATGGCTGAGTTTAAAAAAGTTAGAGTGTGCAATGCAGGCAGACGTGCTGCAAATAACGTTCCAATACTGTGAATTGACAAAAGTACAATAGCCACGTTTAGGATGCCACTAGGTACACTGACTGTTTGCTAGTATAATGGCTGAGTTTAAAAAACTTGGAGTGTGCAATGCAGGCAGATGTGCTCTGCAAATGTCTTGGCACTAGTGGGACTATAGCAAAGTCCAATAGCCACGTATAGGATGCCACTAGGTACACTGAGTGTGTGCTAGTATAATGGCTTCGTTATAATTAGTTGGAGTGTGCAACGCAGGCAGATGCGCTCTGCAAATGTCTTGGCACTAGTGGGACTATAGCAAAGTCCAATAGCCACGTATAGGATGCCACTAGGTACACTGAGTGTTTGCTAGTATAATGGCTTCGTTATAATTAGTTGGAGTGTGCAACGCAGGCAGATGCGCTCTGCAAATGTCTTGGCCCTAGTGGGACTATAGCAAAGTCCAATAGCCACGTATAGGATGCCACTAGGTACACTGAGTGTTTGCTAGTATAATGGCTTAGTTATAATGAGTTGGAGTGTGCAACGCAGGCAGATGCGCTCTGCAAATGTCTTGGCACTAGTGGGACTATAGCAAAGTCCAATAGCCACGTATAGGATGCCACTAGGTACACTGAGTGTTTGCTAGTATAATGGCTTAGTTATAATGAGTTGGAGTGTGCAACGCAGGCAGATGCGCTCTGCAAATGTCTTGGCACTAGTGGGACTATAGCAAAGTCCAATAGCCACGTATAGGATGCCACTAGGTACACTGAGTGTTTGCTAGTATAATGGCTTCGTTATAATTTGTTGGAGTGTGCAACGCAGGCAGATGCGCTCTGCAAATGTCTTGGCACTAGTGGGACTATAGCAAAGTCCAATAGCCACGTATAGGATGCCACTAGGTACACTGAGTGTTTGCTAGTATAATGGCTTCGTTATAATTAGTTGGAGTGTGCAACGCAGGCAGATGCGCTCTGCAAATGTCTTGGCACTAGTGGGACTATAGCAAAGTCCAATAGCCACGTATAGGATGCCACTAGGTACACTGAGTGTTTGCTAGTATAATGGCTTCGTTATAATTTGTTGGAGTGTGCAACGCAGGCAGATGCGCTCTGCAAATGTCTTGGCACTAGTGGGACTATAGCAAAGTCCAATAGCCACGTATAGGATGCCACTAGGTACACTGAGTGTTTGCTAGTATAATGGCTGAGTTTAAAAAACTTGGAGTGTGCAATGCATGCAGATGTGCTCTGCTAATGTCTTTGCACTAGTGGGACTATAGCAAAGTCCAATAGCCACGTATAGGATGCCACTAGGTACACTGAGTGTGTGCTAGTATAATGGCTTAGTTATAATTCGTTGGAGTGTGCAACGCAGGCAGACGTGCTGCAAATGTCTTGGCACTAATGGGACTATAGCAAAGTCCAATAGCCACGTATAGGATGCCACTAGGTACACTGAGTGTTTGCTAGTATAATAGCTTCGTTATAATTTGTTGGAGTGTGCAACGCAGGCAGATGCGCTCTGCAAATGTCTTGGCCCTAGTGGGACTATAGCAAAGTCCAATAGCCACGTATAGGATGCCACTAGGTACACTGAGTGTTTGCTAGTATAATGGCTGAGTTTAAAAAACTTGGAGTGTGCAATGCAGGCAGATGTGCTCTGCTAATGTCTTTGCACTAGTGGGACTATAGCAAAGTCCAATAGCCACGTATAGGATGCCACTAGGTACACTGAGTGTTTGCTAGTAAAATTGCTTAGTTTAAAAAACTTGGAGTGTGCAATGCAGGCAGATGTGCTCTGCAAATGTCTTTGCACTAGTGGGACTATAGCAAAGTCCAATAGCCACAGATAGGATGCCACTAGGTACACTGAGTGTTTGCTAGTATAATGGCTTACTTAGAATGAGTTGGAGTGTGCAGAGGACAAGAGGGTACAGTGGCAGGATTGTGGTGCTCTGGGTAGAGGAATGGAAGCCTGCCTTTCTATTCCCTCCTAATGGTGAAATGCAGGGAGGAAATCCCTGACCTGGGCTACACAGACGCTGTTGCTGTTTGCAGGACCTGTCACCTATGGCTCTCTGACCCTGCCGGTACGAGCCCTTAAAAGGACTGCTAGAATGTGCTCTCCCTAAGCTGTCTAACGCTGTGTATGCAGCGCATACAGCTGTATCGGCGATAGGACAAAGGACGGAACTGCGACAGTGATGTCTGACACCAAAGACGCAGAAGGCAGATAATGGCGATCGTGAAGAAAATGTCCGGTTTTATAATGCAGGGACATGTGACATGCAGATCCTATCACACATGCCGTTGCTTCTCTGCCTCAAAGTCCACTTAGGTGTGTGTGTGTCTGTGATTGGCTGACATGCTGGCCAGCCCCACAAGACGCGCGCGCTTAGGGAAGGAAGACAAGAAAAAAAAAAAAAAAATGGCGATCGCCATTATAGAAACAGCAGTGATCTGAAGGCGCTGTTCACGCACACTATACACTGAAATGTGATAATAGTTTGATTCACAGAGTGACTTACACTATTACAGCAGAAACCAAGCTAAGATTTAGCTGTTTTTTGGCTGCTAGAACCGTTCTCGAACGTTTCTAGAACTATCGAGCTTTTGCAAAAAGCTCGAGTTCTAGTTCGATCTAGAACATGCCCCAAAATCACTCGAGCCTAGAACTGGAGAACCACGAACCACGAACCGCGCTCAACTCTAGTCATGTGGTGTATGAATTTTGGAAAGTCAATGACAATAGAAGATGATTCTGGACTATTATATTAACCCCTTTACGACTTAGGATGCACCTATATGTCCTCGGTCGCCTCCCTCCCCTTAATGCAGACTTGCACGGCGAGACCGTATTATTCCCCCCCATATGTCTGCTGATTTGATCAGCAGATATGTGAAGCTAACAGGTGCAGGTGGATCTCTGATCTACTTATGCCTATTAACTAGTTAGGTTGCGTTCTCATTCTCTGGCAGCGCAATCTGACACACTCTGGCACCATCGGCGGATCAGTGACACGATCACGGCACGCCAATGGATTGGCAAGACAGCGTCGGGTCAGCTGATGACCCTTGTTGAAATCATGACTTACATCCTTTGATTGCTTGCAAAGCACCAGCATTCACAGGAGAACAGCATTTCTGCTGAAGCATTGCTCTGGACAGCAGAAGCAATCGGATAGTGTATGCATAAAGTCCCCTAAAGGGACTAGTAAAATCAATAAAAAATGTAAAAAAAGTTTTAAAAGAAATAAAAAAAAATAAAAGTTCAAATCACCCCTCTCTTTTCCTCATTGAAAATAGAACAATAATAATAATAATAATAAAAATAAAAAAAATCACATATTTAGTATTGCCAAGTTCAGAAATGCCTTTCAAAATGTAAAATCAATTCATTGTATTGGTAAAGGGCATAGTGAGAAAAAAAATCAAAATGCCATAACTACGTTCTTTTGTAGGGCCAACGTTGCATTAAAATGCAATAACAGGCAAACAACACTTTGTATCTACCCAAAAATGGTACAATAAAAATCATCAGTTCAAGACACAAAAAATAAGCCCGAACTCATACTGACCTGAGACATTATATGGCTAGGTCAGTTTTACGATTTAGTAAACATGATAAGTAAGAAAAAGCCCAAACAATCATGCAATTGCACTTTTTTTGCAGTTTTACCACACTTGCAATTTTTTTCACATTTTCCAGTACAATGTGGGGCAGAATTAATCGTTTTGTTCAAAAGTACAAGTTCTCCTCCAAAAGCCAAGCCCTCACATAGCTATATTGACTTAAAATTAAAAAAGTTATACAACCCCTGGCAAAAATTATGGACTCACCTGGCTCTGAGGATGTTCATTGAGTTGTTTAATTTTGTTTAAAAAAAAAGCAGATCACAGACTTGGCACAAATCTAAAGTCATTTCAAATGGCAACTTCCTGGCTTTAACATTAAAAAAAATCATGACAACATAATGTGCTAGCCAGTAAAGGTTACTTTTCAAGATCAAACATGGGGAAAAAATTATGGAATCACTCAATTTTGAGGTAAAAATTTTGAAATCACCCTGTAAATTTTAATTTCCAAAACTAACACCTGCATCAAATAAGATCTGCTCGTTAATCTGCATCTAAAAAGGAGTGATCACACCTTGGAGAGCTGTTGCGTCAAGTGGACTAACATGAATCATAGCTCCAATACGAGAGATATCAATTGAAACAAAGGAGAGGATTACAGTATAAATACTTAAAAGAGGTTATATAATCACACAATGCTGCAAATGATGTTGGTTGTTAACAGTCAGCTGTGTGTAAAATCTGGACCAAATAAAAACAACATGGGAAAGTTGAAAAAGGCAAAAATACTGGTAGACCAAGGAAGACATCAAAGCCTCAAGGCAGGAAACTTAAAGCAATATGTCTCCAAAACAGGAAATGCATGACAAAACAAATGAGGAACGAATGGGAGGAAACTGGAGTCAATGTCTGTGACTGAACTGTAAGAAACCGCCTAAAGGAAATGGGATTTATATACAGAAAAGCTAAACAATATAAATATGACTGCCTAAAGAGAACATGTAAATTTTGACAGTCATTGATGATACTGGGCTGTGTGTCAGGTAAAGGCACTGGGGAGATGGCTGTCATTACATCTTCAATAAATGCCCAAGTTTACATTAAAATTTTGGACACTTTTCTTATCCCATCAATTGAAAGGATGTTTGGGGATGATTAACTAATTTATCAAGATGATAATGCATACTGCCATAGAGCAAACACTGTGAAAACATTCCTTCAAAGAAGACACATAAGGTCAATGTCATGGCCTGCAAATAGTCCGGATCACAATCCAATTGAAAATCTTTGGTGGAACTTGAAGAAAAGGGTCCATGACAAGGCTCCAACCTGCAAAGCTGATTTGGCAACAGTAATCAGAGAAAGTTGGAGCCAGATTGATGAAGAGTACTGTTTGTCAATTACTTGAGTCCATGCCTCAGAGACTGCAAGGTGTTATAAAAGCCATATAAGTTGAAAGGAATCTCATTATTAGGAATGAGTAGTGCTGGTGCAGACATGATGGCATATTTGCATACATAAAAGCCATCAAGAGCATCTTAAGAAAAATTATAAGACAACTTAATTAAGACTTGCAGTTGAAACAAGAAATTTACATACACTATCTAAAAAGACATATCTGCATGTTTTTCTCACTATCTGACATGAAATCAGAATAAATCTTTCCTGTTTTAGGTTAGTTAGGAACCAAAATGATTTATATTTGCCAAATGCCAGAACACTGAGAGAGAGAATGTTTTAAGCCATTTTTATTACCCTCTGCAAAGTCAAAAGTTTATATAAACTAAGATGCTATGCCTTTAAACAACATGGGACAGCCCATACGATGATGTCATGTCTTTGGAAGCTTCTGAGAGGTTTATTTGCAACATCTGAGTTAATTAGAGATACACCTATGGATGTATTTTAATGCACACCTGAAATACACTGCTTATTTGTGTGGTATCATAGGAAAGTAAAAAAAAAAACATGCAAAATCTCCATAAGAGAATTGTGGACTTACAGAAGTCTGGTTCATCTTTGGGTGCAATTTCCAGATACCTGAAGGTGCCTTATTCATCTGTACAGACAAAATGGAAATGTTCAGTCATCATAACGCTCAGGAAGGAGACAAGGTCTGTGTACCAGAGATGAACGTGCTTTGGTAAGACGTGCATATCAACCCAAAAACAAAATCAAAAGACCTTGTGAAGATGCTGGTGGAAGCTGGTAAGATTATGTCATTATTATCAATGAAACGAGTACTGTATCAACATGGGCTGAAAGGCCACTCTGCCAGGAAGAATCCATTACTCCAAAAGAAACATAAAAAAACCCAAATTAATGTTTGGAAATGCACACAGGAACAAGGATCTTAATTTTTGGAGACATGTCCTGTGGTTTGACAAAACTAAAAATAAACTGTTTAAAAAAATATGTAGATGCATCATGCGCTTGATAAGATTAAAACATGGCTTTATTGAAGTTACTTAAAAACAGTAAAAACCATGATTATAGTAAAACTACACTAGATTTCCATTACGCGTTTTAAACTGGCAAACTGTTCTTAATCATGACAACATCAGAGAGTAACACAACATATTGATATCCCTGCACCAACTAGGGTGGAGCTATAAACACCATCAAAAAATCAAGAATCACATAGCAGACAGAATTAAATACACATAATCATGAATTGTACAAATGCGATAGTACAGATGATTACAAAGCATTTTCTCTGTTTTTTCTTTAGTTCTTTTTTCTTTTCTCATGAATTGGTGCAAATAGAAAAGATTTTCCACTGTTAGAGGCCATGTTGGGCTTATCACGACATTTTGCTGAAGAACACCAGGGAGTCACCGCATTTTTAATGGTGAGAAGCATTGAGCAAGTAACAGACCATTTGATTTTTTAATTTTTTATTTACGGTGTGTTTAGCTCTACCATAGTTGTTACTCTCTTATGTTGTCATGATTAAGAACAGTTTACCTGTTTGAAATGCATAGATGGATATCTATTCTACTTTGACTATAATCATGGTTTTAACTGTTTTTAAGTAATTTCAATAAAGCGATGTTTTCATCTTATCAGGCGGATGCTGGATCTACATATTTTTTCTACATGTCACAAGTTTCCACCTGGATACTGGTCCAGGATTCTGGACACTGCACCCATACTCAATTGTAGAGATGAGCCACTACCCTAGTGTTCGAGTTTGTTTCGGATCGTCGAACGGCTGGTGTGTTCGTCGAACATCTTCGAACACCATTGAAAACAATGGCAAGCAAACACAAACACATACAAACAAGCACAAACATGAACGCACACACACATATTATGCTAACCTTACCTTCCGTTCCATCGCTGGCCTCCTGGGACTGGCAGTTTGCTGGTACAAGATGTGTATCAGGTAACCATTGCAACTGATGCCGGAACTTCCGCTGACAGAGCGCTGACGTCAAAGGCTGGAGCCGCTTGCCTCTGATTGGCCAGCGCACTGCCTTTGAGTAGTGTCTGACAGAGGAAGTTCCTCCCTCGTCGCGATGCTTACCCGATACACATCCTGTAGTGGCAAACTACGCGTATCAAGTAACCATCGCGATGAGGGAGGAACTTCCTCTGTCAGACGCTACTCAAAGGAATCGCTCTGGCCAATCAGCGGCAAGCGGCTCCTGCCTTTGACGTTAGCGTAACGGAAGTTCCAGCATCAGTCGCAATGGTTATCCGATACACGTCTTGTACCGGCGAACTGCATGTCCCAGGAGGCCGGCGATGGAACAGAAGGTAAGGTGAGCATAATATGTGTGTGTGCGTGTATGTTTGTGTATGTGTGTGTTTGTGTGTGTTTGTGTGTGTTTTTGGATGTGTGAAATGGCACAATAGGAGACCAGGATGGGACATTTAACAAGTTGTAGAAGGAATTGTCTGCATTGCAATGATCTCCTATGGGAAATCTTGCTTTGCTAAACAAGTAACTTGGTTAACAAGCACACTCCCAGAATGGATTGTTCTCGTTAACCAAGGTTCCCCTGTATTAACATTGAATGACAGTATTACTGTGAAAAGCCAGTTACGCTTTGGGTGATCGAATCTTTATCGAACATAACCTCGAACTGTCGAACTTAAAGCGAATTGTTCGCATCCGTCAAACGACTCAAACATTGCCTAAAACAGGTCGAATTTGAGATTGGCGAACAGTTCGATTCGAACACCGCTCATCTCTACTCAATTGTCTGGTGAGTTGTTTAACTTCTATGTATATTGACCTACAAACATGGCTCACTTACACCAGTTTTGTCAAGAGGAACAGGCCCAAATTCCTACAAACTTTTTTGTGAGAAGCTTGTGGAAGGATTTCCAAAACGTTTGTCCAAACTTAAACAGTTTAAGGGCAATGGTTCTAAATACTAATGAAATGTATGTATACTATTGACTTTGCAGAAAGTAATAAAAATGCCTTAAACCATTCTCTCTCTCATTTCTCATTCTGGCAATTGGCAATATAAATCATGTTAGTAATCCTAATTGACTTATGTATAATGTGTTTGATAAACAACTTACTAAAATTTGGGAGTATTGCAACACAGACAAGGGAACACATTGACACTGTTTCCTAAATCTGTCCACCCCTACCTAAATTGCAGTTTCCCCTTCTGAGGAAGAGAGATCAGTAATAAAATCTAAAAAAATTGTTTAAAAGAACAGAAAGTCCTCAGTGGTTGATACCTTTTAATGGCTAACTGAAAAGATGGTAATAATTGCAAGCTTTCGAGACTACTCAGGTCTCTTCATCAGGCATGGTATAACATAAAATCTGAAGAGTCACATATTTATACACAACAGGACTTAGAATAGTGCAGTAAAAAAAACAAAACAAAAAACAAGTTATATGAAACAGAACTACCACTATGGCAGGGGGGGCAAACTGTTGTGGGGCCATAAATACTGCTGCAGTTCAGTGTGAAGGTTTTATTGTCCTCTGATAAGGGTCTGGTCCAGGCTGTGACGCGCTCGGATGGTCAGAGGAGCACATCTTTTAACTGATGTAAAAAGACATGAATCCATGAGACACATTCATTCCTTCTCTGAATGTGTCAAAGGTCATCATACGTTTGTACTCCCATAGTCTCCTATCTCTCTGGGACTTGAAGTTTCCTTTCAATACCAGCAATTTCATGTCCATGATGCTGTGGTCTGAGTTACAAAAATGTTTGGCCACAGGTAGATCTATCCTTTTTTCTCTAATTGTGTGGCGGTGAGAATTCATCCTTGTCCTGAGCTGTTGTCCGGTCTCCCCTACATACAGACCCCCAGTTGGACATTTGGTACATATAATTAAGTACACCACATTAGTTGTGGTGCAGCTGAAGGTACCTGGGATCTTGTAGTCCTGATGTGATCTGTGAATCTTTATCTTGTCCGTTGTCAATATTAATTGTCAGGTCTTACATTTTTTCTGGTTGCAGGGAAATGTTCCTGTTGGTGTTGGAGAGGACAGGGAGCTTCTGACAATGATGCTTCTTAGATTTGGGGGCTGTCTAAAACACAGAAGTGGGGGGTCTGGAAAAATAGATTTTAACCGGGCATCTTTTTGCAGTAATGGTTGTAGTTTCCGTGCAGCTCCTCTAAACACCTCCAGATGTGGATTGTAGGTGACTACAAGAGGGACCCGGTTGTTCTCTTCTTTGGTTTTATAATGTAGAAGATGGTTTCTTGATATTCTGGTAGCTCTTATAATCTGGTTTTCAATTGTTCTTGGGTGGTAGCCTTGATTCAGAAAGGTTTTTCTGAGGCCCTCAAGGTGATTGTCTCTATCTGTACTGTTGGAACATATCCGATTGTACCTGATAGCCTGGCTGTATACAATAGAGTTTTTTATGTGTTTTGGATGAAAACTGTCTCATTTCAGGTATGTTGGATGGTCAATTGGCTTCTTGTACAGGGATGTCTGTATTTCATTGTTCCGTAGTTTAATGATGGTGTCCAAGAAGTTGATTTCCGTGCAGGAGTAGTTGAGTGTTAGGTTGATGGTGGGATGAACTTGGACAGCCACTCCATTCAAGACACAAAAGCATCTAACTGTGTTATCAATCTCTCGGATTACAAACCAAACAAAATGGAAGTTGCTGTGCTTTCTAGAGGACTCTCATTTTGTCCTACTAAAGCTCTAGACAAAATTGAACTCTGCAGCGACATGGAAGATTACTTCAGGAGACTACGTCTGAGGGAATATTTTAGCGATGCAGATGTTTCAGAATCCTCCCAGACTGAAGGAAGACGGATTTGGACAACCAGGAAAAGATCAGATTGGACACCTCCACCAGGACGCAACCCTCATCTGGATAACTATATAGACACTTTCAGACATTTGGTAAAATCCACTTTCCTAGACACACACAGGAGGCAACCATCCAACATCAGTGCCCAGGAGAGAAGGGCCAAAAAATCTTTGAAAACCAACAAAAAAATCATCATTAAACCTGCAGACAAGGGGGGTGCAATAGTCATGATGAACAAATCAGACTACATGAAGGAAGCACACAAACAACTGATGGACACACGCTACTATAAGAAATTGGAGTCTGAACCTACACAGGACTATTACAAGGAACTTAACAAGTTGGCCTCTTGTCTGCCTGACATATCCATAAGAACTGATGAACTGATACCGGTGAGTCCAAGAATAGGCACATTCTACATGCTTCCCAAAATTAACAAATCTGGAAACCCAGGAAGACCCATCATTTTATGTGTGGGCACCCTCACTGAACAAGTCTCTGGATGGGTAGAGGGTATCCTTAAACCCTTGGTAAGGGATACAACCAGCTACATCCAGGACACTACTGACCTATTGAAAAAACTATCAGCAATAGGTCCTCTTCCAGAGGGAACCATCCTTGCCACCATGGATGTGGAATCCTTGTACTCGAATATTCCACACCAGGATGGATTAAATGCTTGCAAAATTTTCCTGGAAAATACAGGAACTGATGCCAATTCTGTGGTGAAGCTTACAAAATTCATCCTCACCCATAATTACTTTGCATTTGACAATAACATATATCTACAGGAGACTGGGACTGCAATGGGAAGCAAAATGGCACCACAATATGCAAATCTTTTCATGGCCAAGGTTGAGAGTGACTTTTTATCCTCTTGTCCTATCAGGCCTCTGGCCTACTACCGTTACATTGATGATATTTTAATTATCTGGACAGAGTCTGAGCAGCAGCTGAAGACCTTCCATGAACAATTTAATCAGTTTCATCCCACCATCAACCTAACACTCAACTACTCCTGCACGGAAATCAACTTCTTGGACACCATCATTAAACTACGGAACAATGAAATACAGACATCCCTGTACAAGAAGCCAATTGACCGTCCAACATACCTGAAATGGGACAGTTTTCATCCAAAACACATAAAAAACTCTATTGTATACAGCCAGGCTATCAGGTACAATCGGATATGTTCCAACAGTACAGATAGAGACAATCACCTTGAGGGCCTCAGAAAAACCTTTCTGAATCAAGGCTACCACCCAAGAACAATTGAAAACCAGATTATAAGAGCCACCAGAATATCAAGAAACCATCTTCTACATTATAAAACCAAAGAAGAGAACAACCGGGTCCCTCTTGTAGTCACCTACAATCCACATCTGGAGGTGTTTAGAGGAGCTGCACGGAAACTACAACCATTACTGCAAAAAGATGCCCGGTTAAAATCTATTTTTCCAGACCCCCCACTTCTGTGTTTTAGACAGCCCCCAAATCTAAGAAGCATCATTGTCAGAAGCTCCCTGTCCTCTCCAACACCAACAGGAACATTTCCCTGCAACCAGAAAAAATGTAAGACTTGTCCATTAATATTGACAACGGACAAGATAAAGATTCCCAGATCACATCAGGACTACAAGATCCCAGGTACCTTCAGCTGCACTACAACCAATGTGGTGTACTTAATTATATGTACCAAATGTCCAACTTGGGGTCTGTATGTAGGGGAGACAGAACAACAGCTCAGGACAAGGATGAATGCTCACCGCCACACAATTAGAGAAAAAAGGATAGATCTACCTGTGGCCAAACATTTTTGTAACTCAGACCACAGCATCATGGACATGAAATTGCTGGTATTGAAAGGAAACTTCAAGTCCCAGAGAGATAGGAGACTATGGGAGTACAAACTTATGATGACCTTTGACACATTCAGAGAAGGAATGAATGTGTCTCATGGATTCATGTCTTTTTACATCAGTTAAAAGATGTGCTCCTCTGACCATCCGAGCGTGTCACAGCCTGGACCAGACCCTTATCAAAGGACAATAAAACTTTCACACTGAACTGCAGCAGTATTTATGGCCCCACAACAGTTTGCCCCCCCTGCCATAGTGATAGTTCTGTTTCATATAACTTGTTTTTTTTTTTTCTTTTTTTTACTGCACTTTTCTAAGTCCTGTTGTGTATAAATATGTGACTCTTCAGATTTTGTGTTATACCATGCCTGATGAAGAGACCTGAGTAGTCTCGAAAGCTTGCAATTATTACCATCTTTTCAGTTAGCCTATTAAAAGGTATCAACCACTGAGGACTTTCTGTTCTTTTAAACAATTTTTTTATCTCTACTGGCTAACACGGTACAAAGATATATTTTACTTGTATCAAAATGGAGGATACCAGAATGTACCACATCTTTATGGAACTAAAGACACTTCTGAAGAAACACGCACAACTGGACAGCGACATATTTTTCTTATCCAAATGCAAAAAGGAGAATCTGATCCCCAAAGGACTCTGGATTACAAACCCAATTCTACATATCTACAATACCCATTATGCACAAAACCTTTGTCACAGGACTTCTGAGAGACTAAGGAACCACCTTTTGCATGTCTTCTTCAGCATCAAGAGTAAAATCCAGAGGGAATTTGAAACACAAAGGAAGACACTTCCAGAAAGCACAGAACAAGAAGTACAACAATACTACTACAGACTACGAACCCTTCTGATCCACAACAAGGAAAAGAAGCTACATAGACTGCGCCTCAATTCAGGACTTAATACAAACAGGTGGAGAACAAAGCCAAAACCTGACAACTTGGACAACCACTCCATTCAAGACACAAAAGCATCTAACTGTGTTATCAATCTCTCAGATTACAAACCAAACAAAATGGAAGTTGCTGTGCTTTCTAGAGGACTCTCATTTTGTCCTACTAAAGCTCTAGACAAAATTGAACTCTGCAGTGACATGGAAGATTACTTCAGGAGACTACGTCTGAGGGAATATTTTAGCGATGCAGATGTTTCAGAATCCTCCCAGACTGAAGGAAGACGGATCTTGACAACCACGAAAAGATCAGATTGGACACCTCCACCAGGACGCAACCCTCATCTTGATAACTATATAGACACTTTCAGACATTTGGTAAAATACACTTTCCTAGACACACACAGGAGGCAACCATCCAACATCAGTGCCCAGGAGAGAAGGGCCAAAAAATCTTTGAAAACCAACAAAGAAATCATCATTAAACCTGCAGACAAGGGGGGTGCAATAGTCATGATGAACAAATCAGACTACATGAAGGAAGCACACAGACAACTGATGGACACACGCTACTATAAGAAATTGGAGTCTGACCCTACACAGGACTATTACAAGGAACTTAACAAGTTGGCCTCTTGTCTGCCTGACATATCCATAAGAACTGATGGACTGATACCGGTAAGTCCAAGAATAGGCACATTCTACATGCTTCCCAAAATTCACAAATCTGGAAACCCAGGAAGACCCATCATTTCATGTGTCGGCACCCTCACTGAACAAGTCTCTGGATGGGTAGAGGGTATCCTTAAACCCTTGGTAAGGGATACAACCAGCTACATCCAGGACACTACTGACCTATTGAAAAAACTATCAGCAATAGGTCCTCTTCCAGAGGGAACCATCCTTGCCACCATGGATTTGGAATCCTTGTACTCGAATATTCCACACCAGGATGGATTAAATGCTTGCAAAATTTTCCTGGAAAATACAGGAACTGATGCCAATTCTGTGGTGAAGCTTACAAAATTCATCCTCACCCATAATTACTTTGCATTTGACAATGACATATATCTACAGGAGACTGGGACTGCAATGGGAAGCAAAATGGCAAAGGACAATAAAACTTTCACACTGAACTGCAGCAGTATTTATGGCCCCACAACAGTTTGCCCCCCCTGCCATAGTGATAGTTCTGTTTCATATAACTTGTTTTTTTTTTTTCTTTTTTTTTACTGCACTATTCTAAGTCCTGTTGTGTATAAATATGTGACTCTTCAGATTTTGTGTTATACCATGCCTGATGAAGAGACCTGAGTAGTCTCGAAAGCTTGCAATTATTACCATCTTTTCAGTTAGCCATTAAAAGGTATCAACCACTGAGGACTTTCTGTTCTTTTAAACAATGTTTTTATCTCTACTGGCTAACATGGTACAAAGATATATTTTACTTGTAATAAAATCTAGTGAGAGGTTTGTCTGAGAACATCTTGGAATGGGTAAGAACTGAAGAAACAACTATACCTTCAGCTAGAATGGGTACTTGTTCTGAGTCCATGGTTTAGGAGGGGTAGAAACTTTGGAAGAGAGCATCAGCATTCATTTTTTTCTTCCAGGTCTAAATGTCAATATTATCATGCTGGCTGGTGTGGATCCACTGAGCCATAACAGGGCTTACTCTTTAAGGGTGTACCTAAGTGCCTACCGGGTCTTTACCAGAGCCTCTGATGATGAGGACACCAGATGCTACACCAGGACAATCCCCAATACTGCTGTAGCTAACCGGAGGGTCAGGTACACAGGTATGGGAGAGTAGGCAAGTTGAGTTGGAGCAGCAAGCAGGAGCAGGTACAGAAGGCTAGCAGGACTGAGTTGAAGCAAGCAGGAATCGGTACTGGAGACTAGTGGGAAGCAGGTATACTAATGGGTGTTAGATACATAAGGAACCATATTACTCAGGCACCTGGGGAAGGTGCCTTAAATACATAGTAACTCCCAGCCATGGGCTGAAGATACTTTAGAATAGCGCACATTGTCACTTTCAGAGGTGGGTAGCACATACGCATGCCCTAAGATTTCTGTTGAGAGAACCGAGCGACATGGGCAAGTCTGGCAAGTGGAGAAAATGGGCAAAATAAACTGCCCAGATGAGCAGGAGGAAGGTGCAGGGAGGAGACCGACAGCTAGCTGTAGGATGAGCACGACGGTGTCACTGTCAGGCGAAGTTAGCGGGGCAGTGCAGGGACACCGGTGTTATAGTGCCCCCCTCACTACACCCCTTCTTCTCCAGGTCTGAAAATAAATTCTTCAAAAAATGAGATGCATGAAAATTCTCTTTGGCTTCGCACAACCTCTCTTCAGGAGCAAATCCTTTCAAGTCAATCAGAAATAGGGTTTTTCCTTTACCTATCCTCATAGCTAAGATTTTCTCTACCTCAAAGACATCTTCAGAGTTGAAAAGCCTAGGTGTGGAGCAAGTATCCTTAAAGAAATGGATCATGATGACTGGCTCGAATAGAAATACATCAAAGGAATTGGACACACCTAAAAAGGCAGGAAGCTTTACCTTATAAGACATGGCATTGATCTGCCTGATGACTTCGAAAGGGCCGATGAATAGTGGATCTAACTTTTAAGATGCAACGTTGAGACAAAAATATTTTGACGATAGCCACACCTCATCCCCTGGATGGAAATGCGGCGGATCTCTGCGCCGCTTGTCAGCATATTTTTTTTTATCCATTCCGAACATCT
Organism: Anomaloglossus baeobatrachus; assembly: GCF_048569485.1. Taxonomy (NCBI): domain Eukaryota; kingdom Metazoa; phylum Chordata; class Amphibia; order Anura; family Aromobatidae; genus Anomaloglossus; species Anomaloglossus baeobatrachus. The sequence goes on along the minus strand of NC_134359.1, from coordinate 209,094,929 downwards.
CAAATAGATGAACATGGTGTCCTCCCAGATTTTAATGAAATCCCTAGTGAGACTGTTGGCTGCGTGAATACTATAAATAGTTGGCACAGAAAGAGGGCTGTCAGCCTGTTGACTGTAGACAATCACAGAGGCATCACAGCCTGATGTAATCTCAGGGGGATCTGGGATCAAAAGGTCACAGCATACAGATGATCAGATATCCTCTGTATTGCCCGTTCATGCTTTATTCTGAGTTGGAGCTTATTAAATTCCATTTGGTGCTGATGGGGTTAAGGTTATTTTCTATTCTGCTGCAATCTAACATGTAGTTGCAATCTCGGCTGCAGCCCCTGCCTTATGTTTTAAGTATCCACACCTCACTCCTCCTTATGCCCGCTATAGTTCCTATCTCTGCTGTCCACTTTAAAGGAGCCCATCTCTAGAGAAGCTGAGGTGTTACTTTTCTTGAAGCTGAGAAGCTCCTGTCAGAGAAGCAATGGAATGTTATTTGTTTTTCTTTTCCCCACCTGTTTGTCTTAACTTAATTGTGTTTTCCTGCTGTAGTGGAGAGAATAGTGTCTCGCTGGCCTTCACTAATTAGGGTGAGTTCAGGGTCAGAGACTGCCTAGGCAACTGACTGCACATGGAAGAAGGACCCATTTAGGAATGTTAAGGATGTTAGGGAGGGGAGTGATCAGCCTCAGTTCAGTGTTAGGAGGTGACCCATCTCCACTGTCAGTAGCGACAGGGCCTACCTTTCTATTGCTTCCCTGGTTTTCCCTCTGTTTTGCACCACATATCAGGCATTCCCTTTCCCTGGCATGACAGATAGCCATCAGTAATGCCGTGAAATGAGTTGAATGGTCTTTTTCTGCCAGGAATAACAAGCAATTTTAGAAGAGTGACCTACCAGCAAAATGCTTTTTACCAGATTATGGCATGAAAGTCTCAACTGGAGGAATTTGAGACAAGTCCACTGGAGTCAACATAATAATTTTGGTGGGATGAATGATATGTTGGTGTTCCTCCTCCTTGTTGGTGGGTAGAAGGAGCTAAGAGAAGGCATCTTGTCACAAACCACCGGGGGGGTCACTCAGAAATCCCCCGCGCTGGCTACCAGTACGTCACAATCGGGGGGTAACAAGTGGGGGTCACCCCTCCTTTATACCTCCCGACCGACAGACAGAGCACGTGACGCGCTCTCTAGCGCCCCTCTTATAGTCAGGCCAATTATGGAATTGCCCAACAATAAGCAAGGAGGCCGCTATACTACTTATGCCGATTATTGAAGGGTCCCCGGTGAGAGTAGGGTATATATTCCCCCGACCTCCGCGGGCGGAATATATAAAACCTCCCCGAATCTCACTGGCCTCCCCACAATAATCCTTGGCACAACTCGCTGCCACCAACCGCTTCACGGTAACTATTAGCCGAACACACGGACGTGGGATTCAAGATCGAGATAACAGAACAGCCCAAGATTAATTATATAATTTAATCAGCCTAAAGCACACTAGAAAATACAATATATACAATAGGAGATCTACAGAATATACATATGTCAGAGTACAGTTACAGATAAAGCATGGTTTACAAACAGGTATGCAATTCAATCAGTTACCTTGTGCGTCTGGCCACAGGGGGGCGCTGTAGACCAGGTTTCCAGGAACTCCCACAGATGTTTCCTACACGTGACCCCCAGCGAAAGAACACTGGAAAATGGCCGAAGTAGGGTTATCAACCTGGGCAAATCCAGGTCCCCTCCTACCTTCGTGACCTCAGAGGGAGCACTGCTCCACCCCTGGCTGGAGTTATGGACAAAATCCACAACATGGAATATGGCCATAACTTGGCCTGGGAGCGTCGTAGGCGGACGCCAATGCTCTCATTGTGCCAGTTATGAATTTAGCTACAGAATGAGAGGACTCATGACTTGTCTACTAGTTCCCCATTGGCTGATATCACGCCTGGGGTATTTCCCAAGCTCCCGCTCCCATAAAAAGGGTGTGCCAGCATCGTCCGCATGCGGAGACACCATTTTTATGGTTGCCATATTTATCGGAAATATGGCTTGCGAGATATGAACCATTTTTTACTGGAGTCGTTCTGTCTGGATACTTCCAAGCTTGCTAATGAGATAGCAGCTCCTACCACAGGGTCACGGCAGGGAGTCCTCCTGTGTCCATTGTTCCCACATCATCTCATCTCCATATCACAGGAGATGGCCATGGAGGTGTAACACCTTCACAGATGCTGGACATTGAGGACAAGAAGGGAGGGGGGCACTGCCAGGGAGTGATGAGCGATTATGACTGGAAGTCATAATTCATCTTCATATCCCGGGATTTGCCTCACACCTCCCCCCTTTTGAGGGCGCTAGGGGGCAGCACACTCCGGTGTTCCCCCGTGCGCCCGTCCGCGACCTCTCCTTGTCGGGACAGCCCGTCTGCGTTACCGTGGTCACGGCCCCTTTTGTGGCGAATGGTGAAGTTGTATTGCTGGAGCGCAAGGCTCCATCGCAACAATCGCCCATTCGTCCCAGAGACGGTGTGCAACCAGCTGAGGGGATTGTGGTCCGTCTCCACGATGAAGTGGCGCCCGTATAGATAGGGTTGCAGACGCTGCAGGGCCCACACTATGGCCAGGCACTCCTTCTCCATCGTGGAATAGGCCACTTCCCTTGGTAACAGCTTCCTGCTCAGGTACAAGACTGGGTGCTCTTGGCTCGCAGAGTCCACCTGGCTGAGCACCGCACCGAGGCCGAAGTCACTGGCGTCGGTCTGTACTACAAACGGCCGCGTGAAGTCGGCTGCCTGTAGCACGGGCGGGCTGGACAGGGCGTCCTTTAGGGCCTGGAAGGCTGTCTCGCAGTCCATTGTCCAATCGACTGCAGAGGGCAGCTTCTTCTTGGTGAGGTCCGTCAAGGGCTTTGCCAGGCTACTATAGCGTGGAACAAACCTCCTATAGTACCCAGCAGTCCCCAAGAAGGACATCACCTGCTTCTTGGTCCTGGGGGTGGGCCAGGATGCGATGGCCTCCACTTTCTCAGGCTCGGGCTTCAGTGTTCTCCCGCCTACCCGGTGACCGAGGTACTGGACCTCGCTCATGGCCAGCTGACACTTTCCCGGCTTGATGGTCAAACCTGCCCGGTGGATCCGCCTGAGCACCTGTGCTAGATGTTCTAGGTGGTCCTCCCAGGTGGGACTGAAGACGGCAATGTCATCTAGGTACGCGGCCGCGTACCCTTCAAGTCCCTTGAGCAGGGTGTTGACCATCCGCTGGAAGGTGGCAGGGGCATTCCTCATCCCGAATGGCATCACCGTGGACTCGTATAGTCCAAATGGGGTAATAAAGGCAGAGCGTTCCCTGGCCTTGCGAGTCAGGGGGATCTGCCAATATCCCCGGCTCAGGTCCATGATGGTCAGGTACTGAGCCCCGGCCAACTGATCGAGCAGGTCATCGATGCGTGGCATTGGGTACGCATCGGCGACCGTGACAGCATTGAGCCCCCTGTAGTCCACGCAGAACCGAGTGGTTCGGTCCTTCTTAGGGACGAGGACTACAGGCGAGGCCCAAGCGCTGTTGGATGCCTGGATCACCCCCAGCTTCAGCATCTCGTCAATCTCCTGGCGCATGTGTTGCTGCACCTCCAGGGAGACCCGATATGCTGAACGCCGGATCGGGGGATGATCCCCAGTGTCCACGTGATGGACAGCCAAGTCAGTCCTTCCGGGCTGGTTGGTAAACAACCCCCGGAAGGGGAGGAGGGTGGCCCACAGCTGGGACCGTTGGTCCTCCAAGAGCTGGTGGCCAACCTCCACATCCTCAATGGATCCGCCTGCCCTAACCTGGGCTAGCATATCCAAGAGGGTTTCCGCTTCTCCCTCCTCGGGCAGGTTGCACACGGGGAGCGCACATGCCTCCCGCTCATGATGTGCCTTCATCATGTTCACATGGAAGGGCTTCCGCCTTCCACGGGCAGGGTCCAGGGTGACCAGGTACGTCACAGGGTTGAGCTGCTGGTACACGAGGTATGGGCCTTCCCAGGCTGCCTGAAGCTTGTCCTGTGGTACGGGGACCAGTACCCACACCTTTTGACCCACTTGGTAGGTCCTCTCACAAGCGTTCTGGTCGTACCAACGCTTCTGATCGGCCTGGGCTTGAGCCATATTGTCGTGTACCAGTTGCGTCAAGGCCTGCATTTTGTCCCGGAAGCGCATGACATACTCGATAACCGACACTCCAGGGGTGGCCAAATCCCCTTCCCAAGCCTCTTTCACCAGAGCCAGGGGGCCCCGCACACGTCGCCCGTACAGGAGCTCAAACGGTGAGAATCCTGTTGAGGCCTGTGGAACCTCCCGGTAAGCAAATAACAGGTGTGGGAGATACCGCTCCCAGTCACGCCCATGGGAGTCGACCAACATCTTAAGCATCTGCTTTAAGGTGCCATTAAACCGCTCGCACAGGCCATTAGTCTGTGGATGGTACGGGCTGGCCACCAGATGTCGCACCTGGACCTGCTTACAGAGGGCCTCCATCAGCTGGGACATGAATTGGGTCCCCCGGTCAGTGAGCATTTCCTGGGGAAAACCCACTCGGGAGAAAATCTCCAGCAATGCGGTGGCCACCTTGTCAGCCCGAATGGACGACAAGGCCACTGCTTCTGGGTACCGGGTGGCATAGTCCACTACCGTCAGTATGAAGCGTTTCCCGGAGCTGCTGGGGATGGCCAGCGGGCCGACCAGATCCACAGCCACCCTCCTGAAAGGCTCATCGATGATGGGCAGAGATACCAGTGGGGCTTTGGGGCGTGGCCCCGCCTTCCCCACTCTCTGACAGGTTTCACACGAACGGCAGTAGGCAGCCACATCGGCCCCCATTTTTGGCCAGTAGAAATGCTGGTTTAACCTGGCCTTGGTCTTAGCGATCCCTAGGTGTCCGGCCATCGGAATCTCATGTGCGATCCGCAACAACTCCGTCCGGAACGGATAGGGTACCACCAACTGTCGGTCCCTGGGCCACGCCTCCGGTGAACCCTGCTGGACCGTGGCCCGGTACAGCCGTCCTTGGTCCCAGACCACTCGCTCCGGGTCCGAGTCCGAGGGAGGCTGTGCCGCCTGCTCCTTTAGAGCTTTCAGGCTGTCGTCAGCTTCTAACGCTGCCTGAAACCCCTGACTAGATGTGGCCAGAATCGACGAGACTGTCACATCTTCGGTCAGTACCCCGGGACCTGTGTCCTGGCCTCCACCTGACTCGGCTGCCACTTGGTCAGAAGGGGAAGAGCTATCGGACCTCCGGGAGGCCCCTTGGCTTCCAGCACTCCCACTGCGGGTGACAGCGGCCACAGCCGCTGCGACCGTGGGTCGTGCCTGCTCCTCCTCCGTTCCTGACCAAGTCGCCGGTTCAGGCAGACCTACCTGGCTTCCTGACACCCCGGTTGTGGGGGAACCATGCACCGAGATCTTACCTGGGAGCACTTCCGCTCCTGGACCGGCCCCAATCTCACCTGCCTGTTCCCCTCCTGCAGCAACAGAACCCCGCTGTGAAATCTCTGGGGACCCCACATTTGCTGTGGTAGCCCCCACCCCACACACTGGTCCTCCCCCTGCAGCACCCTGCTCTCTGCTTATCCCTGCAGAGGGCAACAGATCCCAGCTCACAGGCTGATTACTTGTAGAGGCCTTGTCACACCTTTCTCTGACCCCCTCCCCTGTCACAGCTGCAGCTGTGTGTGTGTCTATGGTGTCTATGCAAGCAGAAATATCAGAGTTCACTCCCTCCTCCCTTACATCATTCATAGATAACACATTAACATTGTCCGGAGGCATGTCAGTACTGGCTGAAGGTTCAGCCCTTGGTTGGGGCCCAAACTGGGAGGTTATCTGCCCCAAATCTGTCCCAAGTAGCACGTTTGCGGGGATCCGATCAGTTACCCCCACCTCTCTCACCCCTCGCCCTGCGCCCCAGTCCACATAAATGTCAGCAACAGGCAGCGCCGGGTCAATGCCTCCAATCCCGGAGACAGCGAGGGTTTTTCCAGGGATCAAGTCTTGGGGGGACACCATCTCAGGCCGCACTAGAGTCACCTCCGAGGCGCTGTCTCGCAGTCCTATGGTCACAGACCGGCCGACGGTGACAGGTTGGAAGCTGTCCAGGGACCTACCACCACCCCCACCCACACAATACACCTTGGGCGGCCCTTGGGACGGGGACGGAGCCGGGGCCTTGGGACGCTGAGGGCACATGGCCTTGAAGTGTCCAGGTAGGTTGCACTGGTGGCACCGTCTTGGCTCTGCCACGGGCCTGGAGAGGGGAGTTGAGGGGGACACCCCCTGCAGTCTAGGGGCAGGTGGGGCAGTCGCAGAATTCATCTTACCCCCTCTCCAGGTGCTGCTGGTGGCTGCTCTCCTGGCCTCAGGAGCCCGATTGTTGGTGTAGTCATCGGCCAGGGCAGCTGTAGCCGTGGACCCCTTTGGCTTCTGGTCTCGGATGAACTGGCGGAGATCCTCAGGGCAGTTCCACAAGAGTTGCTCCGTGATGAACAAGTCCAGGATCTCCGGTCCGGTGGAAAGCTGCAGGCCTTGGGTCCAGTGGTCGGCAGCTCGGGCAAGTGCCCGCCGGTGGTCAGCCCAGGAGTCCTTTGGTCCCTTCTGTAGGCTCCGGAACTTCTTGCGGTAGGACTCTGGAGTGAGGTTGTACTGTTGGATCAGGGCCCGCTTGATGGTGTCGTAGCCCTGATCTGCCTCAGCAGGCAAGTCCCCAAGGATATCCAGGGCCTTACCCCTTAAACGGGGGGTCAGGTATTTGGCCCACTGGTCCTTGTCCAGATGGTGCTGCAGGCAAGTCCGTTCAAAAGCAGTCAAGAAAGAGTCCAAGTCTCCATCCTTCTCCAGCACTGGGAAGTCCTCAACACGGACCTTTGGAAGTTTGGTGTCTTGAAGGTCACGTGTGGCTGATGAGGGCCGGAGCTGAGCTAGCTGCAGCTGGTAGTCACGCTCTGCCTGGCGCTCTTCACGTGCTGCTTGCCGCTCCGCAGCCTCACGCACTGCTTGCCGCTCCGCAGCCTCAGCGTCACGCGCTGCCTGTCGCTCACGCTCGGCCATGAGTATCTCGTAGGTATCCCGGTCTCCAGCCTGGAGAAGGGCCATAGCCATTTGAAGAAGGCTATCCGAGCCTCCCAGGCTCGGTGGAATGGCACGTGGTGATCTGCGGCCCGCTGCGGAGCCTGGTGCTTCACTGTCCATTGCAGAGCGGAGGGCTGGCATCTGGCTCGTTGAGGACCCTTGGGTGAGCTGCTCCTCATCTTGTCCAGCAGTGCCAGGTTGTGCAATGTCCTCTGCAGAGCGGTTCTCTGGCGTCGGGCTCTTGGAGGGCTCGTGGACAACCTCCTCATCGTCTCTGACCTGAGCATCGGCCATTCCTTTGGCTTTGCTCCTGGTGCTCTCAGCCACTGTTGCAGACTTTGGTCACTGACACAGAACTGACACCTGATGCCTCCACACACCTTACAGTATCTGCACTCTGACACTCTAGTGTTGGTCTGGTCTGAAGACCCCAGCAGCCACAGCTGCTGCAGGCAGTCTTTAGTGTCTGGGAGTATGGGTCTCACACTCACACACACTATTATCTCGATCCCACCGCTTGCCACCAATATGTCACAAACCACCGGGGGGGTCACTCAGAAATCCCCCGCGCTGGCTACCAGTACGTCACAATCGGGGGGTAACAAGTGGGGGTCACCCCTCCTTTATACCTCCCGACCGACAGACAGAGCACGTGACGCGCTCTCTAGCGCCCCTCTTATAGTCAGGCCAATTATGGAATTGCCCGACAATAAGCAAGGAGGCCGCTATACTACTTATGCCGATTATTGAAGGGTCCCCGGTTAGAGTAGGGTATATATTCCCCCGACCTCCGCGGGCGGAATATATAAAACCTCCCCGAATCTCACTGGCCTCCCCACAATAATCCTTGGCACAACTCGCTGCCACCAACCGCTTCACGGTAACTATTAGCCGAACACACGGACGTGGGATTCAAGATCGAGATAACAGAACAGCCCAAGATTAATTATATAATTTAATCAGCCTAAAGCACACTAGAAAATACAATATATACAATAGGAGATCTACAGAATATACATATGTCAGAGTACAGTTACAGATAAAGCATGGTTTACAAACAGGTATGCAATTCAATCAGTTACCTTGTGCGTCTGGCCACAGGGGGGCGCTGTAGACCAGGTTTCCAGGAACTCCCACAGATGTTTCCTACACGTGACCCCCAGCGAAAGAACACTGGAAAATGGCCGAAGTAGGGTTATCAACCTGGGCAAATCCAGGTCCCCTCCTACCTTCGTGACCTCAGAGGGAGCACTGCTCCACCCCTGGCTGGAGTTATGGACAAAATCCACAACATGGAATATGGCCATAACTTGGCCTGGGAGCGTCGTAGGCGGACGCCAATGCTCTCATTGTGACAGTTATGAATTTAGCTACAGAATGAGAGGACTCATGACTTGTCTACTAGTTCCCCATTGGCTGATATCACGCCTGGGGTATTTCCCAAGCTCCCGCTCCCATAAAAAGGGTGTGCCAGCATCGTCCGCATGCGGAGACACCATTTTTATGGTTGCCATATTTATCGGAAATATGGCTTGCGAGATATGAACCATTTTTTACTGGAGTCGTTCTGTCTGGATACTTCCAAGCTTGCTAATGAGATAGCAGCTCCTACCACAGGGTCACGGCAGGGAGTCCTCCTGTGTCCATTGTTCCCACATCATCTCATCTCCATATCACAGGAGATGGCCATGGAGGTGTAACACCTTCACAGATGCTGGACATTGAGGACAAGAAGGGAGGGGGGCACTGCCAGGGAGTGATGAGCGATTATGACTGGAAGTCATAATTCATCTTCATATCCCGGGATTTGCCTCACACATCTGCCTAGATGTTTTTGTCTGCCAAAAGTCAAAACAAGCAAAGAACAGAGACTATCTAGCTTGCATGGATTTAGCCTCTGTGCATATTGAAGATAAGCTAGGTTCCTATGACCTGTGTAAATAATAACTGGGTGGATAGCTCCCTCGAGCAGATACCGCCAATCCTCTATCGTCATTTTAATTGCCAGCAACTCATGATATCTAATTGAATTGTTGTGCTCAAGTACAGAAAAGACTTGTATGGAAATAAGCCACAAATCCCCATAGAAAGACATTTGTGCGAGAACCGCCCCAGCCCTGGATGACAAAGTATCCACCTCCAGGAAGAATTATTACCTTCAGGCCTATGGAGCACAGGAGCAGAGAATAGGCCTGTTTTGAGAAGGAAAAACGCAGCTTAGCCTCCTTAGTTCAAATTCACTCATTTGTGCAATTGCAGATCATTGTAGAGGTCCAAGTGGTCAGAGATGAGAAAGGAGGAATGAACTGGCGGCAGTCATTTGCAAATCCTAAAAATCATTCAATTGCCTTCAGTTCAGTGTCTGTTATGATATAACATAGAATGTGGAAACAAAACTATTTGAAGACACATTTTTAAATTTTCTCATATAGTCGATAATCCCTGAGTCTCTGCAAGACTAGATAAACATTCTTTTTATGAATGGTCAGGTCTGGAGAGAAAACCAAATAATAACAAGATACGCAGTCAAGTCATGCAAGACCAGAGAAGATCTCTGAAGATATTCACAAATTTATAAAAAAGAGATGGGTCATTACAAAGCCCAAACAACATTACCCAATATTTGCAGTGACCTTCCCGAGCGTTGAAAGCGATCTTCCATTCGTCTCCTTTATGAATACAAATTAAGTTGAATGCTCCCCTAAGGTCAAGCTTGGTGAAGATATTAGCCCCTCTTAGATGGTCAAACTATTCCAGGATTAGTGAAAAAGGATATTAGTTTACTGTGATCTGATTGAGACCTCTATAACCAATGCAGGGAAGAAGAGTTCAATTTATTTTCTTCACAAAGAAGATGCCAGCCCATGCTGGATAGGATGATTTTTTTAATGAATCCTCCGGACAACGTCTCTTTGATGTAATTAGATATGGCTTGGAACTCTAAAGCGGGCTTTACATGAGACGACTGATCATGCGATGCATCGTCGGGGTCACGGTTTTCGTGACGCACATCCGGCATTGTACACGACGTCGTCTCGTGTAACACCTCCTAGTGATGCAGTATGGCTCACAAATTGTGAGTCGTGTACTCGTCGCTAGGTTTCATAAAATTGTTTAATTAAAATGGCGGCGGTTGTTCATCGTTTCCGTGGCATCACACGTTGCTCCGTGTGACACCATGGGAACGATGAACAGCAGCTTTACCTGCCTCCCGCGGCACCCGACGGCTTAATGGAAGGAAGGAGGTGGGCAGGATGTTTACATCCCGCTCATCTCCACCTCTCCGCTTCTATTGACCGGCTGCCGTGTGACGTCGCTGTGACGCCGAACGTCCCTCCCACTCCAGGAAGTGGACGTTCGTCACCCACAGCGAGGTCGTCCGGAAGGTAAGTACGTGTGACGGGGGTTAAACGAGTTTGTGCGCCATGGGCAACTAATTGCCCTTGACGCAAAAACGACGGGGGCGGGTACGATCGATCATGCTATCGCACAATCGGTCGTCTCGTGTAAAGTAGGCTTAACAGCGATAGGTAGATACGGCCTCAGGGAGGTGAGGATCCTGGAAGGAATGGAACAGTGGTATGACCTGTGTAGAGGCAACATCTCACCTCAAAGACATCAGCGCATGACCAGAAGACATGAGACAAGCCAGATAGGCTAAATGATATCACTTGAAGCTTGATTTTAAAACTAAGAGAGGAAGAATAAGGGGGGCTTTGCACATCGCAGGTGTGATGTCGGTGGGGTCAAATCAAAAGTGACGCACATCCAGCGTCGCAGTCAATATCGTAGTGTGCAAATCCTTTTTGATACGATTAATGAGCGCAAAAGCGTCGTTATCGTATCATTGGTGTAGGGTCCGACATTTCCATAATGCCGGTGCAGCGACAGGTACGATGTAGTTTCTCGTTCCTGCGGCAACACACATCGCTGTGTGTGAAGCCGCAGTAGCGAGGAACATCTCCTACCTGCGTCCCGGCTGCAATGCGGAAGGAAGGAGGTGGGCGGGATGTTTACATCCTGCTCATCTCCGCCCCTCCGCTGCTATTAGACGCCTGCCGTGTGACGTCGCTGTGATGCAGCACGACCCGCCCCCTTAGGAAGGAGGCGGATCGCCGGCCAGAGCAACGTCGCAGGGCAGGTGAGTGCATGTGAAGCTGCGTAGCGATAATGTTTGCAACGCTAGCAACAAGATATCGCTGCTGCGACAGGGGTTGGGACTATCGCGCTCGACATTGCAGCATCGGCTTGCGATGTCGCAGCGTGCAAATACCCCTAAGTATAGATGCCATGCTGTCATGGTGAAGAAAACATCCAGGGGTAGGTCAAAAGTGATTTATTTATCTATGCGTTTTGGAGAGAGCCCTTTCCTTGGGCTGCTGCAGCCATATACCGTAAGCCTTTCAGTTGATTTTGACTCTCGCAACTTATTAAGGTGAGCCTTTGAAATACTCATCCCTAATTGTCATTCCCGGATAAGACCCTATATTGTGTTTTTTTTTCCCTCCAGCAATCGACATATTGAAGTTGGACTTCAATGGACTGATTTAGAAATTTTGTCCGTCAGTGAATTTTGAGCCAGTTATCCAGAAAAATATTATTAGCAGGTTGGAAACTCAGGTCAGAAATTGAATATGAGGATCAGTGTAAAAATGTATGAACGGAACCATGGCAGCACAATTTTCCAAATAAAAACATTGAGTTGCATTTTGTAAGAGTTTTTCTCACACAGCTAGGTTAGTTTTAAAAGCATATACTAACACACAATAGTTCATGATATTATGGCCACGACAGGTAAAGAATTATATTGATGTTATAAATGTGATATATTATATGCATTTATGAAATATATCAGGCAGCTAAATTATTTTATAATTGTATTCTCTATTGTCAAGTTTTTTTTCCTCTATTTTTATTTGAACATTTTTTTATGTTTATATAATATGTTTCTTATGAAAATTTGACTATGCAAGTGAGGGGATATTTCTGCTTTTGCGTTATTTATTCAGTTTTCACCTGCATAAACTATGATGTGCTCAATATGTGAAATATTATGTAAAAATACTTATTTTCATTTGAAATTTTACATAGCTAAATTTATATTATCTAGTCATGAGCTTCTGAACCTAAAAATATTTTCTGTGTTTTGAAACTTATTAGGAGACTCTATCATGCCAAGCATTTAAAGCTAGATAACCTTAATCTAGTCTTATCACTTGCAAACAAAAGCAAAGGATCCAATAGGCTCCCATGTAATCCATCTCTGTCAACTGCATTAAGGAAATTACCTGTCAAAAACATCATGGCCAGGATTCTGTGATTAAACACAAACTTAGAAAATGCTCAAGGGTACAATGAAAACAGCAACAAAAAGTGCTTTCAATCGAGTTTTTCTTCCATTATTTTGTGTCCACAAGCAACTGAAAAATGTTTAGAATAATGTGATTTAGCAACCAAATGTTGAGTAGCCATAGGACACACATATAGATTACACTTCAGTATATTGCACAATGTATTTCTAACTCTGGTATTATTCACCATTCAGATATATATATATATATATATATATATATATATATATATATATATATATATATATATATACAGTACAGACCAAAAGTTTGGACACACCTTCTCATTCAAAGAGTTTTCTTTATTTTCATGACTCTGAAAATTGTAGATTCACATTGAATGCATCAAAACTATGACTTAACACATGTGGAATGAACTACTTAACAAAAAAATGTGAAACAACTGAAAATATATATTATATTCTAGGTTCTTCAAAGTAGCCACCTTTTTCTTTGATTACTGCTTTCCACACTCTTTGCATTCTCTAGATGAGCTTCAAGAGGTTGTCACCGAAAATGGTTTTCACTTCACAGGTGTGCCCTGTCAGGATTAATAAGTGGGATTTCTTGCCTTATTAATGGGGTTGGGACCATCAGTTGTGTTGTGCAGAAGTCTGGTGGATACACAGCTGATAGTCCTACTGAAAAGACTGTTAGAATTTGTATTATGGCAAGAAAAAAGCAGCTACGTAAAGAAAAACAAGTGGCCATCATTACTTTAAGAAATGAAGGTCAGTCAGTCTGAAAAATTGGGAAAACTTTGAAAGTGTCCCCAAGTGCCGTGGCAAAAACAATCAAACGCTACAAAGAAACTTGCTCACATGAGGACCGCCCCAGGAAAGGAAGACCAAGAGTCACCTCTGCTGCAGAGGATAAGTTTATCCGAGTCACCAGCCTCAGAAATCGCTGGTTAACAGCAGCTCAGATTGGAGACCAGGTCCACACAAAGTTCTAGCAGCAGACAAATTTCTAAAATAACTATTTAGAGGAGACTTTGTGCAACAGGCCTTCATGCAGGGGTGGGATTCAGCCGGTTCTGTCCGGTTCTGGAGAACCGGTTGTTAAAATAGCAGCCGGTTCCCAGAACCGGCAAGAAACAGCTCCGGCGACCCGGTTCCCTGTATTCATTTGTGTTAGTGTCTCTTTAAGACACTAGCACAAATGAATCCCCGTACCTCCGCACCGCACTTTTGGGTACAGTGGAGCCTGTCTGCTCCCTGACCCGTCGTGCAGCGACATGCTGACGATGCAGAGGTGACGGCAGTGTGAGGAGGTAGCTTCTCCTCCTGCCATCTGTCAGAGTGCAGAGACGAGCCGCGGAGGAGGATAGAAGACATGAGAAGCTGCCGGTGCCTGGAGGTAAGCGCTCAGTGAGCCAAATCTGCAGGGAGCAGGGAGAGGAGTCGCATTAAGATGGCAGCTATATGTGGTTATATGGAGAGAAGCCACATAAGATGGGAGCGCTATATAGGGAGAGGGGCCACATCAAGATGGGAGCGCTATATAGGGGGAGGGGCCACATTAAGATGAGAGCGCTATATAAGGAGAGGGGCCACATTAAGATGAGAGCGCTATATAGGGACAGGGGCCACATTAAGATGGGAGCTATATGTGGCTATATTGGGAGAGGAGCCACATTAAGATGGGAGCTATATGTGGCTATATGGGGGGAGGAGCCACATTAAGATGGGAGCTATATGTGGCTATATGGGGAGAGGAGGCCATATAAGATAGGAGCTATATGTGGCTATATGGTAAGAGGCCACATAACATGGGAGCTACATGGGAAAAGGAGCCATATGGGACAGGATCTGCAGGGGAAAAGGAGCACATGGGATGAGATCTGCTGGGGAAAGAGGCCATAATGGGATGAGATCTGCTGGGGAAAGAGGCCATAATGTGAGGAGATCTACAGGGAAAAGAGGCCATAATGGCATGGGATCTGTAGGGGGAAAGAGGCCATAATGGAATGGGATCTGCAGGGGAAAGAGGCCATATTGGGATGGGATCTGCAGGGGGAAAGACGCCATGATGGGATGGGATCTGCAGGGGGAAAGAGGCCATAATGGGAATGGGATGAGATCTGCAGGGGAAAGAGGCCATAATTGGACGGGATCGCAGGGGGAAAGAGGCCATGGTGGAATGGGATCTGCAGGGGGAAAGAGGCCATAATGGGATGAGATCTGCTAGGGAAAGAGGCCATAATGGGATGGGATCTGCAGGGGAAAGAGGCCATAATGGGATGGGATCTGCAGCGGAAAGAGGCCATAATGGGATGGAATCTGCAGGGGAAAGAGACCACATGGGATGAGATCTGTATGGCAAAAGAGGCCATAATGGGATGGGATCTGCAGGGGAAAGGGGCCATAATGGGATGGGATCTGCAGGGGAAAAAGGCCATAATGGGATGGGATCTGTATAGGGAAGGTCGTCCGTTCCAATTTTAGCAGGGCTCCTTTAGTAATAATTTTTAACAACTGTATAAAAATCATTTAATACAATATGACTGACAGTGACTGGAACAACTGGTGCCCGACATAAGAGTGAAGGTATAGGAGGGGAAGGAGATTTTACTTTAAATTACTTGTATTTTTTGATTGAGGAAAGTGCGTGAAAATGGGTGTGGCTAACAAAATGGGTGTGGTTGGTTACAAAATGGGTGTGGTTTTCAAATGGGCGGAGTTTACAGAGAACCGGTTGTTAAAAATTCGAATCCCACCCCTGCCTTCATGGTAAAATAGCTGCTAAGAAACCACTGCTAAGGACAGGCAACAAGCAGAAGAGACTTGTTTGGGCTAAAGAACACAAGGAATGGACATTAGACCAGTGAAAATTCGTGCTTTGGTCTGATGAGTCCAAATTTGAGATCTTTGGATTCAACCACCGGGTCTTTGTGTGACGCAGAAAAGGTGAACGGATGGACTCTACATGCCTGGTTTCCACCGTGAAGCATGGAGGAGGAGGTGTGATGGTGTGGGGGTGCTTTGCTGGTGACATTGTTGGGGATTTATTCAAAATTAAAGGCATACTGAACCAGCATGGCTACCACAGCATCTTGCAACGGCATGCTATTCCATCCGGTTTGTGTTTAGTCGGACCATCATTTATTTTTCAACAGGACAATGACCCCAAACACACCTCCAGGCTGTGTAAGGGCTATTTGACTAAGAAGGAGAGTGATGGGGTTCTACGTCAGATAACCTGGCATCCACAGTCACCAGACCTGAACCCAATCGAGATAGTTTGGGGTGAGCTGGACCGCAGAGTGAAGGCAAAAGAGCCAACGAGTGCTAAGCATCTCTTGGAACTCCTTCAAGGCTGTAGGAAGGTGGCTACCTCTTGAAGCTCATCAAGAAAATGCCAAGAGTGTGCAAGGTAGTAATCAAAGCAAAAGGTGGCTATTTTGAAGAACCTAGAATGTAAGACATATCTTCAGTTTTTTCACACTTTTTTGTTAAGTATTTAATTCCACATGTGTTAGTTCATCGTTTTGATGCCTTCAATGTGAATCTACAATTATCAGAGTCATGAAAATAAAGAAAACTCTTTGAATGAGAAGGTGTGTCCAAACTTTTGGTCTGTACTGTATATATATATATATATATATATATATATATATATATATATATATATATATATATATATACTCTGTATATGTGAATGGTATATATACATACATAATTATTTCAGAGGGGAACACATAAAAAATAATAAAATGAGAAGGATACATAAATATGCAGATCCTTAAACTAACACTTTTATGATGGGTCATTTGACTTTAGGGCAACAATTGATTGTTTTAAGTAGGTAGTAGTCTGTCAACATTACACTTATAGAATTGGCAACCTTTGCTCACTCTCCCTTGCAGTATCATTCAAAATCTATCAAATTGCAAGGGCATTTCCTGTGTACAGCCCTTTTAATGTCAACGCGCAAATTTTTAATTGGATTTAGTTCTGGATTTTGCCTGGACTATTCCAAAACTTAGATTAGTCCTGAACATTTTGCTGCACAATTGACTGATAACTGATGCTGTTCATAACCCATCCATCTTGACTAAAGCTCCATTTCCAGCTTCAAAAAAACAGCTCCAAAGCATAATGCTGCCACCACCATGCTTTAGTGTGGGCATGGTGTTATTTTGGTGATACGCAGATTTGGCTTTGCATCAAACATATCTTCAACAAAATGGCCAAAGTTCAACCTTGGTCTTCTGAAGATAACAACATGCTTTTGCATGTTTTTAGAGGACTTGAGGGAGATTTTGGCCAAATATAGCTGGGTTTTGATATTTTATGTGGTATGAAAAGGCTTCAATATTGCCACTTTCTCCAACAAGCCAGTGATATGAAGAATACAAGGCATTGTTGTCACATAGAGTGCACAACTAGTGCCAGAAATTTATACACTTCCTATAATGTGGCTACAGGCCTCATAACAGCCTACTCGTCTAATTTTCTTCTTGTCTTTTCATGAATTTTTAATAGATGTTCAGTTTTATAAAGTGTCATTTTGTCTCAAATTATAATGAATTTAGTCCATTTCTTGTTGACCATATTCACAATATTCATGGTGTACTAATGACTTGGAATTTGTTTTATACGTTTTCTTTACTGATAACTTTCAACAGGAAGATCTCTTTGCTTTGTTGTGAACTGTTTAAAGACCATGACTTATGCTGTTGGAAAGACATGACAGGTGAGCAGTGAATTAAGTATCAATTTTTTTTAACATCCTAAGTTTATTTCGCTTTTCCTTGTAAAATATTTTGCTGAATTCAAAACTTGGCACATCATGTAAGTCTAATATTTTGTATATGCAGAAGGTGAAATAAGTATTAAACACATCACACATTTTCTAAGTAAATATATTTTTAAAGTTTCTATTGACATGAAGTAAAGCTCAGAGTTCATAGGAGGCATCTATGGGACCTTCAGTATTTGAAAAGTGTTTGTGTGGAAGAAATGACCAAAATCAGACCTGAGCACTGCATGCCACTTGTCATGCCATAGCGAAGAACCACTCTGCGTTCTTTGCAGCAGGAGGCAAACACCAGGGAATAGGTAAAAGGGAGGCCCTGGCAATAGGGAGAGGAAAGAGGAGTCACACCTTAACACTCACCTGAGTCTGATCCCTGCACTTCCTATTGTCCCTTAATGGGTCTTTCCTCTTGTGTGTAATCACATGCCTAGGCCCTGGTGGATCCTAGACTTGCCCTAGCTAGTCTGTAGGACAGCAAAATGCTAGTCTTACTTCTGCTATAAGAAAATATGGGTAGAAAGGTAAACAAGCAATAGAAAATTCAAAAAGGAACTCCAAAGCTTCTACATAGAGGGATATCCCAGCTTATACTGGAAAGAACTCCACAGCTTCAACTGCAACAACTTCACCAGAGTGAGCAGTATAGAAGATTTACAGTTAGGTCCAGAAATATTTGGACAGTGACACAAGTTTTGTTATTTTAGCTGTTTACAAAAACATGTTCAGAAATACAATTATATATATAATATGGGCTGAAAGTGCACACTCCCAGCTGCAATATGAGAGTTTTCACATCCAAATCGGAGAAAGGGTTTAGGAATCATAGCTCTGTAATGCATTGCCTCCTCTTTTTCAAGGGACCAAAAGTAATTGGACAAGGGACTCTAAGGGCTGCAATTAACTCTGAAGGCGTCTCCCTCGTTAACCTGTAATCAATGAAGTAGTTAAAAGGTCTGGGGTTGATTACAGGTGTGTGGTTTTGCATTTGGAAGCTGTTGCTGTGACCAGACAACATGCGGTCTAAGGAACTCTCAATTGAGGTGAAGCAGAACATCCTGAGGCTGAAAAAAAAAGAAAAAATCCATCAGAGAGATAGCAGACATGCTTGGAGTAGCAAAATCAACAGTCGGGTACATTCTGAGAAAAAAGGAATTGACTGGTGAGCTTGGGAACTCAAAAAAGCCTGGGCGTCCACGGATGACAACAGTGGTGGATGATCGCCGCATACTTTCTTTGGTGAAGAAGAACCCGTTCACAACATCAACTGAAGTCCAGAACACTCTCAGTGAAGTAGGTGTATCTGTCTCTAAGTCAACAGTAAAGAGAAGACTCCATGAAAGTAAATACAAAGGGTTCACATCTAGATGCAAACCATTCATCAATTCCAAAAATAGACAGGCCAGAGTTAAATTTGCTGAAAAACACCTCATGAAGCCAGCTCAGTTCTGGAAAAGTATTCTATGGACAGATGAGACCAAGATCAACCTGTACCAGAATGATGGGAAGAAAAAAGTTTGGAGAAGAAAGGGAACGGCACATGATCCAAGGCACACCACATCCTCTGTAAAACATGGTGGAGGCAACGTGATGGCATGGGCATGCATGGCTTTCAATGGCACTGGGTCACTTGTGTTTATTGATGACATGACAGCAGACAAGAGTAGCCGGATGAATTCTGAAGTGTACCGGGATATACTTTCAGCCCAGATTCAGCCAAATGCCACAAAGTTGATCGGACGGCGCTTCATAGTACAGATGGACAATGACCCCAAGCATACAGCCAAAGCTACCCAGGAGTTCATGAGTGCAAAAAAGTGGAACATTCTGCAATGGCCAAGTCAATCACCAGATCTTAACCCAATTGAGCATGCATTTCACTTGCTCAAATCCAGACTTAAGACGGAAAGACCCACAAACAAGCAAGACCTGAAGGCTGCGGCTGTAAAGGCCTGGCAAAGCATTAAGAAGGAGGAAACCCAGCGTTTGGTGATGTCCATGGGTTCCAGACTTAAGGCAGTGATTGCCTCCAAAGGATTCGCAACAAAATATTGAAAATAAAAATATTTTGTTTGGGTTTGGTTTATTTGTCCAATTACTTTTGACCTCCTAAAATGTGGAGTGTTTGTAAAGAAATGTGTACAATTCCTACAATTTCTATCAGATATTTTTGTTCAAACCTTCAAATTAAACGTTACAATCTGCACTTGAATTCTGTTGTAGAGGTTTCATTTCAAATCCAATGTGGTGGCATGCAGAGCCCAACTCGCGAAAATTGTGTCACTGTCCAAATATTTCTGGACCTAACTGTATAACTGGAATAGCAGAGAGCCAGGTGTGAGTTTAAATAAAGGAAGGGTGTAGTCATAAAGCACAGTAGCTGAGATTTAAACGTACAAGCATTCTCAGCAGGAAAAGAAAGGCACTTTTAACCCCTTCAGCACAGAAAGGAAAGAATTCCTCAATACTCATGATAATCACTGAGCGGGCGCTAAAAAGGACCTGCAATCAGCCAAGCACCTTGACCTTCTGATCACAGATACCCCAAAGTTTACAGCAGGGTGTGACATACTTGTGATACCACTAGTTTTTCCATACAAGAGGTATTTTGATCACTAGCAAAGGCTTTTGTAGTATGTATTAAATACATTTCAGTAAGTGTGTTGAATACTTTTTCCCTTGCTTATTTCTAATTATTACACAGAATTTATGGACATGTATGGTTTGATTTCTTTAACTGTGTGGATTGGATGCGTTGTTACTGACATTAGGTGATACATTTATGTCAATAGAACTTTTAAAAATATATTTACTTGGAAAATTGATGACGTGTTAAGTGGGGAGATTAGAATGTTAATTATTACATGTCTCACTCAGGTGAAAATCTGTTTCAAGCTTTGGTAGGGGGAAAGAGGGGTGTTACTTTTTCCACTATATTCTGCTGTCTGTTTATGATTGGTTAATACTATGCAGGAGAAGAAGTACATACCCAGAGGGAAAAAATTGTGGTAACCACCAGTTGGGTTTCTCATAAATTCTAACCTAAATTTTTCAAGTTACTGTAACATCCATGCAACAGAGATGAGAAGTGAAAAAAACAACAACAGTTTATTCAGGTCTGCAGCCAAAATTACATGCAATAGCTAGTTTACTATGCTACAACTGGTGAAAGGTCCTATTTAAGGGCAAATCTCTAAAAAAGCTGCAAACATTTGTTTTCAATTAATGATAGTTATTACAGTAGCATTGGAAAAGAGTAAGCAGGGACCATTATAACAGTCACTATGGGGCCTTGTATTTTATTATCATGGTTATTAATGACCTTGAAGACAGTTTACAAAGTAAATTAGAGCTATTATTAAGCTCTAAATCTTTATTGATACAGAAGAGAACAGATAAATATGTAAGTTTAATGAAGATAAAGTTATACACATAGGTTCAGAGATATTTCCGCATTTATATATCATACAGCAAATGGCAAATTACTAGGCAAAAAAATAAATTAAAAATTAGAGGTATACAAGTAAATGCCAAGTGACCTTTTACAATTTGTGCCAAGCAACTATTTTAAACATAAAACATATATATTACTCATTTAACACTGTTTATATATTTTAGATTGGTTAAATCACATAAAAGTAGTAAAAAATCATTACTGAAAAAAGCCCTGCTACATATCAAAAATTTTTTTGTAAGATGGGTATCCTTCCTGTACATACATATTACACTGTCTAAAGTCAGAATTTAGAGTTGGCACAATACCAGGCCTTCACTGTCCTATCTTTTCACCTTTTCTGGTTGTACTGATCTGTTTTACTCAGAATTATTTTAGCTGGTCCATGAACCATAAATGAGGCAAAATGGCACATGCATGACTGCCATACAATTGCCCCCCAAAAAATGTGTATAACATTCTGAGGTCTCCAAGGACTTTATGCACCTTCTTTAAGACTCTTTAATGCAAGCCCAACCATAACAAAGTAATCTCAGCATAGAAGCAGATGCTAGCCCGTCAATGACCAATAGCTCTTTAATAACAAAGTGCACAGGACACTTTATTAAAACAAAACATCCAAAATGTATCCCTCTTAGTCATTTGTGATCAAATATAGCTGGAGAGAAAAGACATGAACCGCACATCCAAAAATCATATGTTGATCTAATGCGCTAGGCAGGAATGTATATACCTGAATATGAGGTTCTTAGTTTAAGATTCTGGTCAGACTGTATGAAGCCCACTGCCATGTCACGGCAAACCTCTGAGTGGGTCCTCAACTTATCTGAAGCCTTAAATGTGCGGCGCGACATGCCACCCACCGCCACAGCGACAACACACCAGCAGGGTAGGTGACTTGGTGCCTCACAACAGCCATACTGCAAGGCTCAGTCCCCATGACCCTAGGCCACACCGCCCCACTGACACAAAACCACCACAACAATGGCCGACACACAGAACAAACACCATGTGAAAGGACCTGTACACTCACCTTCCACAAGCTCCCAGTATGTGAACTGGGAACAAATAGAGGCAGAACCCATGTTGCAAGACCATTCTGCACAGAACACTTAGGCCTCTGTTCCACTGGCATATCGTATTCAATGCTAATAAACTTCAACTCAGGCTCTTCTCCCAGCATAACCAAGTGTCATGTTACTGTGATCCGATCTTGTGATCAGACCACAGCTGCGGAGAAGAGGGAGTACTCTTGGATGTCATCTGAGGGCAGTTTAATGCTTCACATGCACTTGTAGACTTGTATGGGTGCGTGTGAGCCGGGACTCACTGCCAAATGCAGCTTGCTGCAATTCTCTTCTCATGCTGAACTGGCATGAGAAAAAAAATAGGAGACGGACAGTGCACCATAGTTTAACATTTGTGCAAGTGCAAGTCATTGTTTTATAGGATGGCACTGGTCCGTGTAGAGCGCAAATGGAACCGAGGCCATACTCAAATAAGCAATGTCACTTTTAGAGGTAATCTCATCCTGCAGTAATTAAAGAAGGTGATGTCATTATATTACATAATTCTCTTTACTTTTTCCTGTCTATGGCACATGCTGGAAGCAAAGGAGGTAAATTGTGGTCTACACTTAGCAGTAATAGTGCGATGGTTGTTGTGTTTTTGTTACCGTAAACAGCTCCCTTATTCTTAGCTGTGGTGTTTTTTTTCTTTTACACTACCCTGTCCATTACTATTGCCACTTTTTTCTTTCACCATACAATTTCTACATATATAGTATAATTATAAGTACAATTAACTTTGACAACCATTTCAAGTTAAATGATTCAACTATTACAAAAAAGCATAATAAGAAATGCTAGGTAGAAAGCAAAATTTAACAACAGACAGCAGCATGGGTGTGGGGTGTAAAGTTGTAAAAGAAGCGTGCATTAATAGGCATGCATAATTAAATTGTTTTTTGTTTTATTTTTCAATAAAATTCAACCTCCTTCTCAAAAATTGTCATATTAACACCTTACCGACATATAAACTACTATTACATGATATGTCGGCTACTTTACTTTGATGCAAGCTTTTACGCTGAGCCCACATCTATACCAGGAGTTGACGGCTGATTTAATCAGCCATCATGTGACTTTAACAGCCACGTGGGGGGCATTTACGTTTCAATGGTAGGGGATGCATCATTCCACATGCCCATCAGAGCACTGAAGACCCCCATGCCTGTCATTATGATTCTCATGTGAAAGCCAACATTTAGCTGGCATTCATAGAAGTTCATGATTTTATCTCTACATAGCAGTGCTGATTCACTTCTATGTATATCACAAGGAATCAGATAATCACAGCTTCAAGCTCCCGAAGGGGGACTATTAAATACAGTAAAAAGTAAAAAAAAAGTTACAAGGAAAAAACAAAACAGAAAAGTTCAAATGACCCTTTTTTGTTTTATTAAACATAGGCCAATTAAAAACAAAGGTACACAAATTTGGCATTGCTGCATTTGTAAAATTCTGATGTATCTATATATAAAATTAATTGATCCAATCGTCAAACAGCATAATGAAAAAATAAACAAAAACGCCAGAATAAAGTTTTTTGACTTGCGCAACATTGCAATAAAATGCCATAAGAAGCGATCACAACATTGTATCCACTCCAAGATGGTATCAGTAGAAATATCAGCTCAGGGCACAACAATAAATCTTTAAAGGGAACCTGTCAGCAGAAATTTTGTACTAAACCTAAAAGATTCCCCCTCTGCAGCTCCTGGGCTGAATTCTAGCAAGGTTCCTATTGTTATTGTGCCCCCTTTTAGACCAATATAAATACTTTATAAAGTGGTACCTTTTCCTATGCAAATCTTGTTAATTATAATCCGGGGCGGGCTGTCTGGTGTCCGTTATACTGCCTCCTGTTGCTTTACGCCGTCCCCCATTGCTCAATTTCATACATCAGGACGCCTTCCAGTGCGCCCGAGGTCTCGCGCATGCGCTGTGCCACTCTAGCTGGACTGCACTGTGCACAGTGTGACCGCTGGTGACGGGTTGCACAGGCGTGAGATTATGGGCGGTGCTGTAATTTTCATCAGCAAGTACCCACCCACAATCTCGTGTCCGCGCTTTCCCCTCTGCCTCCACCGTTCTGCGCAAGCATTGGCCAGATGAATCCACGTCACCTCTTGCCAAGATGAGAAAGAGGTGACGTGGGGTCATCTGGCCAGCGCTTGCGCAGAACGGTGGAGGCAGAGGGGAAAGCACGGGCACAAGATTATGAGTGGGTACTTGCTGATAAAAATCACAGCGCCGCCCATAATCTCACACCTGGGCAACAAGACACCAGCGGTCACACTGTGCACAGTGCATAGTTCCGCTAGAGTGGCACGGCGCATGCGCGAGACCTCGGGCACACTGGGCGGCGTCCTGAAGTATAAAATTGAGCGATGGGGGACGACGTAAAGCAGCAGGAGACAGGATAACGGACACCAGACAGCCCGCCCCCGTGTACGATTAACAAGATTTGCATAGGAAAAGGTACCACTTTATAAAGTATTTATTTTGGTCTAAAAGAGGGCACAATAACAATATGAACCTTGCTAGAATGCAGCCCAGGAGCTGCAGAAGGGGAATCTTTTAGGTTTAGTGCAAAATTTCTGCTGACAGGTTCCCTTTAAACAGCCCCATATCCCAAAAAATTACAAGTGTTACAGGTCTCGGAAAATGGTGAACCAGCCAAATTTATTTTTAATACATCTCCAAATTTTTTTAACCACTTAGTTGCTAAAAAAAAAAAAAGATGCATGTTTGTACTGATCTGTATAACCATACTGACAGGTCAGTTTCACTGTACAGTAAACATGGTAGATAAGGAACAAGTGTATTGGGAAATTGCCCTTTTTTTTATAAACTGAATGCACTGGGAATTATTTCCCGCTTTCCAGTGCATGACATAATAAAATGAATGGTGTCATTCTAAGGTACAACTTATCTCACAAAAAATACGCTCTGACATGACTGTGGACAGAAAAATAAAAAAAAAATAGGTTATGGCTCTAGGAAGAATGGGAGAAAAAAGCTAAAAAAAACAAACAGAAAATTGTTGGGGTTTGAAGGGGTTAAGACATTAGATGTAAGTACATGTCCCAAAAGCTAGCACTTACAGCAGACTTCTGTATTAGTGTGGATTGTACGAATGTAAGTGTGGCACCCCTGAGGCATCCATCGCCACAGATGTACTTTACCTCATCCAGAGGTGTGGTATCTCATCCCAGGGTAAGGAAGGAGTCATCCACCAGTTCACACGACACACGCACACAGGTTTATCATAACACTCCACTAAACCGTGGATAGGGCCTAGTACAGCTGGACTTGTATAGTGGCTAGCACCGTCCCCAAAGGCATTCTGGGGGTGGAGCTTAGTGGGTGAGGTTTCTGAGGTGAGTGGGGGGAGCCTAGTTGACCGTTGATAATTGCTAGTGTCAGTTAGTAGTGTGGTGAGCAGACCACCAGAGAGTAGAGACCCGGGGGTCCTTCTCGACTCGGGTGACACAGAAGAAGTGATCCTAGAGACACGGGAATGCTGGAGGCACTGATGGGCTTGCTCCACAGAACACTGGGTGGAAGGATCTGGCCGCAAAACGGGGAACCGGTCTCTAGACTAAAAGAAAACTAACGTTCTCTTTAGTAACACTGGGGGCCTGGGTGGCTACAGGCATCGAAAGCCAAAAATCAGCACACAAATCCACTGGAATGGGGCCACAGAGGATCAAGGGGCCAATCAGGCAGAAAACCCGTTGACGGTCCGCGGCCCCTTGCTCAGGACACTGTGTGCAGAGGCGTGGGACAGGAGGGCGAGAGTCCGCGCAGTAGAGATGACCAGGAAAGGCACATCTGAGGGGTGCACCGATATTGATCGGTGGGAGCCCATCACGGTGGATCCCAGCATACTTTGGGTGATTGCTGACTTACTGTACAGCTGTGGAACTGGTACCAAGAGTAAAGACTTTGACTGCAACCTCCAGTGTCATCTACGTCCTTCCTGCGCCTTCTCATGATTCCCGGGCCTCAAGCTTTACCTGTGGGGAGCAATATCACCTCAGCTGCACCATCATCATCTGCCCTGGGGAATACACAGCGCAGCGGCGGCCCACATAGATGCAGTACCACAGGTGACATCATGAATTTTTACTTTTAACTACAATTCCCATCATCACAATCATCATCCCATTATTATTATTAAAAGACACCGCCGGGGTCATGGAACCGAGCCATGCCAGCTCGTTAACGAGTACACCCCGGCCCTGGAGCTTGGCATATCAAGTTATTTGCCTATTAAAACATATGTGCAAAAACTTTATACTATGTTAAATGGAAATTTCTTAGCCATTTTAGCTATTATAAAAAATTGTATTGCTTTTTTCCTTTTTCCATTTTCTTTGATTGTATAATTAAAGTTACATTTTTTGAATGTGTCAGAATTTTTGTGGTTGTTTTTTCTTTATCTTTTTGTACCAAGCAGGTGTGTCTCTAATTAACTCAGATGTTGCCAATAAACCTATCAGAATCTTCCAAAGACATGACATCATCATGTGGGCTGTCCCATATTGAATAAAGGCATAATACTCTTGTATACTAGTGTATATAAACTTTTGACTTTCCAGAAAGTAATAAACATGCCTTAAAACATTCTCTCTCTCTCATTATTCTGGCATTTGGCAAATATAAATCATTTTGGTTTCAAATTGACCTAAAACAGGAAAGGTTTATTCTGATTTCATGTCAAATAGTGAGAAAAACATGCAGATGTGTCTTTTTAGATAGTGTATGTAAATGTCTGGTTTCAACTGTATTATTGCAAGGTTTCTAATTTTCTCACAAATCTAAAGGTTAGATGTGACATGTTTTGATGAGTTATTTTATGTCCGTTTTTTCTAGCAACTTTATTTAAAAAAACATTATGTCTTCTGTTAGTGTGCACCATAATTGTAATTTGACCATTAGGAAAGAGTTAAATATTTCTAAAATTCATAGTTCCAAATAAATTGAATTGAAGGAATTCAGTGTCTTCGTCTTTCCTATCAGGCAGTGCAGATTTAACCATTTTCACATCCCTCGTTAAAATTAAGTTTAAGCGGAGAAACCTGCATGACAGGCTTTGACAGTCTGGTCCAAAGTAAAGTGGGGCAAAAGTGGGATAATGCAATACCCACCAAGGTTTTGCGTTTTGCAAGTCCTTATGTAAAGGTAAGTTAATATATGATTGTTTTTGGTACATGTGCTATCTGTGATTTTTACTGATCAATCAATGTAGGTTTATTTTTCATATTTCCTCCCTTGCACACTGTTTAGCCATGAGAAAGAAGAGACTTGTTCTATTTTGATCCATGTTTCAAGTCATACTTGCCAAGGCAATTAAATGACCTTGTGAAAAAATAACTCATGTCTTAAATTTGTGTGCTGTCTGTATTTTGCTGTTGAATGGGTAGGAGAAGATAAGAAATTTGTATTCTTCATTTGGGAAAAATAAATGCTTCAACAATTGTAAAACCTGACACACAACCCAAAAATTAATCTAGCACACACAAAATAAATATGGGTATTTCATATTCAAGAAAAAAAAATGATGTGTGAAACTGGCCTAAGGGTTTAATCTAATTGTGGTTTAAAATTACTATTGAAAAAACAAAGCAGAGCATATGGTTTAGACAAAACAAAAAAAACGAATATATACAGTCATGGCTGAAAATGTTGGCACCATTAAAATTGCTCCAGAAAATGAGGTATTTCTCCCAGAAAATTATTGCAATTACACGTTTTCTTACACACATGAAGATCAAGTTACATCGAGATCTCTCGAGATAAACTTGTAACTTTAAGATTGTTGATATTTTTTTTCAACAATTTTAGTTTTCAAGTTCTCAGACTTCTGTTCTGTTTTGTTCTTTTCTCCTCTTTCTATTCTCCATCATTGATGTGGCAAAGACACAGAAAGCATAGAATAAGTGAACTTCTCCCATTTTATATGGTTTTAGGTGTGATTTTCATATTGCCCACACCCATTACTTGCCACAGTTGAGTTTGAACAAGCATCACATGCTTGAAAGAAAGATGTTCACCTACAATTTTAGAGGCGGCAACAATTTTGTCCTAACCATTTTTGAGGCTTTGTGTAAAAGTATGTCCAAGTTGTGTTTTGTCTCTGTTTTTTTGCATTGTTCCAATAAACACAAAGGAAATAAACATACATATGCAAAAATGTGTAACTGCAATAATTTTCCAGGGAGAAATACTTTTATATCTAAAAATATATAAAAAAAATGATGACGTAAATATGGATATAAGTATTGTGTCTTGTCACACAGTCTCACATATGTAGATATTCATTCCGTTCCAGCTGTTACTAAGAGTAATGGATGACTTTCATAGTGTTTCCATGGGAAATTATATATACAGTATATCATAAAAATAAGTCCACCCCTCACATTTCTGTAAATATTGAAGAAATGACACTTTGATACAATCTAAAGTTGTCAGTGTACAGCTTGTATAACAGAATAAACTTGGTGCTCCCTCTAAATAACACAAGTCATTAGTGTCTAAATCACTAGCAGAAAAAGTAAGTATGCCCCTAAGTGAAAATTGATGCATTTTGTCTAATTATCCATTTTCCCACCACAGGCTCATGTTACTCATTAATGTTACAAAGTCTTAGGTGTGAATTGGAAGCAGGTGTGTTAAATTTGGTGCTATCACTTACACAGTACACTTTAATGGTTGTATTTTCAAAATAGATGTGTATGTCCTGCTAAAATTGCTGCAGATGTTAAAGGGGTGAGTGTCAGTCATTCAGAGCTCATACTATATGCTGCACACTGCATCAAATTGGTCTGCATAGCTGTTGTTCCAGAAGGAAGCTTCTTCCAAAGATGATGCATAAAAAGCCAGCAAACAGTTTGCAGAAAACAAACTACGGACAGGGATTTCTGGAACCATGCAATGTGGTCTGATGAGACTAAGATAAACATTTTTGGTTCAGATGCTGTCAAACGTGTGTGACAGCAGCTGGGTGAGGAGTATAAAGCTAAGTATATCTTGCCTACAGTCAAGCATGGTGGTGGGAGTGTCATGGTTTGAAACTGCATGTGGCTGTGGCTGTGGGGAGCTATAGTTCAATGAGGGAACCATAAATGCCAACATTTACTGTGACATACTGAAGCAGAGCATGATCCCCTACTATTATATTACAGCATGGCGACCCCGAATTTACCTCCAAAATGACCTCTGCCTTGCTAATGAAACTGAGGACAAAGGTGCTGGACTAGCAAAACATGTCTGCAAACCTAAACCTTATTGAGCATCTGTGGGGCATCCTTAAAGAAAAGGTGGACGAGGCCTATAACATCCCTCAGCTCCGTAATGTCTTCATGGAACAGTGGAAGAGGATTCCAGTGGCTCCTGTGAAGCGCTAGTGCACTCCATGCTCAATTGAGTTAAGTCTATGCTTCAAAATGCTTGAGGCCACACAAAATATTCCACTTTGGGCACAATTTGGCCATTTTCACTTAGGGGTTTACTCACTTTGGTTGCTTACGGTTTTTACAATAAAGGCTGTGTTGAGTAATTTAGAGGGCACATCAAATTTACACTGTTATACAAGCTGTACACTTACTACTTTACATTGTATCAAAGCGCCATACCTTCAATGTTGTTTTATGAAAAGGTATAATAAAATATTTACAAAAAGTATGATGGGTGTACTCACTTTTGTGATATACTGTATATATTAACATCCAGTTTTTTTTCTTTACAACTTGAATCAAAGAGTATGGTTTTAGCCATGTTGGAAAGCGAGTCAATAAATAGAGAACGAAAAAATTAAATGTCACATATGTAATAAATCAATTTTAGTTAGTGCAGAAATGTCAGGCATAGTATTAGACCTTCAAAACTCAATGTTAATTTAATTTCAATCCAATTTTTCTTGAATAATTATACAAAACAATAAAAAATAGATATTAAACATTGATATGTTCTTTTGATCTTTTTATATTATGCACGTAAAAGTTGTAGGTTGGCATTCTTTTCCTACCACTTTTGAATGCAGGTGAGTATTTTTTCCAGGAGAAATATTAGCATGAATACATTGTATATTTCAGACATCTCGCCATTGACAAATTTTGTCATATTTTCAAAGGGCTTCAGTCGATGACACACATCTCTTATAAGTAGAGATGAGCGAACCGGTCGCGGTTCGGCTCGAACTTGGTTCGTCGAACGGAGGTCGCGTTCGAGTTCGGTTCGGCGAACCACTCGAACCCCATAGGAAACAATGTGAGGCAATCACAAACACATAAAAACACATTATAAATGTACACATACAGTTAATAAACATTGCCATAACACTTACCGGTGCCCACGATCCGTCCTGCACTCTGTCTCCTGTCGCTATTCCTCACGATGATCACTGCATCCTCCGGGAACCAGCACCGATGACAGGTCCTATCGTGAAGTCAAAATAGCCATGTGACCAGTCACGTGTCTATTATCTCATTGGCTACAGACTGGTCACATGGCTGTGACGTCATGCTAGGTCCTGTCATTGCATCTCAAAGGTACACGGTGCACGTGTGTGTATCGCCATGTAACGGCGACATGCTCTGGCACATGGTCGACTCCCCGTTCTGCTTCGCCATTCCGTTAGGGACCGGCTGACACAGCCGGTCAATAACAGAGATTACCGTTTCCATAGCATCGCACCTGTTATCGGTGACGTCACTGCTAACAGTGGCGCCGGGAATCACATGATCGGAGCACCGTTGCTATGGTAACCTTCTGTCAGCGGTAACGTTACCGCTAACAGCCAGCAGCCCTGATCACTCACGGAGTGAAGACTGCACGGGGAGCAGCAGCGTCTTTCTTCCATGCTGTGCTGCTCATGGAGCAGAGCTGCATGGGCTGAAGGAGAAAGACAGAAGAGCATGGATCATGGAGGGATAAGAGGGATTAATAAACATGGAGTCTCTAAGTGTGTCTGTGTATTTATTTCTATAAGGCTGTGTGCACACGTTGCGTTTTTTACCAAGGAAACGCTGCATTTAGAAACGCAGCGTTTCAGTGGCAAATTGCATGCGTTCAGCTTTCCCAGCAAAGTGTATGAGAAAGCCGAAAAATCAGTGCACAAGCTGCGTTTCTTAACGCAGCGTTTTGGATGCCAAAAATCGGTGCGGGAAGAAAAGCAGCATGTCACTTCTTTTGTGCGTTGTAGCTGCTTTCTCTCACCCATTGAAATCAATGATGCGGGTCAGACCGCAGCTACAACGCAGTTCGCTGCATTTTTGTTGCGGTCCGCGGGCTTTGTCGGCATGCCAGAACGCAGGCATTTACCTGGAAGTGAGGTAAAGAGGTTTCCTGTTGACCTCACTTCCTGGCAAAGTTCAGGAAAGCCCCCGGTGTCGCCAATGTGCCCGCCCCGAACCCCGACCCCCCTCCCGAAAATCCAACATGGCCGCGCGCACAGCAGTCGGCCGCCCTACTCCTCTGTTTCTGTTGCATGTGCAATAACACATGAGACAGAAAACTGCTCCCCAGGTCCTGCCAGGTCACCCCCTATTCCCCCGGTGTCCTCCGGTGTCCCCCGATAACCCCCGTACCTGTCACAGTGCTGATCCCCCGCGGCCCCCTCCTCCTTCACAGTGCGCGCCGGTCACATGTGCCGAGCAGCTAACAGCTTCCTGTGTTCAGTGTGAGCTGCGCTGGCTGCTGCTGCTTGGCACTGTGCAACTGTGACCCGGGGAGAGTGGGTGCAGATTCTTTGCACCCACTCTCCTCAAATGGAGGGTCTGCATTACTAGAAAATGGGGGACACGTACCCTGAGTGTGCCCCCCATATTCTAGAAGGTCCAGAGGCGACGTGGGACGTCAAAAATGGATACTGCGGACCCAATTTTTTTTCTTTTCAATAAATTGGTTAAAGAGGATATGTTTTTGGGGAGTGTTTTTTTAAATAAATTTTTTTTTGGTTGTCAATTTTTTTTGCTATTACTGTCAATTAGTTATGTCTGGTATCAAATAGACGCCGTGACATCACTAATTGCTGGGCTTGATGCCAGGTGACATTACACATTTGGTATCAACCCCATTTATTACCCCGTTTGCCACCGCACCAGGGCGCGGGATGAGTTGGGGTGAAGCGCCAGGATTGGACTGGATGAACCACTTCTGGGGCGGCTGTGGCCTGCTATTTTTAGGCTGGGAAGAGTCCAATTACCATGGCTCTTCCCATCCTGAGAATACCAGACCCCAGCTGTCAGCTTCACCTTGGCTGGTGATCCAATTTGGGGGGACCCCACGTTTTTGTTTTTTTTAAATTATTTATAAATAAAAAAAAAGCAGCTTGGGGAGCCCTCCAAATTGATAACCAGACAAGATGAAGCTGTCAGCTGTGGTTTCCAGGCTAGAGCTGTCTGCTTTACCCTGACTGGCTATCAAAAATAGGGGGGATCCCACGTCATTTAGTTTAATTATTTTTTTTTTGGGGGCTAAATACAAGGCTAGGCACCCTTTAGTGCCACATGAAAGGCACTAAAGGGCGCCAGCTTAGAATATGCAGGGGGGTGGGACGTTATATATATGTTTGACATTCATTGACACATTTTAGGCTGTGTGCCCACAATCAGGGTTTGCAGCGTTATGGGCGCAGAGTGTTTTCCCTGCGTCCATAACGCTGCGTTGTGTAGTAGAAACACAGTGGAAGGATTTTTAGAAATCCCGTGCCCACTGTGCTTCTTTTCTCTGCAGCATAAACTGACATGTGGTGCAGCTTCCTGAGCCTCAGCATGTCAATTTATGCTGCCGAGACAAGAGTGTTCTCTGCAGGTAGCATAGAGCTCCACAGCAGCCTGAACCCAAATCGTGGGCATGGGCAGCTGCGTTCTCCCGTGGACAACACTCACATCTCTGCAGGAGGCTGACACTGTGTACTGGATGTACTGTGGCACTGTCACTGGATCATGTGTTCAAAAACGCACCTGAAGAAAACATATGAAAAAGCATGAAAAACGCACGAAAAACGCATGCGTTTTTGATGCGTTTTTTTCCAAAACGCATTGTTTACAATTCTCCCCTCTGCCAGAGGGTGCGTTTTTTTCCGCGCTGAAAAAAACGCAACGTGTGCACATAGCCTTAAAGTATTTTTTTCTCTGTGTGGTGTCTTTTTTTAACCCTTTATTGGAGATTCTTAATGGCTGGGTCAAACTTGCCTGACATTAAGAATCTCTGACTTAATACTAGCTAGTAAAACAAAGCTAGTATTAACTCATGATTACCCAGCAAGCCACCTGGCTTCAGGGCTGCTGGAAGAGTTGGTTACAGCGCCAGATGAAAGCGCCATTTTCTGGAGCGACTGCAGATTGCAATTCGCAGCAGAGGCGCCCAGAAACCTCGGTCTAACCTGTGCTGTGGATTCCAATCCCCAGCTGCCTAGTTGTACCCGGCTGGACACAAAAATGGGGCGAAGCCCACACAATTTGTTTTTTAATTATTTCATGAAATAAGTGAAATAATTAAAAAAAACAGGCTTCCTTATATTTTTAGTTCCCAATCGGGTACAAATAAGCAGCTGGGGGTTGGGGGCAGCCTATACCTGCGTGCTATACCTGGCTAGCATACAAAAATATGGCGAACCCCACGTCATTTTTTAGGTGGGCAAAAAACTCCTGCATACAGTCCTGGATGGAGTGTGCTGAGCCTTGTAGTTCTGCAGCTGCTGTTTGTTCTCCTGCATACACTAGTGAATGGAGCATGCTGAGCCTTGTCGTTCTGCAGCTGCTGTCTGCTCTCCTCCATACAGACAGACAGCAGCTGCAGAACTAAAAGGCTCAGAATACTCCATCCAGGACTGTATGCAGGAGTTTTTTGCCCCCTAAAAAAATGATGTGGGCTTTGCCATATTTTTGTATGCTAGCCAGGTACAGCAGGCAGCTACAGGCTGCCCTCAACCCCCAGCTGCCTATTTGTACCCGGCTGGGAACCAAAAATATAGGGAAGCCCTTTTTTTATTATTTCATGAATTTCATGAAATAATTAGAATACAAATGACGAGGGCTTTGCCGTATTTTTGTGTTCAGCCAGGTACAACTAGCCAGCTGGGGATTGGAATCCGCAGCACTGGTTGGTCTGAGCTTTCTGGGCCTCTCTGCTGCGAATTGCAGTCCGCAGCCACCCCAGAAAATGGTGCTTTCATAGAAGCGCCATCTTCTGGCGCTGTATCCAACTCTCCAGCTGCCCTGGTTTGCTGGGTAATAATGGGGTTAGGGCTAGCTATATATTATCAACTGAAATTATTATTACTTAGCGAGCCTCCGGCATCAGGGCAGCTGGAAGAGTTGGATACAGCGCCAGATGATGGCGCTTCTATGAGAGCACCATTTTCTGGGGCGGCTGCGGACTGCAATACGCAGCAGAGGGGCCCAGAAAGCTCGGGCTAACCTGTGCTGTGGATCTAATCCCCAGCTGCCTAGATGTACCGGGCTGTACACAAAAATGGGGCGAAGCCTACGTCGTTTCTTTGTTTTTTTTTTAATTTCATGACATTCATGAAATATTTAAAAAATGGGCTTCCCTAAATTTTTAGTTCCCAGCTAGGTACAAATAGGCAGCTGGGGGTTGGGGGCAGCCCGTACCTGCCTGCTGTACCTGGCTAGCATACAAAAATATGGCAAAGCTCACGTCATTTTTTTTTTAGTTTTTTGGCAAAAAAAAATAAAAAATGCTTCCTTGGATTTTCCATTGCCAGTGAAGGTAACACCAAGCAGTGGGGGTTAGCAGCCAGTAGCTGCTTGGATTACCCTTAGCTAGCAATACAAAAAATGCAGTGGAGCCCAAATCTATTTTTTTAATTATTTATTTAAATAACTAAAAACAAAAAGGGCTTCCCTGTATTTTCATTGCCTGACATCACAGTGCTGTAAAAATAAATCTTTAAAAAAAATGACATATCGCTCCGCAGTATTTTTGATTCTCAGCGCAGATAAAGAAGACAGCTATGGGTTGCCACCCCCATCTGCCCAGCGTTACCCTGGCTGGCAATCAAAATACAGGGAAGCCCATTTTTTTTATTTAAAAATATAGTTAAAAAAAAATGATGTTGGGTCCCCCCATTTTTGATAGCCAGCTAGGGTAAGCAGAAGGCTGTAGCCTGAAAACCACAGCTGGCAGCTTTACCGTGGTTGGGGATCCAATGTGGAGGTCACCCCAGGCTCTTTTTTTATAACTAGTTTATAAATATTAATAATTACAAAAAAAAGTAGGGTCCCCCAAATTGGATCACCAGCCAAGGTAAAGCGGACAGCTGTGGTCTGGTATTCTCAGGGTGGGAAGGTCCATAGTTATTGGCCCTTCACAGCCTAAAAATAGCAGGCCACAGGTGCCCCAGAAGTGGCGCATCCACTAGATGCGCCAATCCTGGCGCTTCACCCCAGCTCATCCCATGCCCTGGTGCGGTGGCAAGCGGGGTAATAGTGGGGTTAATACCAGATGTGTAATGTCACCTGGCATCAAGCCCTGGGGTTTGTGATGTCAGGCGTCTATCAGATACCCGACATCACAAACGCAGTCACTAATAAAAAAAAATAGACGACAAACACATTTTTATTTGAAAAAACACTCCCCAAAAAATTCCCTCTTTCACCAATTTATTAGAAAAAAAACAAATCCAGGTCTGCTGTAATCCGACGGGTTCCCATGACAATCCATACCATAGTCACTGTCCCAGTCAATGAAGAACAGAATGTTCCTCATTGGCTGGGAGAGCAGTGCAGTGACCTGAGCTAACATCAATAGGTCAGCCCAGGTCACTGCAGGGCATGACAAGTGCTGCTGTCAGCGAGGTACATTACCAGCAGTGATGATCTCCTGCCCTGCTGACAGCAGAGCTGTCACTGACTTCAGTGACCGCCGACTTCACAGCCAAGTATCGCGGGAGCCTGTGACGTCACCGCTAGTCACAGTCTCGGCTCCGCAGCGAGAGGAGGAGATGTGAAGCGGCGGACATGGAGGACAGTGGCAGCGCTGAGGTCGGGAGGGCAGGACTTCATCACTGCAGGTAAGCCGAGCGGGGTAATGTGTGCGGTGTGCGAGGTGGATGGAATCGAGCGGGGCCATGTGTGCGGGCGGCGTAGTGCGTAGTGGTTGGAGTCTAGCGGGCCATGTGTGTGGGCGGCGGAGTGCGAAGTGGGTGGAGCCTAGCGGGGCCATGTGGCGCTGAAGACGTCAGTGTCGGGGACTGCATGGCTGGGGACAGGTGAGTGTGAGTGTGTGTGTGTGTACATGTCGAGTGCAGGAGGGGGCGGTGCCGAGCGGGGAAATGTCGGCTCCCTGCACACATAACCAGGGTAAATATCGGATTACTAACCAAAGCACTTTGCTTGGATACCCGATATTTATCTTGGTTTCTAGCTTACCTCGGCTGACAGCGATGGCTTCCTGCACACTGTAGGTGTAAAAAGCCACGCTTTTGCTGATCGAACCGTTCTTGAACGTAACTCGAACTGCCGAACTTTTAGCAAAAAGCTCGAGTTCCAGTTCAATCTAGAACACCCCCCAAAATCACTCAAACCGTGAACTGGCGAACATCGAACCACGAACCGCGCTCAACTCTACTTATTAGTTGCCAATGTCAGATCTCAAAGTAACCAATGCCCTAGTTTGCCTGCTGGATGTAATAGTCTATGATCGCTTTATGCTGGTTATGAACACACTGCAACACATGCAGTGTTGGATTCCAGCAGGTATTGACTCTCATAATCCTCACTGTGGGGATTCAATCAAGTGACCTCTTGCTCCAGTGTCAGTTCCACTGTCTGCTGAGCTATGGTCCTTTTCTTCTAGGTCCTAATGCCTATGGTTTCTATTACCTTTTTTTTCCCTTCTGGTCGTTATCTTCTTCAGGTCTTCTCCATTGTCATGTTTTGGTGTGCCCAATCCCAGTCTGTGTGTGGTTATATACAGTATATTATAAAAGTGGGTATACCCCTCGCATTTTTTGAGTATTTTTCATGGGACAACTCTGATACAATGTAAAGTAGTCAGTGTAAAGCATGTAAAACAATGTAAATTTGATGTGCCCTCTAAATAACTTAATAGAAAATAACTCAGGCACACTCCAAAGAATTATGTTCAAACAAATATCTTTTTATTGTAGTATAGCTCCCTCACAGCGGTCACCTGCCTAATGAGCGGCCTTATCACAGGTTTTCACCAAAGGGATGTAACATTTTCCCTCTTTCAATGTGGACTGTAGTAAGTGAGTGTTACCATATATATATACAAAGGTAATTACATTCTCTCACACTTTTGTTTCTTAATACAGAGGCATATACCCTTAATTAACATTCAGTGGTGATTTTATATCCTCCATTTCAATGACTCATGTTTTCTAGCTTTATATTTTATATTATATATTTTTTCTTACATATAAGGCCGGACACTTATGGGGCCATAGAGGTGGTAGCTCCTCCTTGTAGTTCTACCCATACTCCACACGTGCTGCTGCACACAACACTAACACAGGTTCCTCTTTCTCATAGCTTAAAGCAGTTTGTCTACGGTAACGCGGACATAGACCCGTGAGATATAAGATTTGTTTCCTATAATAGAGTCAGTAAAAGTAGTCATTATCATCGCTGACCACCTGTCCCCCTTCTTTAACATCGTTATACATGTTATGAAACCTATATTTAAAGTTTCAGGCCGTCTTCTATGGATCATACACATTGATATTAGCTTTAATTGCTTTCCTTGTGCCCTTCATTAGTTTCTACTGACAGTTCTTTGAGAAAGGCATAGCTTGCCGAAAACGTTCTGTGACACTGTCTGTATAATACCAATTTTCACTACAATAAAAAGATATTTGTTTGAACATAATTCTTTGGAGTGTGCCGGAGTTATTTTCTATTATTTTTGACTTTTTACTCCAGAGCACCTTGGCAGTTGAGCCAGGCTTTCTCTCTTTCTCTATTTTTTTTTTTTTCTAAATAACTTAACACACAGCTATTAATGGTAAAATTGCTGGCAACAAAAGTTAGTACACACTTAAGAAAAAATGACCATATTGTGCCCAATTAGCCATTTTCCCTCCTGGTGTTCTGTGAGTCATTAGTGTTACATGGACTTAGGTGTGAATGGGGAGCAGTTGTGCTAAATTTGGTCCTATCGCTCACACACTCTCTCATACTTGTCACCGGACGTTCAACATGGCTCCTCATGGGAAATAATTCACTGAGGATTTTTAAAAAATAATGTACTACATAAAGATGGCCTAGGATACAAGAAGATTGCCATCTCCCTGAAACGTAGCTGCAGTACTTTGGCCAAGACCATGTAGCGGTTTAACAAAACAGGCTCCACTCACAACAGGCCTCACCATGGTTAACCAAAGAAGTTGAGTCCATGTGCTCAGCATCATATTCAGTGGTTGCCTTATCAAAATAGACGAATGTGTGCTGCCAGCATTGCTGCAAAGGTTACACAGATGTTGGAGGCTCCGTCTGTCATTACTCTGACCATACATTGTACAGTTCATCACATTGGTTTGCATGGCTGACATCCTAGAAGGAAACCACTTCTAACGATGATACACAAGGAAGCCAGCAAACAGCAGACGAGAAGTAGACTAAGGACAGGTATTACTGTAACCATGTCTTTTAGTCAGAAGATACCAAGAAAAACTCATTTTATTCTGATGATATCAAGTATTTTTGGTATCATTCAGGTGGGAAGTACAAAAACAAGTGTGTTTTGCTTACAGCCAAGCATGGTGGTGGGCATATCATGATTTGAGGTTGCATGAATGCTGCCAGTTGTGGGGAGCTACAGTTCACTGATGGAACCATAAATGCCAAAATGTACTGTGACATACTGAATTAAAGCATGAAACTCTTCCCTCAGAGACTGGGTCGCAGGACAGTATTCCAAAATTATTTTGACCTCAAACATCTCCAACAGCCTCGTCCTGCGAACGATCTCAGAACAAGGATATATAGGAGTTGATTAAGGTCAGTGATATATAAGGAAATTTAAATGTGAGGAAATCTAGGCTCCCATTGACTGCACAGTAACTTATGGAGCGGCATTCTGCGAAAGTTCTCAGAATACAGCTCCATAGGATTCGATGGACATTGTGGGACATTACTCAGTAGATCATGTTGCAAGTTCAAAAATGCATATTTCATTAATAATTTGGTGAATGAGGGAGTGTAAAAAAATCTTTATTCCCCTATTGAATTACATCAGAACTTCAAAGATTATTTTATTAATAAATTGGTAAATGAGGGCATGTCAGAGAAGGATTATTCAAATAAACTTTTTTTTCCAATGCATGTTTTTTTTAACTCTATGCTTGCCATGTTAGTAATAGACACTTCCCCATTACTAACCCCTGGGCTTAATATCAGCTTTTGTTACCCAGATTGCCACAGCACCAGGGCAATCTGAAGCTTGTGAAAAGCCAAGCAAAGCACAACAAGGGATGTGCCATTTATGGGGCAGCTGTGGGCTGCTATTTTAGGCTTGGATAGGCCAAATAACCATGGGCATTCTCACTTTGATACCAGCTACCTTGGCTTGTTATCAGAAATAGTGAAGAGCCCACACAGTTTTATAAATTGTTTATTTAAATAATTTAAAGCAAAGATTTAAAATTCCCTCTGTTTTTGATAACAAGACAAGGTAAAGCTGACAGCTGATTGTTGAAGCCCGCAACTAAAGATGAACGAACCATTCAAGGCTTGGTTCGCCGATCCGAACTTAATATATGCTACATTCGCTGAAACACTCATCGATTCCAACCCGCACATTTATCAAACTTTTCCAAACTCCATTTAGTTCAATGGCAAGCCAGACGTAAGGCAAACACCTTTAGGAGTGTCAAAAAGCTTCTAAAACAGCACAACTATATTTTACAGTGCAGCACCACTGTTTTGGCATAGCCATTAGCTTCCTAGACTATTGACATAAGAAATATAGAGGTGAATGAGAAACAGGTGTAAGGCTGTTGCTCCCATACCCCTGCCAGTACAGACAAGACACAACTTTGAGACCTATCAGTAGTCTCGACATTTAAAAACCTTTCATGAAGACAGCAGTACAGTAGCATCAATCTCCCACTCCCAGTAGTGTCTTTGCACATCAGAGAGGTACGGTCAATGCAACACACAAGTTGTGGCATTTCAATTTTAAAAATGAAGACATGCTTGAGTGACCTGTCTAATATAGGGTAAACCCGGCACACTGTGACTCCTAAAGAAAGTAAAAAAATGAAGTAATTTGATATGCAAATTTACTCTTTATTGATCCGTTTTTTAAATTAATTATGCATATATGCTCTGTCCAAAACAAGTTGACATTTCGGCCATCGGCCTTCGTCAGACTGGACTTTTCTGAATATAATGAGAAAATAACAATAATCAATATCACACATAGGTAGAAGAACCATAGTACAATATCCAACAATATAGTGATATGACAAGGATACACAGATGGGACAGATATATTGCATATAATTCTGATAATATAACATAGGGTAAAAGCAAGCACAATAATATCATTCATTAGGGGTCAGGGTGAATAAGTCATAGTTGTTACGGTAAGGATAATAAACACATAGGATCATGCGTAAACTCGTGGAGTGATAAAATACTAGTGGCAGAGCTGATTGGTAAACCAACCATAAATGAAGGGGGAAACAAGAAAAGGAGAAAAAGTAGAGAAATAGTGGAAAAAGAGGGGGGGGGAAGAAGGTAAACGCAAAAGAAAGTATGGTAGGCAGGCATAATGTATGAGAAACTGACCAAAACAATTACAATTGTGGCAAATACGTCAGTCAAGAGATCCGGACAATACCACATAATTTATATTGATGTGATAATCACTACAAAAGGAGACATATATGTTAAAGGATAAAACACCTGAGAATAATGTATAGGTAAGCCGATACTAGTAGGTATATGTGACGGTGTCAAATCACCGTTAAATACCTGATGTTCAGAACATACTGATATGAGGAAGGAATGCACTGTGATAAGAGTACCATACAGGTACTACAGTATCTCAGCACAAAGAGCCAGGATGAGCCAAGATGATAGCGTCTGATATGAATTACGCTACAATAAAGGAACATATGTTAGAGAACTGCATATCATGGATAATATGTCATTAAGGTGATTTCTGCTAAAATGGCAGGGTGCACATGAAGAGATTGTGTACCTGTGCAAGAGAGCTTGCTGGTATGTCACTGTCAGGAGCGCAGTAATATAGTTATTAGGTGTATTCACGAGACATGCCAGTGGGAAGAATGCTATGGGGTCCAGGAACCTCAAAAAGAGTATACAACATATGTTAAGGGTCACTGAAATTAGAATAATACAGACACAGGAAGGTTTAAAGCAGGGTATTACCTATGGAAATGGCCAATAGGATAATGTAGCCGGTAGCACCGGAGGAACATAAGGCCTAGGTCCTAATATGGTGAGAAAAATAGAGAATAACATAGGAACCGTAGATTAACAAGTAAGAGCTGAAGACATGAAGCTCAGAAAAGAACAGTAGGTCGGTTGCCATTACTCACCTCGCCGCTGCAGGATGTGCGTTCTGTATGTGTGCACTCCTGTGCAGTGAGCTGTATCCAGCATGCGAGGGTTTATGAAGGAAGTGTGGGAGGGATTGCTTAGATCACTTCCCGTGTATGGAACGCAGGAAGTAGGGAAAGTGGAACGCATGCTGCGCATGCGCAGTACGCATTCCACATCCACAATGAATCTGGGCGTCACAGAGATTGCAATCACGTGAAGTGGATCGACCAATGAAATGTGAGGAACGAGGCCACTTTATACGTGCTAGGAGGTGAGTGGGAGCCGCTGCCATAATACAAAGTGCCATAAACGTTATAAGTAGTAGTGCAGTTATTCGTAGAGGTGCTGGCAACTAAGTGCTCATATTCTGTGGTAATTAGCGTTTCTGTAAAGAAGAAAGAATCATATTAGTATATAGTGATACATCAGGAACCCATAATGGTAATATAAGTAACAATGTCATAGGATAAGACCTATGTGTCAGAGATCACCAAGGGGGAAAAAAAGGGGAAATAAATATAAATGGTATATAAGTACTGGAGTATATCAAAAGAGAAATTGGTTAATATACAGGTATCCAATTCATAATAATATTTAGACAGAATGAGTATCTGGACGCATATAGGTGTAAAGTAATAGCCTCCAATACCAGGGCCAACTCAAGACACTATGATTGGGTGGGAATAAAAGGTGAGATGGAATTAACTAAAATGATGTCTCGTATTTACCGTTCAGACCGTGTGGTTCTAGTGTGACCTGTCTAGGCCTTTTGCTCCCAGAAGACTGGCACTACCCAGAAGACAAAACTAGGAGACCCATGTTGTAGTCTCGACATTCAAAATCCTTTCATGCAGACAGCAATACAGTGGCATCAATTGCCCCATTCCCCATAGGGTCTTAAAAGAACTGGTAGGTATGGTCCATGCAACACACTGGCTGTGGCCTGGCATTTCAATTTTAAAATGCAGACATGCTTGAGTGACAGGTATAGGCCTCTTGCTCCCAGAAGACTGTTACTACCAACAAGACAATACTTGGAAACCTATCTAGTAGTCTTGACATTCAAAAAGCTTTCAGGCAAACAGCACAGCAGTAACATCAATTGACCCCCTCCCCATAGGGTGTTAAAACAGCAGGGTGGTATGGTCCATGCAACCCACAGGATGTGGCTTGGCATTTAAAAGTGAAAAATCAAGAGATGCATGACAGACAGACGTAGCCTCTTGCTCACAGAAGACTGGCACTAGCGACCAAACCCAACTTGGTGACCCTACTTGGAGTTTCCCCATTTCTACAAATTAAGTTCAAACAACAGGAAAAGTGGCAAAAATTGGCACAGAATAAAAATAGTGGAAAGCTGCAACATGGATATGTGGGACCGGCCCTGTAACAAGGCCTGAACAAACATTTCTAACTTCACGAGAGAGAACAAGATGACAGACAGACGTAGGCTTCTTGCTCACAGACTACTGGCACTACAGACAAAAGACAACTTGTAGACCTTACTTGGAGTCTCCAAATTTCCAAAAATTAAGGTCAGGCAGCAGAAAAAGTGTCAAAAATTGGAACCCACTACAAATAGCTAAACAAAGCAACATGACAGCGTGGAATCGACCCATGAACAAGGCCTGAACCAGAATTTCTACCTTCAACAAAGACAGCAAGAGGACAGACATGCATAGGTCTCCTGGTCCTACTGGCTCTACTGACAAGACACAACTTCGAGACTCATTTTGGAGTCTCGACATTTAAATACCTTTCAGGCAGACAATATTACACTAGCATCAATTGGCCCCCTCCCCATAGAGTATTAAAACAGCAGGGAAGTATGGTCCATGCAGCACACTAGATGTGGTCTGGCATTTAGATTTTAAAAATCATGAGATACATGACGGAAAGACGTAGGCCTCTTGCTCAAAGAAGACTGGCAGTACACCATTACCTAGTCTGCACAGTCTGGGACTATGGTGACAAAGTCACTGGACATCCATGACTTGTTCATCTTTTTGAACATTAGGCAGTCTTTCAGGGGAGAGCCAGATGCACTTGTGAATACACTGCCAGCAGCGCTGAAGACACATTCTGTGAGAACACTGGCTACTGGGCAGGCCAAAGCTTCCAAGGTATCACTGGCGATCTCAAGCCACTCTTCCATTTTTAAGACCAAAATGCAATAGGGTCCAATCCCCCTTATGGCATTGATGTTCAGTTCTAGATACTTCTGCACCATCCTCTCCAGTCATTCACTGTCAGACTTCTACTCTGTTCTGCTGGTGCATACAATGGTTAAAAAAATGTACGCCACAAATCAAAGAAATTACTTCTTCCACTTGGATTGCTGCTGTTAACATTTCTGTGTTGATGACGCA
This sequence comes from Anomaloglossus baeobatrachus, assembly GCF_048569485.1. NCBI lineage: Eukaryota > Metazoa > Chordata > Amphibia > Anura > Aromobatidae > Anomaloglossus > Anomaloglossus baeobatrachus. The sequence continues at coordinate 209,051,262 of NC_134359.1, read as the reverse complement.
ACGTTCCCATGGTTGGAAATCTAGAACTGCAATGCACACTATGTGACTCACTGCTGTGTTGTGGAAAACTACTGTTAAGATAGTCTACAAGCTTGTTTTGATACTCCAGCATCCACGCGTCCCTTTCCAGGGGTGGAAGCATCTTGCTAAATTGACTCTTGTACCATGGATCTAACAGAGTGGCAACCCAGTAGTCAGTACTATTTTTAATCCTAACTATATGGACATCATATTGCAAATAGTGAAGCATGAAGGTGCTCATGTGTCAGACGCTTCCATATAGTTAGTTGAATTAAATTGACTGATCTCTGAAACACTACACTTTGGCACCTTAATGACAGCATTTATTTGTAACTCTTCATACATTTCAAAGAAGAGCAGTTTTATATACATCTGTTCTATTTTTTATTTAAAATGGTCATTGTGGCTTGCGAGACAGAAAAGGCATATTTTTTTCTTCAAAGACCAAAGAAAAATCTTCATATTCTAGAAACTTACTTTTGTGCTATGGGTATGTACCCACTGTACCTCGGAATGGCTTTCGCTGTAGGTGCATTTCTAAATGCCTACCAGTTTTTCATCAGCAACTCTGATGGTGAGAATGTTCTTGGCTGCTGGTAGACACTAGGTACCAGTTCACGGTGCTGCAGCAGCTGACCCAAAGGTCAGGGAGGCAGACACGAAAAGGCAGCAGGACAGAGTGGTAGTAGAAGCTGACAAGACAGAATATGTTAAGGAAACAGGCTGAAAAACAGTTTGCAGCACCTGAGGTATTGATATCTTTATACTTAATACTTAAAGCATAACTGATATCTTAATAATATCGGAAATATGTTTGGCTATTCTGATTTTATGTTTTCCAATAGTACAAAAAGATTAATGCATGTGCACACAAATGTTTATTTTACATATGGCGTATGAAATGTTTTCCTTAGATTGTCAATTAATGTGTTTCTTTTAATTACCTCAAACTAGTAAATTTTTCATTTTGTGCTTTTGTTTTTCCCTCTAATTTTTCCAAGAGCCATACCTTTTTATTTTTCTGTTGACATAGCCACGTGAGGGATTGTTTTTGCAGGATGAGTTGTATATTTAAAGATCACTATCCATTTTAGCATGCAATGTACTAAAAAGCAGGAAAAAAATTCCAAGAGTGTTAAAATTGCGAAATAGACAAAGAAACTTAGGTGGGCACCATGAAAAATTAAATAGAACCACAGGGAAAAAAATATCAGCTAGGAATCCATGGAAAATATCTAAATATTAACTCTTGAGACAGGAGGAAGGCGTTGTCGCCGAAAAGCATTGTCCTCACATATAACCTCTGAACATGTCAGTATGGAAGATGTCAGTGTAACGGAGTTTTAATGGAACATTAAAAGTTATTTTTTTATAAATTTTCCATGGATTTCTAGCTGATATCTTTTTCTCCTGTGGTTCTATGTACTGTGCGCTTGGCTACCTTATATCGTGTTTGGATCCTGAGTACTTCACTACAAGGTTTATACCGGCATACCTTCGGAATGGAGAGTGGTTCCCCTTTTTTTCTTTTTTGTGATCAAAAATTACACATATGGGAGTGAACAGGAAAGGATGTATAAATGTATGATTAGAGTAAAACGTTAAAACAGATACACCCACAAATATTCAGGCACCTCCAAGAATTAAAATGTATTATACAATCAAGAAAAATTGAACAACAAAGAAAATTCTCATTAAAAACATTTACAAGAGCAACAAAAAGTCAAGAAATTTCAATTTTAGTACGTGATGATTCTTAAAATGAAAAATAAGCTCCCAATTACATGTCAAAAACTGTGAACTATTAAGAAAATGAATCATTACAGTAATATAAAAGATTCAATGGATAACATAAAATAAAAAAAAACATTTTCGCATTTGGGTTTTTTTTGTTTTTTTTTTCATTTACTGCATTCACTTTACGGTAAATAAAAACATGGCAGATGACATTTTCCAGGTCTATATAATTCGCAAATACCAAACATACAGTTTTTGCTTTATACAATTTTCTTCTAGGGATAGGAAGAATGGAAGAGGAAACAGAGCAGCACTAATTTAGGCATAGTTGTATTAAAATTGCATTTAAAATTGATAGTATTGCCCTCCCTCATTTGGAGGTGCTACAAAGCATGTATAATGGATGTCAGCTTTGGTGGTATGATTCTGGTCTGGTATGCTGCTCACACAAGTGGATGCGGATGGGCCCCTCCCTCGGATAGTTGCTCCTTTGTATGCATAAAAATTATGTCTCAGCTGGAGCTGAATCGCATTGCAAGAACATTTATCAATATATCATCATTCATTTTCATTAATCCTATTTTGATTGTCTGTGGTTACCGTGAGTTCTTTACTAGAGTTGAGCGCGGTTCGCGGTTCGAGGTTCTCCAGTTCGCGGCTCGAGTGATTTTGGGGGCTGTTCTAGATCGAACTAGAACTCGAGCTTTTTGCTAAAGCTCGATAGTTCTAGATACGTTCGAGAACGGTTCTAGCAGCAAAAAGACAAGCTAATTACTAGCTGTAATAGTGTAAGTCACTCTGTGACTCACACTATTATGAAATTTCAGCGTATAGTGTGCGGGAACAGCGCATTCAGATCACTGCTGTTTTGATAATTGGCGATCGCCATTTTTTTTTTTCCTTGTCTTCCTTCCCTAAGCGCGCGCGTGTAGTGGGGCGGGCCAGCATGTCGGCCAATCTCAGACACACACACAGCTAAGTGGACTTTTAGCCAGAGAAGCAACGGCATGTGTAATAGGATGTCCATGTCACATGTCTATGCATTATAAAAATGGACATTTTCCTCAAGCACACCATTATCTGCCTTCTGCGTCTTGGTGTCAGTCACCGCTGGCGTAGCTCCTGTCTCCGATACTGCTGTGTACGCTCTATACACAGCGCTATACAGAATAGGGATAGAAGTTTCTATTAGTCCTTGTAAGGGCTAATACCGGCAGGGTCAGAGCGATAGGTGACAGTCAGGTCCGTGAAAACAGATTTTAACAGCTACACAAGATGACAGCGTCTGTGTAGCAAAGGTCGGGGATTTCCTCGCTGCATTTCCCCATTAGGAGGGATAGAAAGGGAGGCTTCCTTTCCTCTACCCAGACCCACAATTCTGCCACTGTACCCTCCTGCCCTTTGCACACTCAAACTCATTGTTACTAAGCCATTATACTAGCAAACACTGAGTAAACTTAGTGGCATCCTAAAAGTGGCTGTTGGACTTCCATTAGTGTCCCACTGGTGCAAACCTATGTGCAGCACCTCTGCATTGCACACTCAAACTCATTGTTACTAAGCCAATATACTAGCAAACACTGAGTAAACTTAGTGGCATCCTAAAAGTGGCTGTTGGACTTCCATTAGTGTCCCACTGGTGCAAACCTATGTGCAGCACCTCTGCATTGCACACTCAAACTCATTGTTACTAAGCCATTATACTAACAAACTATGCTGCCAGTTTAAGGGCCATAGTTGCATTGTCAGGGATAGTTATTGTTGTTTATTCTGATGTTAATAAAGATAGACCACCGCTGCAATCTACACCACCTCTCAATTTTTAATACCACATTTTAATTGCACAATCTTGTCGCAATCAAAATGAGTGGCAAAATGACAGATGCTGGTGGAAAGGGGAAGAGGCGTGTTGGAAAAGGAAAAAAAGGGTTTGTCCGTGGGGAAGGTGGCAAAGCTCCATTAACATCTGCTGAAGATAGACCATCTTCCAGCAAAAGTAAGATGTCTACTACTTACCGTGGACAATCCAATGTGCTCCCTTTTTTACGGACACGAACAACTGGAACAAAGGTAGATGATGGCCAAAAAAAGAAAATGCTTGAATGGATCTCAAGTGGTCCAACAAGTGCCCTCTCCTCCACCTCAACTACCGCATCCAAAAAACACCAGTCCTCTGAGTTGTCATCCCAATCATACTTGCTTTCTCCCAGCTCTGAAGTCTCCATCCGCCCTGCACAGTATGGTGGAACTGAGATGGCTGAGTCTGCAGAGCTCTTCAGTCACACTATAGCCTGGGAATCAGAGGTCTGCTCCCAAGCTACAGTGAGTACAGACCGGGAAATGGTCTGCAGTGATGACCAGAACCTTTGTGACTCAGATTCAGGCCGTGATGACCAAGTTTATGAGCATAATGTTGACCTGGTAGCACGTCTACAACTGCATCCTCAGCCACCACTGTGCCTCTGAGCACTAGTCGGGGTGGATCAGCAGGTCGCATGCCCTCTAAGCCTTGCCTAGCCTGGTCCTTTTTTGACATAGCAAAAGATTGCCCAAATTATGTGATCTGTAAAATTTGTCGTGATTCTGTTAGTAGAGGGCAAAACCTCAGCAGTTTGACAACTTCTTCCATGAATCGTCACAGGAATAAACATCATATGTCCTAGTGGGAAGCTCACCGTGCTGCAATGCGGCCTAGCGGAGCGAACCATCCACCGCCTGCCCCTTCCAGTGCATCCGCGCGCTCTTCATATTCTAGGACTGTGGGGACAGCTGTCACACCTGGTTTTCCACGCACAACTTCCACCACTGTAACCGCAACAGGCAGTTTGCTTGGTAGGTCGTCAGTTGGTTTGGAAGGGGAAACAAGTGCGTGTGTACAGCTCTCTCAGACATTGATAGCACCAACGTTGGATGAAGGCAACATCATGTCTACGCCTGCACTTTCCTCACAAACCTGCATTTTTCCAGGGACACCCTACTCAACATCGTCTACACACAGCAGCCAGATCTCTGTCCCTCAAATGTGGACAAATAAAAGGCCATTTCCTGCCACCCATGACAAAGCTAAGAAGTTGACTTTATCCCTCTGTAAGCTCTTGGCTACCGAAATGCTGCCTTTCCACCTGGTGGACACACAGGATTTTAGAGACCTTATGTCTGTCGCTGTGCCCCAGTACCAGATGCCCAGTCGCCACTACTTCTCTAAGAAAGGTGTGCCCGCGCTACACCAGCATGTCGCACACAACATCACCGCTTCCTTGAGAAACTCTGTGTGTAAACGGGTGCATTTCACCACCGATACTTGGACCAGTAAGCATGGACAGGGACGTTACATGTCGCTGACTGGGCACTGGGTAACTATGGTGATAGATGGTGAAGGGTCTGCTGCACAAGTCTTGCTGTCCCCACGACTTGTGTGTCAATCCTCTGTCTGTCCAAGTTCTGCCAAAACTTCTGCCTCCTCCACCTCATCTGGGTCCTTCACCTCCGCCCCAAGCCTGCCTGGTCAGGCCACCAGCGTTCTCAATGCGCAGAAGGAATCACGCACCCCTCATTACTATGCTGGCAGCAGAGCGCAACGGCATCAGGTGGTCTTTAGCTTGACATGTCTTGGAAATAGGAGTCACACAGCGGATGAGTTGTGGTCAGCTCTGGAGACTGAGTTTAATAAATGGTTGTCTCCACTCAACCTGCAGCCTGGTAAGGCCGTGTGCGACAATGCTGCAAACCTGGGTGCGGCCCTTCGCCTGGGCAAGGTGACACACGTGCCTTGTATGGCTCACGTGTTGAACCTTGTTGTCCAGCAATTTTTAACACACTATCCCAGCCTAGATGACCTTCTGAACAGGGCACGAAAACTGTCTGCTCACTTCCGCCGTTCAACCACTGCTGCTGAGTGACTTGCATTGCTCCAGATGTCTTTTGGCCTGCTGGATCATCGCCTGAAATGCGATGTGGCAACACACTGGAATTCGACTCTCAACATGTTACAGTGACTGTGGCAGCACCGCCGAGCCCTGGTGCAATACGTCATGACGTATAGCCTGGGCCAACGAGATGCAGAGCTGGGGCAGATCACCCTGATGGAGTGGTCTCAGATCAAGGACCTATGCACCCTTCTGCACAGTTTCGACATGGCGACGAATATGTTTAGCGCTGACAATGCCATTATCAGCATGACAATTCCAGTCATTTACATGCTGGAGCACACGCTAAACACTATTCGGAGTCAGGGGGTGGGACAACAGGAAAGGGAGGAACTACAGGAGGATTCATATGCGCAAGACACAACAACATCACCAAGGTCCAGACGTTCATCATCACCAACGCGGCAGGCATGGGACCATGGGGGACAGGGATCAACAAGGGTGCATAGTAGCAGGCGAAATGTTGAGGAAGGTGCAGGAGAACATGAAGAAATGGAGGACGAACTGTCCATGGACATGGACGACTCAGCGGATGAGGGAGACCTTGGTCAAATTTCAGTTGAAAGAGGTTGGGGGGAGATGTCAGAGGAAGAAAGAACGGTTAGCACCTCTATGCCACAAACACAGCGTGGACTTGGTCCGCATGGCTGCGCAAGACACATGAGTGCTTTCTTGCTGCACTACCTCCAACATGACCCTCGTATTGTCAAAATTAGAAGTGATGATGAATACTGGCTTGCCACACTATTAGATCCCCGGTACAAGTCCAAATTTTGTGACATAATTCCAGCCATAAAAAGAGACGCACGTATGCAGGAGTATCAGCAGAAGCTGTTACTCGATCTTTGCTCGGCTTTTCCACCAAACAACCGTGCAGGTGCAGGGAGTGAATCTCCCAGTTGTAACTTGACAAACATGGGACGGTCTCGTCATCTTCAACACTCTACCCGTACCAGTAGCACCGTATCTGGTGCTGGTAACAGCAATTTTATTGAATCTTTTCATAATTTTTTTAGACCCTCCTTTGCAAGGCCACCAGAGACAACAAGTCTGACACAAAGTCAACGGCTGGAGAGGATGATACAGAAGTATCTCTAAATGAACATCGATGCCATTACTTTGCAAATGGAGCCTTGCTCATTTTGGGCTTCAAATCTTGAAAAATGGCCAGAGCTCTCCACTTACGCCTTGAAGATTTTGTCGTGTCCAGCTGCCAGCGTTGTCTCTGAACGTGTCTTCAGTGCTGCTGGGTGTGTGCTGACAGATAAGCGCACGCGTCTGTCCAGTGACAATGTGGACAGACTAACGTTCATCAAAATGAACAAGTCATGGATCCACAAGGAATTTACTACCCCTGTGTCATCCTGGGGAGAGTAAATGCTTGTGTATTTTGAATGTGCTTGATGCAAATCTAGCTGTGAAGTGTACAACTGGGGCACAAGTGCTGCCACTTAAGGGGTGGGTGTGTGTGTGGCCCAATTTTTGAAAAAAAGGGAGACCCTGCTTGGAGTAACCCTTGCTTACATTGTTTTTAAAAATGATCCAAGATGCACAGAGCTGGGATCAGGAAAGACTTTTCTACCTACCCCGGTGTCATCCTGGGGACGGTTTAGTATGGCGTATTTTTGAATGTGCTTGATGCAAATCTAGCTGTGAAGTGTACAACTGGGACACAAGTGCTGCCACTGAAAGGGTGGGTGTGTGTGTGGCCCAATTTTTGGAAAAAAGGGAGACTCCGCTTGGAGTAACCCTTGCCTAAATTGTTTTTAAAAATGATCCAAGATGCACAGAGCTGGGATCAGGAAAGACTTTGCTACCTACCCCGGTGTCATCCTGGGGATGGTTAAGTATGGCGTATTTTTGAATGTGCTTGATGCAAATCTAGCTGTGAAGTGTACAACTGGGGCACAAATCCGAAATTTATATGAAAAATCTCACTTTTGTTGCTAATTTCTAAGAGCCATAACACTTTTAATTTTTAGTCTATGGAGCTGGGTGAAAGTTTTATTTTTTGTGCTTTGAGCTGATGTTCTTATTTATCTAATTTTGGGGTAGATATGTTGTTTTTATCTCCTTTTATTTATTTTTTGTGTGTTGCTGCTCTGTCCAAAAACACTGAAATCTGGCTTTTTTATTCTCTGTGTTAGTGATCTAATTAATTTATATATGGTATGACTTATGTTCATGATTTAGTGTATAGTATATCAATTAAAACGTTTACTTATTTTTTTGTAACAGTCTGAAGTGATTTCTTAATTTCATGTGTGTTTTGTAAATAATTAATGTTGTGATGTTAATAGTGGGTGACTGGCAAAAGCTTTTAAATAATTTGATGGTATTGAACTTGCATGTTATGACAAAGAACACAAAAGTCGAAACGTGTTAACACTATACTTACCTTCCTGCCATGTTGTTATTTTAATGAATTTATCAATAAAATGAAATGTTAATGGATTCCCCAGCTATTTGATTTCACTTGCAATTACTAAGGAATTGTATGTGTTTGCACTAAAGAGCTTAAAAGGGGTTCAATACAGTACGAAGAGACCACAGAGTGTTATTTACTTACTTTCTTGTCAGCAAAAGTCTTTGCAGTATTGAGATTTATGGCATATTAATTTGCCCCAAATCAAATTTTGGGAAAAATTTAATTTTCAAAAAATGTTTTCATCTCTCGAACATTGGGATAGTTTTTTGATGGCTTGTTAAAAAGCTGTCTCTCCCATGTAAAAAACAACAAACCTGTTGCCAATGCCGGGAAAGGAAAACTATAAAAATAAAATATATTATATATATATATATATATATATATATATAAAAATAAATATATATATATATATATATATATATATATTATACTGTATATATAATTCTATAATATAGTATAAACAATACATTTTTATCACAAAAGCCCCTAAATCATTAATTTTTCATGGATATCAGAAGACTGCACGATTTGTTGTGAGATTGTTCCTGAGTACACCGATATCTCATAAGTGGTCGAAAACTACTTTTGAGGCACATTACAAAGTGAAGAAGGGAAGGACTTCAATTTTTGCATTCAGATTTAGTTGGCATGGCTTGATGATGCCAAGTCACATTGGCAAAGCCTGTGCGATAGCTAAACAATGAAGCTCCCCCACAAGTTACCTCATTTTGGAAACTGGACGCATTAAGAAATTTACCAAGATGTTGCCTGCACAATGGTGGTCCCCCACATGTGACCCCTCCTTAGAAAAATATTCCACTCAAGGAATTTATTTATATATTTATTGAGCACATTGAACCCCCAGGGGTTTCACAGAATTTTATAATGTTGAGCTGTTAAAATGAAAAAAATACATATTTAATCTCAAAACAGGTAGCTTTAACGGCAAATTTTTCAAATTCATTGTGGTGACAGGAGATAATAGGCACTACAGTTTGTTGTAGAATTTCTCCTCAGTATGCCAATACCCCATATGAGGTCAAAAACTACTTTAAAGGCACAGTCAAAGTGAAAAAGGGAAAGAATGCCAAATTTAAGTTCAGAAATAGTTTGAATGGTTTGCAGGTAACATGTCATATTGGCAAAGCCCTTGAGGGGCCTAAATAGTTGAGTTCCCTTACAAGAAACCCTATTTTGGAAACTAGAACCCTTAAGTAATTTATCCAAATATTGGGGGAACACCTTGAAGCCCAAGGTGCTTCACAGAATTGTATCATGTTGAGCCATGAAAATAAAAAAAAAACATTTTAAATCACAAAAATGTTGCTTTAACCCCAATTTTTTTTAAGTTGATTAGTGTAACAGAAGATAATGGACCAGACAATTGGTTGTGCTATTTTTCCTGAGTACCCCAATACCTCATATGTGGTTGAATTTTGAGGCACAGTACAAACTGAAGAAGGAAAGGAGCGCCATATTTCAGTTCAGATTCAGTTAGAATTGTTTGTTAGTGCTATGTCCCATTGGAAAAGCCCCTGAGGTGCCTAAACAGTAAAGTTCCTGCAAATTGTTTATTTAGATGTTTGTTGAGCACCTTGAACAGCCAAGTGCTTCACAGAATTTTATAACGTTGAGCTGTGAAACTGAAATACAAATAACTTCAACCACATAAATGTTGTTTAAACCCCAATTTTGTTTAAATTCACTAGGGTAAAATGAAGAATGGACGTCAGAAATTTGATGTTAAATTTCTCCTGAGTATGCTAATACCTCATATGTGGTCAAAAACTACTTTTGAAGCACAGTACAATCTTTAGAAGGAAAGAAGCAACATATTTGTGTTCAGATTTAGTTGAAATGGTTTGCAGATCCCATGACACATTGACAAAGCCCCTCAGGTGCTAAAACAGCAAAAATCCTCCAAATGTTACTCCATTTTACACACTGCACCCTTCAATGAATTTATCCAGGGTGCAGTGAGCATGTTCACTCTACAGATGTGTCACAAAATTTTATACCCTTTAGGGTTAAACAACATTTTAGTGGTAAAAATGTAATTTTGTTTTTTCACTGCCAAATCTCTAATTTTCACAAGGGTAATAGGCAAGAAAGGACCCATAATATAATACATAATATTAACTCAACGTGGCAATACCCCACATGTGACTGTACAATACTGTTTGGTCACACAGAAGGGCTTGCAAGGAATTTGAATTTTGTTGCGTACCGTTTCCTAAAACAGTTTGAAGACTCCAATTGCAGAGCTACTAAGTTCCAGAAAAGCAGAAAGACGCTGAAGTGACCACTTTTTGGAACTGTTCTGTTTTTGGTTGGCTGCATGTGAGTGGAGACCTGAACTGCCCAATTAGTAACTAACATTGTTGTTCAGGTCAAGTACGGGTCCAAAACGAAACTTTATCTAATGTTCAGCTGAACCCCCCAAACAGAACTTCCATGAGTGAGGTCTTCTTTAGTCCTAGGAGATCTCAGAGAATTGTACATACTGTATGTTCTTAGGCATTTGGAAGCTTTGAAGTATTTACCATTCACTGCAAATCAAATTTGTGGGAAAAAATTTGAAAAAGTTAGTGAATTTGAATTTCAAAAGATTTTTTGGCATTCCTAGTATCAAACATGATGGATTTTTTCATACATTTTTTAAATTGTTGCATTTAATTATATGACAGTCATAAAAATGAATGTGCTTGCCTTTAAAACCACACCATTCAAACATATGAAACTGATTTTTCAGTTGTGTAGATGTATGCAACAGAAGTACAACTTCTAACTTTACTGTTAGAGGATTCCCACCTATGAATTTATCGCTCATAAAAAAATCACGCCCCCAACAAGCTGTGACATACAATGGCTATTGGTGGATGCTAATGATGTATGAGGACCACCTACAGAATTCTGTAACAAGGAAAAAATAAGAGGTGGAAGGTTTCTTCCTCTTGACCTATAGAGATGTCAACATTTTAATTTACGCGAAGTATTTTCCTCCTGTTCTTGTTTCCCTGCAATGTAGAAAGTTAAACAAAGTTACTAACAGTACAGCCATACTACAGTTTAAAAGCTTTAATGGCTTCAATATAGAAATTAATTGATTTGAAGCATATTTAATACCCCACTAAAGTTTAAAAAAAATGTAGAATCCAAATAAAGCCGAATTTTTGCTTTATGTACATGTAGCAAAATGGCAATCGGTGGGCCACTTTTTTGCCTAGATGGAAAGGGCAAGGAAGAGGTTTGAACATTATCTCGCCAATCACTTGTCCCTTCACTACAGCTCCACAACAAGTGCTTCAAACTCCGCTTTCCCACATTTTGCAAGGGTTTCAGGCAGTGAGTAGTCATCATATCATGGCACCTGTCGTGCCACAATTTGTGTAGCTTAAGGCCTAGTCATCACATTGGGATTACATTATTATATTTTATTTCTATGATGTGTGTAATGACGCCAGTGAACTACTCAACACTGGAATCCTGCCTGCCTTATAAATATGAAAGAAAAGGATGCTGACCATTGAGGTTCAGTGAAGAAGAAGCTGGAGGTACCCAAGAAGAGTATTGATCAAGAGGCTGTGGCTGTGGGATAGGTGAGTGATTAGCCGATTATTATTGTATTGTTGGCTGTTCCACCCTACACTTTTTATGCTGTGGGTTCTAGAAGAATCCAAGAAGTAATAAGAATTCAATTTGTTTTTAACAACTTACATATAAATCAACTTTCCTGGCCAAATTCAATTGAACTGCAAGATTTGATAGTTTGCTGATTACTATTTTGCTCACATTTAAAAGTGCCTATTGAGAACACTTTCTTTAAAAAAAAATCAAGTAAAAAACCTTACAGTTTCTTCTCTAGGAAATTTGGAACAATTTGCTGATCTTTTTTGTTCATAAATTTATACGGTAACAAGGTTTTAAATAAGATTCAGATGAAACAAAATAAACAAAAGTTTGATTACTTTTGTCTTGTTGTTGTGATGCTATTTTCCTGGTGATGAATTGAAAATGCATGAAGCTGTCATCATGCAAGACTTTAGTTTTACCAAAAAGTCTCTTGAATATAGGTATGGTCATTTAATTAAAGAAAATTGACTGCTAAGAGTTTTGCATATACTATTTATTAATCACAACATAGAGAGTAATTCATTGTTTACAATTCCATAACTTAGTACTTTGTAACATAACTTCTTGCTTTAATTACTGCACCATACCGACAGCGCATTGAAACCACTAGGGTATTCAAAACATCTTTATGGATCTTGCACCATTCCATTTGCAAATCTGACAACAATTCATCTTTATTTCTATGGGAACGGGCCCAAACTTGTCCCTAATTCATTCCAAAGGTGCTCTATAGGGTTTAAATGAAGTAATTGGCTTGGCCATTGCAAAGGGCAAACATTTTTCTTTGCTAAACAATTTTCGACAAAATTGATGTGAGCTTAGGATCATTATCTTGCTGGATTTAACGGCACCTCCCTAATTTGGTTTTATTATGTGGCAGCATTACATTCTGCAGTATATCCTTGTACATGGTAGCATTCATATTTCTATCAATTCTGTGCAGGCGGCCAATGGTAGATGCAGAAAAGCATCCCCAAACCATGACATTGCCACCAGCATGTTTCACTGTAGGTATTTTGTACTTTACATCATTACATTTTTAAATTGGGAGATATATAGTGCTTGCCATCACTACCAAACAGATTGTACATGATTTCATCCAACCACAACACCTTAGACCAGTCTGTGTCCTTAGCTGTGTTCTTTGGCAAACTCAAGTCTGACCTTCTGGTTCTTTGCAGAGATGAAAGGCTTGTTGACTTGAACTTGACTTTAAAATTAGACTACCCATGACAAAATATGCAAAACATTTGGCTCAGCAAATGTGAAAAACTAACATGTAAATGGATAAAACAATGTCAAAAACTATTTTCATGATAAAAGCTGACAACCATTTGCTTCTGGTTTACTAAAATTAAAAAAGTATCCACCCAAGCCCAACTCTGTAGACATAAACTATAAGGCAAAAAAGGGAGCTATACAGTAAAATGTAACCTTTAACCCCTTCAGCCCCCAGCCTATTTTGACCGTACTGACCTCGCCATTTTGCGCAATTCTGACCAGTGTCCCTTTCTGAGGTTATAACTCTGGAACGCTTCAACGGATCCTGGCGATTCTAACACTGTTTTTTTGTGACATATTGTACTTCATGAAAGTGGTAGATTTAGGCCGATATTTTTTGCGTTCATTTTTGAAAATTTTGGAAATTTGGCGAAAATTTAGCAATTTTCAAAATTTGAAATTTTATGCCCGTAAATCTGAGAAATATGTCACACAAAATAGTTAATAAATAAAATTTCCCACGTGTCTACTTTACACCAGCGCAATTTTCAAAACAAAATTTTTTTTTTGTTAGGAAGTTAGAAGGGGTCAAAGTTCATCAGCAATTTCTCATTTTTCCAACAAAATTTACAAAAAACTTTTTTAGGGACCACATCACATTTAAAGCGACTTTGAGAGGCCTAGGTGACAGAAAATACCCAAAAGTGACCCCATTCTAAAAACTGTACCGCTCAGGCTACTCAAAACCACATCCAAGAAGTTTATTACTCCTTTAGGTGCTTCACAAGAATCAAAGCAATGTGGAAGGAAAAAATGAAAATTTACTTTTTTTTAACAAAAATGTTACTTTAGCCATAAAATGTAGCATTTCACAAGGGTATCAGGAAAAATTACACCATAAAATTTATTGTGCAATTTCTCCTGACTGAGTTCGCAGATACCTCATATGTGGTGGAAATCAAATGTTTGGATGCACGGCAGGGCTCGGAAGGCAAGAAGCGCCATTTAACTTTTCAAACGCAAAATTATCTGGAATCGTAAGGGGACGTCATGTTGCGTTTGGAGACCCCCTGAGGTACCTAAACAATGGAACTCCTGCACAAGTGACCCCATTTTGGAAACTAGACCCATCATGGAATTTTTTTAGAGGTTTAGTGAGCCAAAAATAGCAACAAGAAGAGGAGATAAAAACTCCCCCAAAAAAATATTATAAATTGTACTCACAGCAAAAAAGGGCAACCAGTCCAGTTAGCCCAGGCCAACACATCTAATGCACAAACAGGATGCAGACAAGCCCCTCAACATGATGGACACTTCACAGGTGCAAGGTAAATTGCACACTAGTGGCGCGCATAGGGCACTGTTCACACTTGTATGCGCCACTAGTGTGCAATTTACCTTGCACCTGTGAAGTGTCCTTCATGTTGAGGGGCTTGTCTGCATCCTGTTTGTGCATTAGATGTGTTGGCCTGGGCTAACTGGACTAGTTGCCCTTTTTTGCTGTGAGTAGGTTTAGTGAGCCCTTTGAACCCCTGGGGGCCTCACAGAAGTTTATAACGTTGAGCCGTGAAAATATTTTTTTTTTTTTACCACAAAATTGTTACTTCAACCAGGTAGCTTTTTTCACAAGGGTATCAGGAAAAATTACACCATAAAATGTATTGTGCAATTTCTCCTGAGTACACAGATACCTCATATGTGGTGGAAATCAAGTGTTTGGGTGCATGGCTAGGCTCGGAAGGCAAGATGTGCCAATTAACTTTTCAAACGCAAAGTTGTCTGGAATCGTAAGGGGACGCCATGTTGCGTTTGGAGACCCCCTGAGGTACCTAAACAATGGAACTCCTGCACAAGTGACCCCTTTTTGGAAATTAGACCCATCATCTAATTTTTTTAGAGGTTTAGTGAGCCCTTTGAACCCCTGGGGGCTTCACAGAAGTTTATAACGTTGAGCCGTGAAAATATTTATATTTTTTTTTACCACAAAATTGTTACTTCAACCAGGTAGCTTTTTTTTCACAAGGGTATCAGGAAAAATTACACCATAAAATGTATTGTGCAATTTCTCCTGAGTACACAGATACCTCATATGTGGTGGAAATCAAGTGTTTGGGTGCACGGCAAGACTCGGAAGGCAAGGAGCGCTATTTGACTTTTGGAGCTAATCTTCCATTCAAAAAGTCAAATTGCGCTCCTTCCCTTCCGAGCCCTGCCGTGCACCCAAACAGTGGTTTATGACCACATATGAGGTATCTATGTACTCAAGAGAAATTGCCCAACAAATTTTAGGATCAATTTTATTCTGTTGGCCATGTGAAAATGAAAAAAATTGACGCTAAAAGAAAATTTGTGAAAAAAAAAAAAAGTACTTTTTCATTTTTACGGATCAATTTGTGAAGCAAGGAGGTTCAAAGTACTCACTATGCATCTAGATAAGTTCCTTGGGAGGCCTAGTTTCCAAAATGGGGGTCACTTTTGGGGGAGCACCAATGTGTAGGCACACAGGGGCTCTCCATACGCGACATGGTGTCTGCTAACAATTTGAATGGAAAATTAGCTACAATTATTTAAGGACACCATGTGGCATATGGAGAATATGTAGTGTATGTCAGGTTGGTGTGTAGTGTAGTATACGTCAGGTTGGTGTGTGTGTGTAGTGTAGTATACATCAGGTTGGTGTGTGTGTGGTAAACACCACACACATCAACCTAACGTAAACTACACCCCACACCAAACTAACATACACTACACCCCACACCACACACCAACCTGACTTAGTGTATGTTAGGTTGGTGTGTGGTGTATGTCAGGATGGTGTGTGTGTGTGTGTGTCTACACCACACATACCAACCTGACGTACACTACACCACACACACAGAAACACCATCCTGACCTACACTACACCACATACCAACCTGACGTAGTGTATCTCAAGTTGGTATGTGGTGTAGTGTAGGTCAGGTTGATGTGTGTGTGGTTTAGTGTACGTCAGGTTGGTATGTGTGGTGTAGTATACACCACACACACCATCCTGACATGCACAACAAACCAACCTAACATATACTAAGTAAGGTTGGTGTGCAGTGTGGTATAGGGTAATGTACCTCAGGTTGGTGTGTGTCAGGTTGATGTGTGGTGTAGTATACACCACACACACACACATACACACACACACACTACCTGATGTACACTACAACACACACACCAACCTGACGTACACTATACTACACCGCATACCAACCTGACGTAGTGTATTTCAGGTTAGTGTGGTGTCATGTACTTCAGTTTGGTTTGTGTGGTTTAGTGCACTAGCGCTAGGTTGGGGGTTACTCACTCTTTACTGTGGGTCTTCCTCCATGGCCTCCGCCTTCTTCTCCTCCCGGCCACCGGCTCTTCTCCTCCCGGCCTCCGGCTCTTCTCCTCCCGGCCTCCGGACGATTTCTTGTCCTGCAACGTCAAGTCTGTGTCACTGGAGGAGGAAGAGTGGGAGAAATAGAGAAAAGTGGGACCCTCTCCCTCACTATCAGCTATGGAGGGACGAGCAGGACATTTGTGTGCACGTGTGCAAAAAAACCCCAAACCCTAAACTTTATTTTAGTGTGTGTGTGTATGTGCAAGTGTTTGGTGAAACTTTCTACTGCAGGAGAGGGCTGAGGAGATGCAGGAGCCATAATCACTGGGGTGCAATCACCGGGACGCAGGGGGACGCAATCACAGGGGGATACAATCACAGGGACGCAATCGCAGGGGTGTAATAACCGGGGCGCAGGGGGACGCATAATCACAGGGGCGTAATCACCGGGGCACAGGGGATCGCAATCGCAGGGGGACGCAATCGCAGGGGCGCAGATGGGACGCAATCGCAGGGGCGCAGGTGGGGCGATTGTAGGGGCGCAGATCGCAGGGGCGCAGATCGCAGGGGCGCAGGTGGGGCGATTGCAGGGGTGCAGATCGCAGGGGCGCAGGTGGGGCGATCGCAGGAGCACAGATCGCAGGGGCGCAGGTGGGGCGATCGCAGGGGCGCAGGTGGGGCGATCGCAGGGGCGCAGGTGGGGCGGTCGCAGGGGCGCAGATCACAGGGGCACAGGTGGGGCGATCGCAGGGGCGCAGATCACAGGGGCGCAGTTGGGGCGATCGCAGGGGCGCAGATCGCAGGAGCGCAGATCGCAGGGGCGCAGATCGCAGGGGTTCATATCGCAGGGGCGCAGGTGGGGCGATCGCAGGGGAGCAGATCGCAGGGGCGCAGGGAGGGCCGGGTGATCACCCCCCTGCTGCCCAGTGATCAGCCCCCTGCTGCCCAGTGATCACCCACCTGCTGCCCAGTGATCGGCCCCTGCTGTCCAGTGATCGGCCCCCTGCTGCCCAGTAATCAGCTCTTTGCTGCCCAGTGATCACCAGGGCGGGGGATTGATCACTGGCAGCAGCAGCAGTCACTCACACCAGCCGGGTGTCAGAAGCAGGACATCGGCGGAGAGTGATCACAGGAAGCAGAGGTCGGGGAAGGCAGTGGAGGTCAGTGTGGGCTTGGGGGGGTAGAATCGGAAGGCGGAGGAGCGGAGGTCGGGGTGGGGGTGGGATCGGACAATGGTGGGGGAACGGAAGACAGTGGGGGGGAATGGAAGACAGCAGAGGGGAGCACGGAACAGCACAGAAGGGAGGGGGAAGACTGCACAGAAACGAAGGGAAAGACAGCAAAGAGGGGAGAAAAACTTACCGGATGGTGAACAGTGGCGGCAGATCGCGGTGGCAGCAGCAGGTGACCCTCCTCTTCAGCGTCGCAGTCCACGGTCAGGATGAAGCTGAAGGGGGAGGGCACCCACCGGTCACATCACTCCTCCACATCTGATTGGAGGGATAGCGTCACATGGACGCTACCTCCAATCAGATGGGGGGGAGCATTACACGGAGCTCTCCCTGCTCCAGCCAATGGCTGATGATATTGCATCATCAGCCATGGCTGGATTGTAATATTTCACCAAGTTTGATTGGTGAAATATTACAATCGTTCTGATTGAATGTGAAAGTGAAAGTGACACTTTCAACAGCCAATCAGAGCAATCGTAGCCACAAGGGGGCAAAGCCACCCCCCCTGGGCTCAACTACAAGTCCTTATGTACCTGCAGCGCTGGTGACATTTCCGTAAACCCGGTCACCAGCGCTGCAGGAACGGAAACCCGCCATGACGCATACGGTGCGTCAAAGGTCGGGAAGGCACAAGGTTTCATGACGCATATGGTGCGTCAAAGGTCGGGAAGGGGTTAATGATACTACAACTCTTAAAATGTGAAATAACACAGAGTAAATCCACAAAAAACATTTATCTGATCACCATATAGTCAATGATAGGAGATATAAAAAAGGCCGGCAATGGTCCAAAACCTTACTAAATGCAAATCACAGTGGTAAAACTTGCTAACAAGATCATTGATCTGAACATATGCCAGTAACTCCAGTCAATTTACATATTGCCCATAGTGAAAAAAGGAACAATGTTACCGGTCACGTAGGTACAGGTATGTCACTTCACTCCTCAAATTCAGCACGCATGCTGGATAGTCCATGGCTATATATGAATTAGGGTTTAGCTGTGGACTGCCCTTGTTGTGGCGGAAGTTCTTTGTGGGATACCAGAGCCAGTGCAATAAGGGGCCAAATGGCCAAATAGAGCATTGTGATTTCCTTGGTGTAAACCATTTGACCATATTATCTCATTGTTCTGAATTTGAGGAGTGAAATGACATCCCATTTCCTACATGACTGGTGAGATTGTTCCATTTTTCACTATAGGCAGTATGTAAATTGACTGGGGTATCTGGTACAGTGGAGGAAATAAATATTTGAACCCTTGCTGATTTTGTAAGTTTGCCCACTGACCAAAACATGAACAGTCTATAATTTTAAGGGTGGGGTAATTTTAACAGTGAGATATAGAATATCCAAAATAAAATCCAGAAAATCACATTGTCTAAATATTATAAATTTGTTTGCATTTTGCAGAGAGAAATAAGTATTTGATCCCTCAGGCAAACAATACTTAATACTTTGTGTCAAAACCCTTGTTGGGAAGCAGAACAGTCAGACATTTTTTGTAGTTGATGATGAGGTTTGCGCACATGTCAGTAGGAATTTTGGTCCAGTCTTCTTTGCAGATCATCTCTAAATCAAGATTTTGAGGCTGTCACTTGACAATTCGGAGCTTCCACTTCCTCCATAAAATTTCTACGGGCTTAAGGTCTGGAGATTGGCTAGGCCACTTCATGACCTTAATGTGCTTCCTTTTAAGTCCCTCCTTTGTTGCGTTGGCTGTATTTTTTTGGTCATTGTCTTGTTGGAAGACCCAGCCATGATCCATTTTTAATGTCCTGGCAGATGAAAGGAGGTTGTCACTCAGGATTTTACGGTACATGGCTCCATCCATTGTTCCATTGACGTGGTGAAGTAGTCCTGTGCCCTTAGTAGAGAAACACCTTCAAGACATAATATTTACACCTCCATACTCGACAGTGGGGAAGGTGTTCTTTTGGTCATAGGCAGCATTTCTCTTCTTCCTAACATGGCGAGATGAGTTAATGCCAAAGAGCTCAATTTTTGTCTCAACTGACCAGAGCACATTCTTCCAATCACTCTCAGAATTATCCAGATGTTCATTGGAAAACTTCAGACGGGCAGGCTGTATATGTGCCTTCTTGAGCAGTGAGACTTTTGGAGCACTGCAGAATTTTAATCCATTACGGTGTAATGTGTTACCGATGATTTTCTTGGTGACAGTGGGCCCAGCTGCCTTGACATCTTTAACAAGTTTCCCCCATGTAGTTTTAGGCTGATATCTCACCTTTCTCATGATCATTGATATCCCACAAGGTGAGATTTTTCATGGTGCCCCAGATTGATGTCGATTGACAGTCATTTTGTATTTCATCCATTTTCTTACTATTGCACCAACAGTTTCCTTCTCACCCAGTGTCTTATTTATGGTTGTGTCGCCCATTCATGCCTTGTGCAGGTCTATGATCTTGTCCTTGACATCCTTAGAAAACTCTTTGGTCTTGCCCATGTTGAAGAGGTTGGAGTCTGACTGATTAATTGAGTCTGTGGACAGGAGTCTTTTTATAAAGGTGACAATTTAAGACAGCTGCCTTTAATGCAAGTAACGAGTTGATTAGGAGCATCTAAGTGGTCTGTAGGAGCCAGAACTCTTAATGGTTGGCAGGGGATCAATTACTTATTTCTCTCTGAAAAATGTAAATACATTTTTATAATTTATACAATGTAATTTTCTAGATTTTAATTTGGATATTATTTCTCTTACTGTTAAGCGGGCTTCACATGCTGCGACATTGCTAGCATCGGCTGGCGATGTCGAGCGCGATAGCACCCGTCCCCATCATACGTGCGATATTGTGTGATCGCTGCTGTAGCGAACAGTATTGCTACAGCAGTGTCACACGCACATACCTGCTCTGCAACGTCGCTCTGGCCGGCGAACCGCCTCCTTTCTAAGGGGGCAGTTTGTGTGCTGTCACAGCGACGTCACATGGCAGGCGTCCAATAGAAGCGGAGGGGCGGAGATGAGCGTGACGTAACATACCGCCCACCTCCTTCATTCCGCATTGCCGATGGGGTGGACGCCGGTAAGGAGATGATCGTCGCTCCTGCGGTGTCACACATAGCGATGTGTGCTGCCGCAGGAACGAGGAACAACATCGTTAATAAACAGAAAACAATTTTTTGTTTCAGGACGACCTCTCTGCAGCAAATGATTTTGGCCGCTTTTGAGATCGTTTAAGGTTGCACATTAGTGTCACACACAACGATATCATTAATGAAGCCTGATGTGCGTCAAAAACACCGTGACCCCAACGATAATTTATTAACGATATCGTAGCGTTTAAAGCCCGCTTTAAAATTAACCTACCGTTACAATTTTAGACTGTGTCTTTGTCAGTGGGAAAACTTACAAAATCAGCACGGGATCAAATACTTATTTCCCCCACTATATATGTTCAGATCAATGATCTTGTTAGCAAGGTTCACCACTGTGATTTGCATTTAGTAAGGTTTTGGACCATTGTCGCCTTTTTATATCCCCTATCATTGACTAGATGGGGATCTGATATATGTTGTTTGTCGATTTTAAACTTTGGTATTCCACATTTTTAGAGTTATAGTATCATTAAAGGTTATGTTTTACCTTATAGCTCACTTTTTTGCCTTATACTTTCTAAAATACCAGGAAAATACATCACAACAACCAGACAGAAGAAATTACACTTTTAAAAAAAAAATGCTAAACTTTTGGTCGCCAGTACATTGTAAAGAGAACTATATTCAAGTCTAAAATAATACTTAAAAGTATGTTATGAAAAAATGTTTGGTTTTTTTAAATGACAGTGAAGTATTCAAAATAATAATAAAAAATAACTATGATTGCTGTTATTTTTCCTATTAGAAATGCTGTTATTAAAATCACTATATACTCAACATTATTTACGTAACAGTTGAAATATTTTATGGAGTAAACATTACACTCTTGAAGTACAGTAAAATCATGACAGATTTAGTACCATAAGCAAGGCCATAGGGGAAATGTAACATTATAGTTCTCTGAATAAATTGTAGATTTTTCATATTTCATTATATGGACCTCAAATGACTGTTGTCTAGCTTTAAAGCTCTCTTGAATGAATGCTTATAATATAGTCAGCACTATGGTCATAATAAAAAGCTTGTTTAGTTCCTAGTTGCACAGTATGAATGATGGAAAAGTAGAGTATGATCAGCTGGAGTGGCCCAGGGGCTGTTATTACAACAAAAAAAATCTTAGACAGATGTTATTGTCACACATGAAGCACAATTTGGTGTTATTTACTAGCTAAAAATATGGCTTTCCATCTTGAGCATTATGATTGATAAAGTAACTATGCCAAGTTGTGAATTCAAGCCATCATTCCCAAGTTCAAATTACAATAACAAATATATACAGTATACAGTCCGCCGTTTCAAAATGTGCTTTGAAAATAAGCTTCAGGAAAAGAATAAGAAAAATATACAGTGATTTTCCCTTTTATATGACTCTCTAGAGTTGAATGTCTCATTTACCATTTCCAAGGTATGTGGATACATGTTTATTGCATCTGGGAAAAAAAAAATGAATTAATTGGTTTTAACACATTACAACAATAATTCTTTGTTCGTTTTCTCATTGTGAAAAACAAAGGTTAAAGTGTTATTGTGTTTTATACATAATGGATGAAATGAATATACGGTACGCCTAACTGTTATTGTACTAATGTGCGTATATAAGAGCAATTCTGCCAAGCAGACAATTAATGCCTCAAGTCCTGAACTAAACAAGCTAACAGAGCAAGGACTAAAATATCACTTTTAATATTTTCACTTTAAAATCAGCCAATAAAGTGCAGTGCAAAAATGTGCAGAAAATAACCAAAAATTTAGCATAGATCTCACCCGATCTTTCACCATGAGCGGACCATACACCATCGGATAGACGATAATTCAGGCAGATGAAGGGTTCCCAAGGAAAGGAACACTTAATCCTAACCCCTGTCATGCCCCATGCAGTTGCTTCTGCCCTTACAAGGGCAGCACCCAAGTATTACAAGCTACCCTCAGTAAATTATGAGCTCTCCCAAAGGCTGAGGGTAGCTTGTAACACTTGGGTGCTGCCATTGTAAGGGCAGAAGCAACTGCATGAGGCACGACAGGGGTTAGGATTAAATGTTCCTTTCCTTGTAAACCCTTTGTCTGCCTGAATTATCATCTATCCGATGGTGAAAGATCGAGTGACATTTATGCAAAACTTTTGGTTGTTTTTTGATCATTTTGCACTGCACTTCATTGACTGATTTTAAAGAAAAATATTAAAAGTTATATTTTAGTCCTTGCTCTGTTAGTTTGTACTAAAGTGCGCTCACATTAATATCACATAGGGTATTTAGATATGTTTGTGATATTCATTTAAAAAAGATATATTTTAGAAAAATGTAAGTAGTGAGTATTTTTTATACCAAGTGAGGCTTAAGAGATGAACTAAATGTTGAAAAACAAAATGTTTTCCAATTTATGTCCACTTTTCGTTTTTTTTTTTGTTTTGTACTAGCATAGGAACTTGAGGTGTGTCTGGTATTATGTATATTTTTTTTAATCAAACTACATAAAATTCTGATGATTTCCAGTGTAGCATTATAATTTTCTCAAGATAATTTAATAAGGTGAGATAGGAGACAAGATAGCAGTATTATTTCTAATTGAATTAATCTCCTACTGGGTAAATCCTTTGCATCTGTTAACAGTTAGTGGCTTAGGAAGTTGTATTGTCCAATTTTACTTTTGAAGTACTGTAAGTAGATTTTAAATATTTTGGTTGAGAATCTTTAAAGAGGACCAATCACCAGGATTTTCCTATATAGACTAATTCAAGTGTTATACTGGCACTATCATGCTGATTCTAAGCATACCTCTAGTTGTGAGATCGGATGTATAGTTTCAGAAATATAGGCAAGTAAAGTTTGTAAAATACACTGTCATTTGAGTAATAGCAGCAACAGAATATCTAATAGGTGGGTTGGGTTTTGCTAGTTATTCCCACCCCTGTTTGCCTCCCTGTCCTTCAACTCACTTTCTCTGTTATTACAAGGTGGAGGAAGGAAAAAGGAAGAACGGGAGGGGAAGGATAGGTGTAGTGTCCCTGAGCCAGCAGGAGCTACAAGGTACTGCATCCTGTCAAAGATGCAGGGCCTATTCTCAGGAACCCAGAAGACCAGTGCCGGTAATACCAAAACAGTCAACTATCCCTGTTTTCTCCCCCCCCCCAAAACTGGTGACGGGCTAGGGTTGGACTCATTGGATGGCCACTTGGGGGTGTAACCGATCCAGTCCATTAGACAACAACTAGGGAGGAGGGGTCAGACAGTCAGTAAGTGGAAGTGAAAGGAGACGGATGTAACGGTACTGACTGGAGAGTGTAGCAGTGACCTGTCAGGCTCAGACGTGTGGTTACCGAAAGAGTACGGTGAAGTAATCTCAGAACCATAGCACTGATGGGGTGCAGAGCCCTAGGTCAGGAAAACTCAGACCTGATAAAATCTGCACGGTGAGGGGACCATCCAGGACCTCCCCGATTTAAAGGTTCGGGACACAGCAACGACGGGAGAACCTGGGAATGACACATAGATATGGCCCAAAAGGATTCAAGTTACCTTTCGTACATACTAAGACTGAGAGACAACCAGGAGGAGACCCAAGACACTCCAAGCCACGGGGACCAACCAGAGACAGGTGCAGGGGAAGAAAGCCACCAGGTCACCACACCGGCACTGGAACTAGGGAGATCAGTGGTGAGGACCAGCCTCCATAGGGTTGCCAGCAGCAACAATGCTGTGAGTAAAAGAACCAGTTACACTGCAATCCCGTGTGTGGCCTACCTTCTTTCCGCGCCCTGTATTATCAACGAACACCAACATCTATCCCCTGGGGCCTGGCCCAACTTGCGGAGGGCCCAACATCCAGGCTTCCACTAAAATCAGCCCCAGCAGTGAGAGACTGTGCACTGGCAGCTCCGTCTAAATAGCTGCAACCCGCAAGTGGCATCACGACAAAAACTTTATTATCATTCCCATGTACATAACCTCTTTTATGCGACCCCCAGGGTCACGGAACCGGGCAACGACCACCCGGTGAACTGTCCCAGTAAATATACTGCCTTGTACGCAGCTCATGTTTCTGGGGACACTCACCCCATAAATTATTAATTGTGCCCTCAACACTACAATAATGCCACATATGAGGCCACTTACTGTAGTTTAGGCACAGTAGGGCTCAAAAAGAGTGGCAATTGGAAAATTTCAGTGAATTTTATTTGGGGGTGGGAGCCAAGTCACTTTTCCAAAATCTTTGTTCTACCAGTAACAGTGCTACCATCAGGGCATGACAACCATGACTGTTGTATGGAGCCCAGTAAAGAGGGGGACCCGGGTAATTACTTAGCTTTATTAAGTCCCATTCACAGCCACAGTTGAGGGGCCCGGCCGTGTCGCTTTGGCCACTACACATAGCCCTTGTAGGGCATTGCATGCAAATTATTCATGTGGTGGAAGCAAGGTCAGTGGAGCAGAGCTGCGTGCCGGAATGTCATCTCACTGCCCAGCATGCAGCAGTGTAATGAGGTCATTATTCTGCCACCTCATCACATTGCTACCGGCAATGCAGAGTCGCAAAAGGGTCAAGGATGCGGCGTCCGGCAGGGAAAGGTAGGCGCTCCATGAGCTGAAGATCACTGGGGGTGGTTGGGGGGCCTGCTGACCCCAGTCCCTGCCTTGCTTCATCTGGATTTGCGTCACAGGCACACATCCAGCTGAAATGTGAAATGCATTACGGCTCAGAGAGGACACTGAATAACATGGGTGCCGAAGAGGGTGAATAAAATGTTTTCTTTTTTTTTTTGTGGCAGACAAATATACCAGGAGAGGCCCAGGAAGGGGACATATATAAAAAGAGGAGGACATAAAATAAAAGGAAAGGGACAAAACCAGGTTGGGGAAAAAATCAGGATAGGGACATATACAGTCAGGGCCAGAAATATTTGGACAGTGACACAAGTTTTGTTATTTTAGCTGTTTACAAAAACATGTTCAAAAATACAATTATATATATATAATATGGGCTGAAAGTGCACACTCCCAGCTGCAATAAGAGAGTTTTCACATCTAAATCGGAGAAAGGGTTTAGGAATCATAGCTCTGTAATGCATAGCCTCCTCTTTTTAAAGGGACCAAAAGTAATTGGACAAGGGACTCTAAGGGCTGCAATTAACTCTGAAGGCGTCTCCCTCGTTAACCTGTAATCAATGAAGTAGTTAAAAGGTCTGGGGTTGATTACAGGTGTGTGGTTTTGCATTTGGAAGCTGTTGCTGTGACCAGACAACATGCGGTCTAAGGAACTCTCAATTGAGGTGGAGCAGAACATCCTGAGGCTGAAAAAAAAGAAAAAATCTATCAGAGAGTTAGCAGACATGCTTGGAGCAGCAAAATCAACAGTCGGGTACATTCTGAGAAAAAAGGAATTGACTGGTGAGTTTGGGAACTCAAAAAGGCCTGGGCGTCCATGGATGACAACAGTGGTGGATGATCGCCGCATACTTTCTTTGGTGAAGAAGAACCCGTTCACAACATCAACTGAAGTCCAGAACACTCTCAGTGAAGTAGGTGTATCTGTCTCTAAGTCAACAGTAAAGAGAAGACTCCATGAAAGTAAATACAAAGGGTTCACATCTAGATGCAAACCATTCATCAATTCCAAAAATAGACAGGCCAGAGTTAAATTTGCTGAAAAACACCTCATGAAGCCAGCTCAGTTCTGGAAAAGTATTCTATGGACAGATGAGACAAAGATCAACCTGTACCAGAATGATGGGAAGAAAAAAATTTGGAGAAGAAAGGGAATGGCACATGATCCAAGGCACACCACATCCTCTGTAAAACATGGTGGAGGCAACGTGATGGCATGGGCATGCATGGCTTTCAATGGCACTGGGTCACTTGTGTTTATTGATGACATAACAGCAGACAAGAGTAGCCGGATGAATTCTGAAGTGTACCGGGATATACTTTCAGCCCAGATTCAGCCAAATGCCACAAAGTTGATCGGACGGCGCTTCATAGTACAGATGGACAATGACCCCAAGCATACAGCCAAAGCTACCCAGGAGTTCATGAGTGCAAAAAAGTGGAACATTCTGCAATGGCCAAGTCAGTCACCAGATCTTAACCCAATTGAGCATGCATTTCACTTGCTCAAATCCAGACTTAAGACGGAAAGACCCACAAACAAGCAAGACCTGAAGGCTGCGGCTGTAAAGGCCTGGCAAAGCATTAAGAAGGAGGAAACCCAGCGTTTGGTGATGTCCATGGGTTCCAGACTTAAGGCAGTGATTGCCTCCAAAGGATTCGCAACAAAATATTGAAAATAAAAATATTTTGTTTGGGTTTGGTTTATTTGTCCAATTACTTTTGACCTCCTAAAATGTGGAGTGTTTGTAAAGAAATGTGTACAATTCCTACAATTTCTATCAGATATTTTTGTTCAAACCTTAAAATTAAACGTTACAATCTGCACTTGAATTCTGTTGTAGAGGTTTCATTTCAAATCAAATGTGGTGGCATGCAGAGCCCAACTCGCGAAAATTGTGTCACTGTCCAAATATTTCTGGACCTAACTGTATACCAGAATGTGCCCATGAGGGGGATATAAAATATATACACCAGAAGGGGCTCAGGATGTGGACATATATACCAGGAGAAGGACATATATGCTAGCAAGGGGACAAATAAACCTGGATCAGGACATATATACCGGGAAGAGGACATATAGACCAGGGAGGGGACAAAAGCCAAGATGGGGACACACAGTACAGACCAAATGTTTGGACACACCTTCTCATTCAAAGAGTTTTCTTTATTTTCATGACTCTGAAAATTGTAGATTCACATTGAAGGCATCAAAACTATGAATTAACACATGTGGAATGAGATACTTAACAAAAAACTTTGAAACAACTGAAAATATGTCTTATATTCTAGGTTCTTCAATGTAGCCACTTTTTGCTTTGATTACTACTTTGCACACTCTTGGCATTCTCTTGATGAGCTTAAAGAGGTAGTCATCTGAATTGGTCTTGCAACAGTCTTGAAGGCGTTCCCATAGATGTTTAGCACTTGTTGGCCCTTTTGCCTTCACTCTGCGGTCCAGCTCACCGCAAACCATCTCGATTGGGTTCAGGTCTGGTGACTGTGGAGACCAGGTCTTCTGGCGTAGCACCCCATCACTCTCCTTCTTAGTCAAATAGCCCTTACACAGCCTGGAGGTGTGTTTGGGGTCATTGTGCTGTTGAAAAATAAATGATCGTCCAAGTAAGTGCAAACCGGATGAAATAGCATGCAACTGCAAGATGCTGTGGTAGTCATGCTGGTTCAGTATGCCTTCAATTTTGAATTAATCCCCAACAGTGTCACCAGTAAAGCACCCCAACACCATCAGACCTCCTCTTCCATGCTTCACGGTGGGAACCAGGCATGTAGAGTACATCCGTTCAACTTTTCTGCATCGCACAAAGATACGGTGGTTGGATCCAAAGATCTCAAATTTGGACTCATCAGACCAAAGCACATATTTCCATTGGTCTAATGTAGATTCCTTGTGTTCTTTAGCCCAAACAAGTCTCTTTTGCTTGTTGCCTGTCCTTAGCAGTGGTTTCCTAGCAGCTATTTTACCATGAATGCCTGCTGCAAAAAGTCTCCTCTTAACAGTTGCTCTAGAGATGTGTCTGCTGCTAGAACTCTGTGTGGCATTGACCTGGTCTCTAATCTGAGTTGCTGTTAACCTGCAATTTCTTAGGCTGGTGACTCGGATAAACTTATCCTCCACAGCAGAGGTGACTCATGGTCTTCCTTTCCTATGGAGGTCCTCATGTGAGTCAGTTTCTTTGTAGCATTTTATTGTTTTTGCCACTGCACTTGGGGACACTTCCAAAGTTTTCCTAATTTTTCAGACTTGCTGATCTTCATTTCTTAAAGTAATGATGGCCACTGTTTTTCCTTACTTTCTTGCCATAATACAAATTCTAACAGTCTATTCAGTAGGACTAAACAATAGGATAAAGAGTTGCACACCAGTCACAATGTATAGGGGAATAATGAAAAGCATAACTGCTATATGAATACTAGACTGAAAAATACAATGGACTATCTGAAATAAGTGAAAAACATGAAAATGGTATCTGCATAACTGCTATGAAAAATAGAAATGAGAGATATTTAGCCATTGTATTGATCAATGCAAAGGAGCCCCAAAACCAAACGCCAAGGTAATCTCTATTTTTGGGGTCCCTAACCTATGTGTAACCTCACCTGCAGTTAAAAAACTTGCTCTGTATGGGAAGCAAGGGACCAAGCTATATATGTGTGAAATAAGAGACATGGCTATGGGTGGGGCAGGGTTCTCAGACAAAAAGTGCATACTAACTAAAGAATGTATGTCTGGAACACCAATGGTGTGAACAGGGTGCAAGACTCAAAAATATACAACTAAACAATAGGATAAAGAGTTGCACACCAGTCACAATGTATAGGGGAATAATGAAAAGCATAACTGCTATATGAATACTAGACTGAAAAATACAATGGACTATCTGAAATAAGTGAAAAACATGAAAATGGTATCTGCATAACTGCTATGAAAAATAGAAATGAGAGATATTTAGCCATTGTATTGATCAATGCAAAGGAGCCCCAAAACCAAACGCCAAGGTAATCTCTATTTTTGGGGTCCCTAACCTATGTGTAACCTCACCTGCAGTTAAAAAACTTGCTCTGTATGGGAAGCAAGGGACCAAGCTATATATGTGTGAAATAAGAGACATGGCTATGGGTGGGGCAGGGTTCTCAGACAAAAAGTGCATACTAACTAAAGAATGTATGTCTGGAACACCAATGGTGTGAACAGGGTGCAAGACTCAAAAATATACAACTAAACAATAGGATAAAGAGTTGCACACCAGTCACAATGTATAGGGGAATAATGAAAAGCATAACTGCTATATGAATACTAGACTGAAAAATACAATGGACTATCTAGCAGTTATGCAGATACCATTTTCATGTTTTTCACTTATTTCAGATAGTCCATTGTATTTTTCAGTCTAGTATTCATATAGCAGTTATGCTTTTCATTATTCCCCTATACATTGTGACTGGTGTGCAACTCTTTATCCTATTGTTTAGTTGTATATTTTTGAGTCTTGCACCCTGTTCACACCATTGGTGTTCCAGACATACATTCTTTAGTTAGTATGCACTTTTTGTCTGAGAACCCTGCCCCACCCATAGCCATGTCTCTTATTTCACACATATATAGCTTGGTCCCTTGCTTCCCATACAGAGCAAGTTTTTTAACTGCAGGTGAGGTTACACATAGGTTAGGGACCCCAAAAATAGAGATTACATTGGCGTTTGGTTTTGGGGCTCCTTTGCATTGATCAATACAATGGCTAAATATCTCTCATTTCTATTTTTCATAGCAGTTATGCAGATACCATTTTCATGTTTTTCACTTATTTCAGATAGTCCATTGTATTTTTCAGTCTAGTATTCATATAGCAGTTATGCTTTTCATTATTCCCCTATACATTGTGACTGGTGTGCAACTCTTTATCCTATTGTTTAGTTGTATATTTTTGAGTCTTGCACCCTGTTCACACCATTGGTGTTCCAGACATACATTCTTTATTCAGTAGGACTATCAGCTGTGTATCCACCAGACTTCTGCACAACACAACTGATGGTCCCAATCCCATTTATAAGGCAAGAAATCCCACTTATTAAACCTGACAGGGCACACCTGTGAAGGGAAAACCATTTCCGGTGACTACCTCTTGAAGCTCATCAAGAGAATGCCAAGAGTGTGCAAAGCAGTAATCAAAGCAAAAGGTGGCTACTTTGAAAAACCTAGAATATAAGACATACAGTCACATGAAAAAGGTTGGGCACCCCTATTAATGTTAACCTTTTTTCTTTATAACAATTTGGGTTTTTGCAACAGCTATTTCAGTTTCAGATATCTAATAACTAATGGACTGAGTAATATTTCTGGATTGAAATGAGGTTTATTGTAATAACAGAAAATGTGCAATCCGCATTTAAACAAAATTTGACCGGTGCACAAGTATGGGCACCTCAACATAAAAGTGACATTAATATTTTGTAGATCCTCCTTTTGCAAAAAAAACAGCCTCTAGTCACTTCCTGTAGCTTTTAATCAGTTCCTGGATCCTGGATGAAGGTATATTTGACCATTCCTGTTTACAAAACAATTCCAGTTCAGTTAAGTTTGATGGTCGCCGAGCATGGACAGCACGCTTCAAATCATCCCACAGATGTTAAATGATATTCAGGTCTGGGGACTGGGATGGCCATTCCAGAACATTGTAATTGTTCCTCTGCATGAATGCCTGAGTAGATTTGGAGCAGTGTTTTGTATCATTGTCTTGCTTTAATATCCATCCCCTGCGTAACTTCAACTTCGTCACTGATTCTTGCACATTGTTGTCAAGAATCTGCTGATACTGAGTTGAATCCATGCGACCCTCAACTTTAACAAGATTCCCGGTGCCGGCATTGGCCACACAGCTCCATAGCATGATGGAACCTCCACCAAATTTTACTGTGGAAAGCAAGTGCTTTTCTTGGAATGCCGTGTTTTCTTGCCTCCATGCATAACGCCTTTTTGTATGACCAAACAACTCAATCTTTGTTTCATTAGTCCACATGACCTTCTTCCAAAATGTAACTGGCTTGTCCAAATGTGCTTTTGTATACCTAAGGCAACTCTGTTTGTGGCGTGCTTGCAGAAACGGCTTCTTTGGCGTTACTCTCCCATACAGCTTCTCCTTGTGCAACATGGGCTGTATTGTTGACCGATGCACATTGACACTATCTGCAGCATGATGATGCTGCAGGTCTTTGGAGGTGGTCTGTGGATTGTTCTTGACTGTTCTCACCATTCTTCTGCTCTGCCTTTCTGATATTTTTCTTGGCCTGCCACTTCTGGGCTTAACAAGAACTGTACCTGTGTTCTTCCAGTTCCTTACTATGCTCCTCACAGTGGAAACTGACAGTTTAAATCTCTGAGACAATTTTTTGTATCCTTCCCCTGAACAACTATGTTAAATAATCTTTGTTTTCAGATCATTTGAGAGTTGTTTTGAGGAGCCAACGATGCCACTCTTCATAGGAGATTCAAATAGGAGAACAACTTGCAAGTGGCCACCTTAAATACCTTTTCTCATGATTGGATACACCTGCCTATGAAGTTCAAAGCTCAATGAGGCTGCAAAACCAATTTAGTGCTTTAGTAAGTCAGTAAAAAGTAGTTAGGAGTGTTCAAATCAAGAAAATGATAAGGGTGCCCATACTTTTGCACCGGTCAAATTTTGTTTAAATGCGGATTGCATATTTTCTGTTAGTACAATAAACTTCATTTCAGTCCAGAAATATTACTCAGTCCATCAGTTATTAGATATGTGAAACTGAAATAGCTGTTGCAAAAACCCAAATTGTTATAAAGAAAAAAAGTTAACATTAATAGGGGTGCCCAAACTTTTTCATATGACTGTTTTTTCAGTTGTTTCACACTTTTTTGTTAAGTGTTTCATTCCACATGTGTGAATTCATAATTGTGATGCCTTCAATGTGAATCTATAGTTTTCAGAGAAAATAAAGAAAACTCTTTGAATGAGAAGATGTGTCCAAACGTTTGGTCTGTACTGTATATATCAAAATGTGCCCATTAGAGGGATATATATACACCAGGAGGGAGGCCCAGGATGGGGACATATATGATAGGAAAGGGATAAACAAACCAGAATGGGGACATATATATATATAAATAAGGAGGAGGACATTTATGCCAGAAAGGGTACAGAAACTAGGAGGGGGAAATATATACCAGAATGTGCCCATGATGGGAATATACATAGCAGGAAGAGCCCAGGATGGGACATATATACTAGGATGGGGACAAATAAATCATGATGGGGACATATATGCCAGTAGGGTCCCAGAATGGGGACATATATACCAGCAGGAGAACATATATGCTAGGAAGGGAACAATAAACCAGGATGGGACATACAAACCAGTAAGGGTCCAAGATGGGGATGCAGATACCAGGATGGGGATATATACCAGGAGGGAGGCATATATACTAGGAGGAGGACACATATACCAGGAGGAAATTATATAAAGGGGCAGTGTGTTTGAGGGGATAGTATACAGAGGGACACTGTGTGTTGGAGGATATATATATAGAGGGGATGCTTGTGTAAGGGATAGTACACAAAGGGGCAGCGTATTTGAGGAATATTATACAGATGGGCAGTGTGTGTGGAGATATTATACATAGGAGCAGTTTGTGTGGGGGGAATATTATACCAAGGGGCACTGTGTGGGGGAGATATTATATAGAGGGGCGGCAGTATATGTAAGGGAAATTATACAGAGGAGCAGTGTGCGTGTGGGGATATTATACAGAGGAGTAGTCTGTGGGGCGATATTAAACGTGTGGGATATTATACAGAGGAGCAGTGTGTGGGGGGCATATTATATATTATATTATAATATATATATATATATATATATACTTCTCAAGAAAATATTTTTTTTAAAAAAATGATTTTGTTCTCGGGTTGATATGCACATGTCTGAACAAAGCACATTCAGCTCTGGTACACAGAAACAATCTCTTTCCTGAGTGGTATGATGACTGGACATTCCTATCTTGTTTGTACTTGCATATAATTGTTTGTACAGTTGAAAGTGTCACCTTTAGGTATCTGAAAATTACACCCAAGGAGGAACCAGACTTGTGCAAGTCCACGCTTCTCTACCTGACATCTTGGCTGATTTCTTTTGACTTTCCTATGATGCTGCACAAAGAAGTAGTGTATTTCAGATGTGCATTAAAATAAATCCACAGGTGTGTCTCTAATTAACTCAGATGTTTCCAATAAACCTATCAGCTCCCAAAGACATGACATCATCATATAGGCTGTCCCATATTGTTTAAAGGTTTAGTACTCTTAGTATATGTAAAGTTTTGACTTTGCAGAAAGTAATAAAATGCCTTAAAACATTCTCTCTCTTTCATTAATCTTACATTTGGCAAATATAAATAATTTTGGTAATCCTAAAAGACCTAAAACAGAAAAGGTTTATTCTGATGTCATGTCAGAAATTGAAAAAACATGCAGATGTGTGTTTTTAGATAGTATGTGTAAACCTCTTGTTTCAACTGTATATGCCTTCTTTAACAATAACAAGGATGTAAATGAAGGCCAGTGAAGTAAAACTAATAGGTGATAGTACCCACTATCCAAGTACTTGGATTCATCATGATTGATCTTGTCTGTATCAACCGCTTGGGGAAGAAAGTGCAAGTAATAGGTAATAGTGCAGTCACTATGGTAAGGCAAGCGAATCAATCAGTTGTATTTGCAAGATATAAACAGATCTAAGGGTCCATAGACGTTTGTATCTTATCACCCTATGCCGTTTCGCCTTTTGCTTCTTCTGAGGGCATGTACATGAGGAGTGGGTTGCGTTTTCATAAAATGTGAATTGGTCAATGGGTGAATCCTGTTGGTTAAGTTGATTAGATATCACCTGGCAGTTTGTATTTTTGCGGCACAGTGCACAACTGCAGGCTATTGATTGATGAAACAGTGACCTTTGGTCCTGCGCGTTTGAACTATGCAGTGATATCCTGAAGTAATGCAGGGTTTATAAATGAGACATTGGATCTATAATTATAACAGTAAATGTAACATTTGTCTTTGGTGCAAAAAAACATATTAAATGACTGTGTCTAAAAGTTGTATTTGAGCAATGGCACAATGACACCGTATTATTAAACATGGAAAATTAAAAATAAATACAAACAGTAATAAAATGCATGATGTCTATCTGGCAGATATAAATATCTAATTAAATCTTGATTACACTGAGTAAAGTACAACAATCGTGGTACAGACTTTGTGTCAATGCTAGATATATAGACAAGTAAAATGATGAAGAATGAAAATTTAAAAATAATATAATAACAATAATAATGGATGGTATGTAACAATATTTAAGCCATAAATGATGGAAAAGTAATAAAGATTAAAATGAAATGTGAATTATGAGTAAATGCAATGGGATATTGTGAAGATGACTTGGAACTAGTGATGGGCAAACTCTTATATATCCGGGATTGGCATGATTAACGGAGCTTAGAAAGAATCAGCTCTGGCCTGGAATTGATCCCAGATATCTGGCCGAATGCCAGTCCACATATAAGTCTATGGGGACCAGAATAAGGTGTTTAAAATTAGTGATAGAAGAGATATGGGGATTACAGCAAGCGCCCTATACTTACCAAGTCTCTAGTGCGGCTGTAACTAATTCCAGGCAGCTCACTCTTCTTCTAAGGCCACTCATTATTGCTCATCCATATTCACTGCTTCCCCCACCTACCAGAATTCCTGGGGTCTGTGATTGGTTGCAGTCTGAAGTGCTCCCAGCCTGTGTGACATCATCTGACAGCTTACACTCACAGACCCTGTCTACGAATCACTATCATGGTATAAAAATAAATAAATAAAAAATTGATGTAAAGTCCCCCATATTATGATACCCAGCACAGATAAAGAATACAACTACAGGCTGCAGCCCCCAGCCGTTCATATATCTAGAACGTGTGTCAAAATAAAAGGAACCAAATGTGACTTCTTTTTTATTATTTAAATAAATAATTTAAAAAAACAGTGTGCAGTACTCCGCAATTTTGATGCCCAGACACAATAAAGCACAACAGCTGGAGGCTAGTACTCTTAGGCTGGAGAGACCCATGCTTATTAGGCTCTACTGCCTAAAAATAACAGCCTGCAGTCTCCCAAGATTGTAGCATTCATTAGATATGACAATCCTGGAACATTACAAGGCTCTTCCCGATTGCCCTAGTGTAGTGGCAATCAGGGTAATAAGAAGTTAATTGCAGCTCACAGCTGCCACTATGCCCTAGATTAGTAATGGGAGTCATCTATGAGACCCCCCATTCTAATCTGTAATTGAAAGAAAATATGCACAAACACTGAAAAAATCCTTTATTTGAAATAAAATACAAAAAAACACCCTTTTCATCAGTTTATTAACCCCTAAAACATTCAAGTCTGATGTAAGCCGCATGAGATCCCATGATGATTCCAGCTGTGCTACATTTGAAAGCACAGCACGCAGCCATTCAATGATTAATAATGAAAATCTCCAGACCCACATTTTTTTACACAGCCATTTGGTTAGACTTGATTGGCTATGTTAAATACGACACAGGACAGAATCATTACACCAAGTTATTTTTTGCAAAGTGAAATCAAAAACCTTTATTAGAGTATCCAGTATGTGTTTGTTTAAAAAGGAGGATTTTTACAATTATTCATTCAGTGGTAAAGTACATGGATACAAGGCAAAAACATAGGGGCCTTAGACTTTGGCACATTGATAATAAAATTACATATAACATCCAGTTATTGGTTTTTACATACATAGTAGGCGTGACATGCCACACATCTTCAATAAATGTGTGTATTACAGTTTTACAGATTAATACATTCTTGAATTGCTCCTCAAAAGGTGTCATCAAGACCCTTGTGGTAAGATATATATTGGTCTGACAACAAAATAATTGAAGGTATGGGTCAGAGAGCACATCAGGGATATAGAGAAAGAATAATCATGCTGTCTCATCAGCATCTTAATATGCTAAATCTGTGATGTGGATGAATTATTTTGGCAAAGGTGAAGTGCTACCCAGATTTGGACCAATTTGTGAACAATATTAAAGAGAAAAAGGCTTTTTGTGTACATAAAAAAGTCTTAGCTTTTAGAGTTCAGTGGTGAATAAGAGAAGGAAACACTGGGCACTATCCACACTCAGTGGTTAATGGCACACCGTATAAATCATTAGAATGGTAAACCCGTCAATATACATCAAGTCCATCCATTTGGTTAAATACTGGCAGCAGAGAAAAGAAAAAAATCCATGGTGCTCATTTCACAGAAAAAAACACTTGCTGAACAGGAAAATGGTAGAATGAAAGGCACTCACCAAAATGATTGTGTCAAAAAACCTTTTATTCCATCAGGTGGTTACAAGTGAAGGCATGGGGGAAGGGGATACACAGGGCATGTCGGACCAAGTGTGCATGTGTACCCCCCTTCCCTGTGCCTTCACTTGTAACCAGTTGATGGAATGAAAGGTTTTTTGACACAATCATTCCGGTGAGTGCCTTTCGTTCTACCATTTTCCTGTCAATCTTAGAGTTCAGCTCATGAAAAATGGGAATAAAAATAAAAGTGTTGTCTTTATTTTTTTTGTTCAGTGCAGATACATAATTCTATCTCCCATTCATTTGTGTAGGAGATAAGCTGAAATACCCAGTAGAAGCACATGATGGTCAAAGCTGCTGGGTCTCGCCTCATACAGAGCTTATATCTAGCAACCGCCTGAGCTGATAACAACTGACTGGTAGGGGTGTCATACCTCATTCTATAGGTAGGTCATCAATATTTATTTCCTGGACAAACTTTAATCACTATTATTAACATTATTCACACTATATGGATGAAAGGCACAATGTCCAACTTTTGGTTTTAGTTGTATGAGATTATGGCAATGAAAGATATCGCACACCTTGGCATCCTCCATGTTGAAAGAATCTTGCAATGCTGATGTTTACCTTCACGACTATAATGAAAGTATCTCATCCCATCATTGTTACATACAGTGTTTGTATAATCAGATTGTATTAATATTTGTTGAAGGCAGTTTTCAAAATAATGAGAAATGAGTGAATTAAATAGATCTGTGTCAAATGACATGAGAATTGTGATAGCAATAGCAGCCAGGTTGGAAATAAAATAATTACAATTCTTACTGAATAAATATGCACTGTTAATTAAAAATGTTAATTGAGTCAAATTAGACGATGATAGGGTTAAACCAGTAATATTTAAATTCACCCAGGTCTTATCTCTTGTTGGAATGAAGCAGATGATTAATCCTTAATATTCTACAGGGATACAGTGAACATCAGCAATTAAATTAACAACTGCAAAGTTTATATTCGGAGATTCAAAAATGAGAGACAGAAACACTTTAATTTTTCACAAGTTGTTACCTTAATTATCTTCTTATTGCCACTGTCTCTTCTCCCTCATTACAAAAACACGCCCTATAGTATTCACAGCTCTGTTTAATTTGCTGTCGCTCGGCAACTATGTAAGGAATGTCATCTGAGAAGCAAAAGTCATAAATCTTACTTTGTGCATGCTCATTGGAAATAAATTGTTCTGCTGTACAGAGTCCCAAGGTTCATACCGCAAAATGCTGACAAATTTGTATTTCCTTATGAACAACCGGTAATGTCAATCAATTTCTTGACTACAAAAAGCACAAAACATATATTTGTAGATATTTGTCATAGAACTAAATTGTTAAATAACATGAAAGAGGGAACAGAATTCTATAATGGTTATTTTAATGACCAAGATCCTAATCAAGCTATTACTTTGTTTTCAACAGACATTTATCATGGCTACTTCCTTTTAAATCATTTTCTGAACCAATATTTAATAAATGATACAATAAGCTGTTATAAAATGAAGTTTATTTAATTTACCCTATTTGCATTGAGTTCACTTTAGATTTTTGGATCCCTCAGCAAGTCTTAATTTTTCACTTACAAGTCTACAGTGCTCTAGGGATTGCAAATCTCGTACTGTTGGCTTGACGAAAAGTAATGCTACACTGTGACGCATCTCAAGATGGCAACTTTCCGAAAAAATGTGCAACAAAAACATTTGTGCAACTTTTCTGCAAGCTGTGAATTTGCTATAAATTTACAGCCAAGTTGGCGAAACATCACGTCGCGTGTTGTGTTGAGTGAGTAGTTGGCTATTTGTACTTGCTATGCTGTTAGCGAGTACTGTCCACTACTCGCATATTCATTATGAGTAGCGGGCACGATGTAAGTCAATGGGAAATACTCGCTAAGTAGCAAGTAACCCGAAAGCCAAACTTTTCGTGCGAGTAGCGAATAGTACGGCTTTCGGGTTACTCTCTACTTAGCGAGTATTTCCCATTGACTTTCATTTCACTCCTTACCCATAACAAATATGCGAGTAGCAGACAGAACTTGCTAACAGTATAGCAAGTACGAATAGTTAACTACTTGCTCAACAGTAGTCGCGTGCACTTTCAACCAGCAACAGATCCAAGATATTTGGAAACATATTCAACTCTATGTTGAGATGACATTATTTCGCTTATCTCAATGCAACACTATAGGCTTTGTGCACACATTCAGTATTTTGTTACAGACATTTCTGCACCAAATCTGCATCTCATGGCAAAAAAACCCAGCACCAATAATTCTCTTGCTTTAATGACCAAAAGTCATTTTTTTTCACTGCACCTATTAATCACAGTAATGCCAGTAGCAAAGATGGCTACAGCATTACTGTGAATTGTCAAGCAATCTTCGCATGTTTAGTGGCTAAAAATCAGGCACCATACATGTGGGGGAGGGGACCCAAAACTCAAGAGGTGAACACCAAAATGTTCATCGAGCAACCAATATCGAAATACCTTAATGTTGGTGCAAGAAACTAATAGTTCCGAATATATTTGCTCATCACTACTCAAAATCCATAAAATATTTCCTATCATGTATTTTTCAATGTGAAAGCTATCCTTATAAAGTTTATTGAGTGCAAAACATTCTTGAAATCCTTTTGCCTACTCTTTCATGAATTTTCATATGTTTTAAATATTTTTGAAATGCATTTTTTATGTAGTTTACTTTTTACTTACCTCTGTAATATGTTTTTTTACTGGCAAATTTTAATCTTTTTTTGTATGATTGTAGTAAAAATGCACAAAATTTGCTACAATCATAGCTTATTGCTTTATGAAAAGATAGAATATACCTTTAATAAACCATGAAAAAATAAAAAAGCAAATTATGAAGAATATTATAGGATTTGATGAAATATTTAGCTGCACAAATGCACAATGAGATAAATATCATTAAAATGCTCTAAAAATGGCATTTTAAAAACACTGTAAAAGAAAATATTTTCATTCATAATAAATTAGCAATATACATACATATTAATAATGAAAATCATACTATAAAAATGTAAGTGAGGAGATCGATTTATACACTATGTGCATAATTATTAGGCAATTTGAATTTTTGCTTAATTTTACTGTTAAACATTAGTGCTGTCAGTCCAAAAGATTAAACCTCAAAGCTGACAACTAATAGTGTACATAATTATTATTTAACTACATGAAAATATAACATTTCCCATCTCAAGTTTTTCATTTCATCAGTTAAAGTTACAATAACAACGTAAATGGAAAAGAATACCACATTTTGGGGACTATTGGACGCATAGGACAATAAGAAACACATAGGTTTTAGGGGAGGAAAATAAGAAAAAAAATGAAGGAAGAAATGTGGACATGTAACACTGTTATGGGGGGGATCTGCTGCTGACAATATTAGGGGGAAATATCTCCCAAATTTGTACTAAAGCCCCCCATCGTGTGCCCCTTCCAGCTATATGTGTCCCCCATCCTTATATATATGTCCTTCAGCCTGGTATAAATTTTCCTCATCCCGGTCCCATCCTGGTATATATGATCCCCATGCTGAACCCATCTTGGTATGTATGGCCCTCATCCTGGTATAAATTCCCTCATCCTGGGCCAATCATGGTATATATCATCTCCCCCTGTTCCTCACCTTATTTTTATGACCTTTGTTTACTCTGCCTATGGGATACCGCATCTGGTTCCTTTGATGAAGTGACCAAGAGTGTCTTGCTGCACCCCACCCCTTCACAGCTGATTGCACTTGTATATGTATATATTGGGACAACTAAAAGTCTGTGCAAGACTTTTCGTCTGCACCAAGAAAAGCATGCACCATATAAGTATGACGCATTGATTTAGGGCAGAATTGGGCCCGAAGTGACCGGAAGGTAACTGGATACATAGACTTCGTAAACAAAGTTTGTGTTTCTCTTCACTTTCACCTCTATACTACTTCACTTTCTACTGCACCCTCTGATCCCTAAACCCGGTAAAGAACTTTTCATCTCTTCCACCATCCTCCCCACCCATCTCACCTTCCCCTCAGATATTTTCCTCCACATTTCACCCAGTGTCTCCAGACACACACGACTATCTCATGGCCTCTCCTGCTCCCACCTACTAACACTCTCACTGCTTCTCCTCACTGCTGGAGATATCTCTCCTAATCCTGGTCCTCCTCACCCTATTGTCACTTCAAACCCTCATCCACAACCTATCACAAATTTCTGCAACCTCTCTAACCTCATACCCATCCACCCAGCCCCTGCTCCCCCAGTCCCGCTAAGAGGAGCTCTATGGAACGCTCGCTCTGTGTGCAACAAACTTTCCTACATTCATGATCTTTTCATCACTAATCAACTTTCCTTCCTCGCCATCACTGAAACCTGGCTCAATCCCTCTGAAACAGCCTCTCCTGCTGCACTTTCTTATGGTGGTCTCCAACTCTCTCACACCCCCCGCCCCAGTAACAAGCATGGTGGAGGAGTTGGTTTGCTCCTGTCCGACCAATGCTCCTTTACACCCAATCCACTACCACCGTCTGTTACTCTCCCCTCTATTGAGGTACACACTGTTCGCATCTACTCCCCCTCCAACCTTCAACTGGCTGTCATTTACTGCCCTCCAGGGACAGCCACTGCCTTTTTTGATAATTTCACCACCTGCAGCTACTCACAAAGATTGCCACACGCTGGACCTCATCTTAACTCGCCTCTGTTCCCCATCTAACCTCTCTAACTCACCTCCCCCCCTGTCTGACTACAAATTACTCACATTACTCTTCCCTTTCTTATCCAAGTATGCAACCCCCCCCACAAACTTTCACACCCTCGCAGAAATATCAAACACCTTGATTTACACGCACTTTCTCAGTCACTTCTCCCTCTCACAGACATTGCTTTTTTACACGATGCAGATGCTGCCGCATCTTTATACAACACTACAATCTCTGCTGCTCTTGAATCAGCTGCCCCCCTCACACACACCAAAACCCGCACACTTAAAAGGCAACCCTGGCACACAAGTCAGACTAAAGAACTGAGATGGGCTTCCAGAATTCCTGAGCGCAGATGGAAGAGGTCTCATTCCACTGAGCACTTCATTGCATATAAAGAGTCCCTCACCACCTTCAAGTCCACACTCACTGCTTTAAACAAACCTACTTCTCATCCCTCATATCCTCTCTCTCTCACAACCCTAAACAGCTATTCAACACTTTCAATTCTCTCCTTCGTCCTCCAGCACCACCTCCCTCTCCTGTCATCTCAGCTGAAGACTTTGCCTTTTTCTTCAAGCAGAAGATTGACAACATCAGAGCAAGCTTTGGCCCACAATCACCACAACCCCTCATCATAGCTACTCAGCCCTCTTCCTCCAAATCCAGCTTCTCCACCATGACAGAAGACAATCTTTTCACTCTACTCTCAAGATCACATCTAACCACCTGTGCACTTGACCCGCTCCCGTCGCACCTCATCCCTAATATCACCACAGCCCTCATTCCAGCCCTAACCCATCTCTTCAACCTATCACATACAAGTGGTGTATTCCCTTCATGCTTTAAACATGCCTCCATTACACCCATCCTCAAAAAGCTCTCCCTGACCCATCCTCTGTGTCAAACTATCGCCCCATATCCCTTTTTCTCTACGCCTCAAAACTACTGGAACAGCATGTCCATCTTGAATTGTTCAGATACCTCTCCTCCTGCTCCTTCTTTGACCAGCTACAATATGGCTTCCGACTGCATCACTCTACTGAAACTGTCCTAACCAAAGTCACCAATGACCTACGAACCGCCAAAGCCAAGTGACACTACTCTGTCCTCCTCCTCCTGGACCTGTCCTCTGCCTTCAACACAGTAGACCACTCCCTCCTACTACAGATTCTCTCATCTCTGGGCATCACAGTCTTGGCCCTATCTTGGATCTCCTCATACCTAACCGACCAAACTTACAGCGTCTCCCATTCTCACACCACTTCCTCATCTCGCTCCCTATCTGTCGGTGTCCCCCATGGTTCAGTTCTTGGACCCCTGCTGTTCTCCATCTACACCTTCTGCCTGGGACAGCTCATAGAGTCCCACAGCTTTCAGTATCATCTCTATGCCAATGATACACAGATCTACCTCTCTGGACCTGACATTTCTTCTCTACTAACCAAAATTCCACAATGTCTATCTGTTATTTCATCCTTCTTCTCTGCGTGATTCCTAAAGCTTAACATGGACAAAACAGAATTCATTGTCTTTCCTCCTCACACATCTTTTCCAACAAGCCTTTCCATCAAACTTGATGGTTGCTCACTCTCCACAGTCTCACAAGCTCATTGCCTTGGAGTAACCCTCGACTCTGCTCTATCCTTAAAGCCACACATCCAAGCCCTTTTCACCTCATGCAGACTGTAACTCAAAAATATCTCCCGGATCCATGCTTTCTCTAACCAAGAATCAGCAAAAAAATTAGTGCATGCCCTCATCATCTCCTGCCTCGACTACTGCAACCTCCTGCTCTGTGGCCCGCTTTATCCACCTTTCCCCTTGCTATTCCCCAGTCTCGCCACTTTGCCAATCCCTTAACTGGCTTCCCATCGCCCAACGACTCCAGTTCAAAACATTGACCATGACATACAAAGCCATCCACAACCTTTCTCCTCTTCATATCTGTGACCTAGTCTCCCGGTACCTACCTGCACGCAACCTCAGATCCTCACAAGATCTCCTTCTTTACTCCTCTCATCTCCTCTTCCCACAATCGTGTACAAGATTTCTCTTGTGCTTCCCCCATACTCTGGAATGCTCTACCTTAGCATATCAGACTCTCCCCTACCGTGGAATGCTTCAAGAGGAACCTGAAGACCCAT
Source organism: Anomaloglossus baeobatrachus (assembly GCF_048569485.1). Taxonomy (NCBI): domain Eukaryota; kingdom Metazoa; phylum Chordata; class Amphibia; order Anura; family Aromobatidae; genus Anomaloglossus; species Anomaloglossus baeobatrachus. Next base: position 209,007,663 of record NC_134359.1, on the reverse strand, counting down.
CTCTTCCAACAAGCCTACAACCTACAATAACCCTCAGTCCAGTACACCACTGTGCAACCAGCTCTGTCCTCACCTATTGTACCATCACTCATTCCCTGTAGACTTTGAGCCCTCGTGGGCAGGGTCCTCTTTCCTCCTATACCAGTCTAATTTGTATTGTTAATGATTGCTGTACGTATACCCTCTTGTGGCGCCCTGGGCTAGCCAGGTCGTCACAGGTAACACACACACACCCCCACCCCCACTAGACAGTAACATTAGCAAACACAAAACCCTTGTTGCCTCCCTCCAGGGTCTGATGTCCACACCAGGTGGGGTGGAGCCAAGTGGTTGGCCCCGCCCACCGAGGAGTTCACAGGCCTGGAGGCGGGAAAAGGAGCAGTGAAGTTGAGGAGGTTGAAGTGAGAAGAGTGAAGTGGAGAGTGTCTGGGTTTGTGGCCCAGGCACTGACAACAAGTTTGGCAGACGGTGGTGGCCGTCTGCAGAAGTGGTGAATCAACGCGGAACCGTAGGACCGGGGTCGAGCGGTGGCCCGCCGGTACCGACCGGGGAGCGTAGTGAAGCCAGCACACATAGGCAGGGCCATCGGACCCCGACTAGGCTTGGAGTCACCATCAACAGTCAAATCCGAGTGTGACAGGAATCCCAGGGGTTTCCTAACAGCCAAAGACCCATTAGAAGGCAACCGTCCACACCGCGAGGGTATACAGCTACCACCAAAGGCTAGAGACCCAAGACCCAGTGCCTGCGGGCAAAACGGGCTCCTCCGGCATCCATACACCGGGGAGCGGACTACCGTTGGGGACCCATCGTAGTTAAACAGTACACAAAGGTGCAGGGAAAGACAGCCGCCAGCACTTGTCCGGGGAGAGAGACACTGCAGCCGGCTGTGGGACCCGTCCATCCAGCCGTTTGGTTTACCGAGGACTCTGCGCATCTCTTACTGAGTGAGTACACCCGTGTCATCCGGCACCGCGCCGCGCTGTCCCTGCAACCCTGCACCTCACCAACCCTGCCTCCCCGTCACACCACCGGGCCCCGGGACCACCAACCCCTACCCACGGAGGGGGAAAATAACATCCCAGCTGCTCCCTACCATCGCTTCTGGGCTCCCCGTCACCAGCAGCGGTGGTGCCCATCTTCACCACAACCCGTGGGTGGCATCACGGACTAAATACCCCAAAACCAACCACCCTTTTGACTCACGGGCGAGGAGCGCCGCTCGAGTCCCCGGATCCGGCCCACCGCTCGAGCCACCGAGCAGCAGCTGCAGCAGCGCCGGACCCGAGCGTTAGCGAGCGCAGCGGCGGCGTCCTCCCCACCTGTGACAAACTTGGCGTCACAAACAGGATTGAACCCATCTACTTACCAGTAGAAGTGCACCTTGTGATCTCCGCCGGCACTGTCCATCTGAAAATTTTGAAGCGCCGCCATCTTGGGCGCGAAAATCTCCTGCTCGAGCGTCTTCCCTGAGCAAGGAAGGCGTTAACGCGAAGCCCCGCCCCCAACAAGCGGAAGTGCTGAAGATAACCAAGGGGGGCGGGTGTATGTCTGCCTAATGTAGCCGAGGCTATAAAGCGGGGACGCCAGGACTCTGCAAGGATACCCGGTTCCTGGAAGCAGCTTGCAACATGTCCGCACCACCTGAGAGGCCTGAGTCTCCGGAGCCTGCCCCCGGGACGGCGGCTTGGCTGATTACCAAAGTGATGCTGTTGTGCTGTCATAACCGGGCCCAAGTACGGGACCTGCTAGATTGCTGGACTGCTTAGATGGAGGAGCTGGCTGCGGTCATGCGGGCGCATGAAATAGAGGCCATGATAGAGGAGCTGGTGAGTGACCCACGCGCTTGTGTCCCTGAAGGACCGGCCGCTGCGGCTGAAGGACTCGGTCTACCCCTGGCCCCAGCAGGGCCCGCTCCATCGCCTGTGCTGACCACGCATACGACCCCACTCAGGCCGTCATCCCCGATGGAGGTGGCGGAGTCCGTGCTGCCCCGCCAGGGCCCGGAGGACCGAGAGAATGCCCGCCCACAAATGACTGGAGTGGTTGACTTGGAAGAACCGATGGCGGGCCTCCGTACACCGGCTAACGACGGGTCACTTGCCACTGAGGAGCCATGAGTCTGGGCTCAGCTGGAAACCGTCACCGACCTGCCAGGTCCCACCATTAGCCCCCTGGAGTCAGATGACAGCGGCTCGGGGGCCGACACAGAACCGGTCTCGGAGTCCGAGGAAGCAGGTGAGAGTCCTCCCAACGGCAATGCACCAGTAGCTTTCTATGTCCCGCGTGGTGGAGGGAATGGATACCGGGTGGCCCTCTCCCACCGGGGCTGCCACCGGATGTTTGCAGTATTGACCGCGGAGGGCGAGGCCACCTCAGAGGAAGAGGTGGAATAGGCAGTGGTCCACCGTTGCATACAGTTGTCCCCTGTTGGGACCCCCAGCACCGTTTGTTATGTGAGTGAATGACAATAAATCAAACTGAAAAATCACCTGACTGCTGTCCGAGAGAAGAGACTGGGACTGGAGTTGTCCTTATTAAGTTCACCTCCATACCCACATGAGAAACTGCTCATGGACATGGCCGAGAACTGTCAGGCCACCCACGAACTGGTGGGCTTGTAAATAATGTTGTGGGATGGATACCGTTGCCGCCTCCGGTGAGGCAGATTGGAGGAAGGGCCTGCAGCAGAGCAGGCTGGGGCCCGGCCACAACCAGGACCGGTGGCTATCCTCATGGGGTCAGGGGTCCCCCTTGGACGTGGGGTCCCCTGAAGTGACAGTCAGGTGCGAGTAACCATACCCGTTCCCGCTAGGGCAGCCTGAACCTGGACTGGGGTCAAGGGGTGCAGCCCACTTCTTAGGGACAGCATCAGGGCTAGGTTGCTTAAGTGGGAGAGCAGAAGACATCCGTCCGTCCGTCATTATTAAAAATGTTTTAATGTGTAACATTCAAGTGACCTGACAAAAATGCTTATGTTTGATATGTTGACATGTTAATTTATGTTTTTACAGTTGAAAAATAAAACCGGTGATGGACGGGCAGCCAGCAGATGGTCTGCATTTCACCAAGGGGGAATGTGGCACCCTGGGCTAGCCAAGTCGTCACAGGTAACACACACACACCCCCACCCCCACTAGACAGTAACATTAGCCAAACACAAAACCCTTGTTGCCTCCCTCCAGGGTCTGATGTCCACACCAGGTGGGGCGGAGCCAAGCGGTTGGCCCCGCCCACCAAGGAGTTCACAGGCCTGGAGGTGGGAAAAGGAGCAGTGAAGTTGAGGAGGTTGAAGTGAGAGGAGTGAAGTGGAGAGTGTCTGGGTTTGTGGCCCAGGCACTGACAACAAGGTTGGCAGATGGTGGTGGCCGTCTGCAGGAGTGGTGAATCAACGTGGAACTGTAGGACCGGGGTCGGGCAGTGGCCCGACCGGGGAGCGAAGTGAAGCCAGCACACACAGGCAGGGCCATCGGACCCCGACTAGGCTTGGAGTCGCCGTCAACAGTCAAATCCGAGTGTGACAGGAACCCCAGGGGTTTCCTAACAGCCAAAGACCCGTTAGAAGGCAACCGTCTGCACTGCGAGGGTATACAGCTAGCGCCAAAGGCTAGAGACCCAAGGGCCAGCGCCTGTGGGCAAAGCGGGCTCCTCCGGCATCCATACACTGGAGAGCGGACAACCGTTGGGGACCCATCGTAGTCAAACAGTACACAAGGGTGCAGGGAAAGACAGCCGCCATCACCTGTTCGGGGAGAGAGACACTGCAGCCAGCTGCGGGACCCCTACCCATTGAGGGGGAAAACAACATCCCAGCTGCTCCCTACCATCGCTCCCGGGATCCCCGTCACCAGCAGCGGTGGTGCCCATCTTCACGACAACCCGTGGGTGGCGTCATGGACTAAATCCCCGAAAACCAACCACCCTTTTCACTCACGGGCGAGGAGCGCCTCTCGAGTCCCCGGATCTGGCCCACCACTCGAGCCACCGAGCAGCAGCCGCAGCAGCGCCAGACCCGACGGTTAGCAAGCGCAGCGGCGGCGTCCTCCCCGCCCGCGACACTCTTTCACTCGTAAAGCGCCATGAAATAAATGGCGCTATAATAATAAATAATAATAATAGTATATATGGCCCTCATCCTGGTATGTATGATCCCAATTCCCCTATATATGGCCCCCATCCTAGTATATATCTCCCTCATCCTGGTGTATATGTCCACTATCACGCTATGCAAATAAAAAATAAACAATTATATTCACCATCCTTCCACTGCGTGGTGTCCTTTTCTGATGCCAGCAAGTGAGTTAAGTGCGTAGGCAGTGCAGCACATGATGTCCTTACAGTGTGCCCTCAGTTACACATGGAAGTCAGCTGCTGGAATAGTCACTGCTTCCTAAGCCCAGAATTATGGGTGTGAGGAGCAATAAATATTAATTCTCTTTAATAGTGGACACACATGATTGCACAGCTGCTGCAGGAGGCCGACAGCTGGGTGACCACATGAGCCCACTATTAAAAAAAATGAAATTCACTATTTCCCATGCTGATATCTCCACCCACCTTTCTGCACCTACTTCAATGCCAAGAGGTAGACAGGATTATGGGTTTGAGGAGCAGTGAATATTCATTCTCTTTATTAGTAGGCCCACGGGCTCGGCCCAGCATCAGCTCCTGTGATCCTGCGACCTTGCTCCTGCCTCATGTGACCCATTCCTCCTCTGCCGCCTCCCCTTCACAACCAGGTACATCCAGGTTATAAGAAAATCACCCCAAGTTTCCTACAAAATTTTGGAGGAAAAAGTGTCTTATCTTCCATTTCTGTCATTAAAATATCATAATCTCTCCATCCATGTAGCCTGTTCGCTTTTTAATCTGTTGATGATTCACTTTTAATGAACAGCAACCACAGCCTCCCAGATAATGTTTAAAGAGGTGACTGCTTTCCTTCAGCATAAATCTCCCATTTAAGAAGGGCCCAGAAGTTTTCAACAATATTGAGATCAGGTAAGAAAGGGGCCATGTCATTATTCTTTCATCTTTAAGCATTTTACCGGCAGCCAAAAAGTGGAATACTTTGATACATGGGATGGATCATTGTCCTGTACAAAGATCATGGTTTTCTTTAGTGATGCTGACTTTTTCCTGTACCACTGTTTGAAAAAAGTGTATTCCAGAAACTGGCAGTATGTTTGGGAGTTGATTTGGAGTCCATCTTCATCCTGAACATGTCGAACTAGATCATATTTAATAATACCAGCCCATAGCAGTGCCCTACCTTGCTGGCATCACAGTCAAACTGGAGGTCTGATCAAGACTATAATATTCACAGAAGAAAATGGTTTGAAGTGAACTAACTAACCAGTATTTCACAGAAAAAAATCACTTTCTAAAATATCGATTCTTTATTATACAAAAATTTTTTTTTTACATTTTTTTACATACAAATCCTTAAGGATACACATAGACAGAAAAAACAAACAGCCAAATATGATAGACTTCAACTAGTCATATAGCAGAAAGACCAGTGATATTCCCCAAGCAAAAAGGGGTCAGTATATCACTGTGCCAATCAACCTATAATATATGCTGATGCATCAGCCATGTGAGGAGGTTTTTAGAGTTGCAGCGTTCCACATTGAAAAACAAGACCTTGTGTAAATTATCTGCTGAGACTATCTACGTACCAGTGTATGGACTAGTGAAATTCAATACTAACCATCTTGGAATGAAAAATATTGTCTAAAAGTTTATTGATGTGGAACTTGCACTCTGATTGGGCCACCACCCCCCTAGACATCAGTTGAAACCTTTAATAAAAACTGAAGAAATTCAATTTTGCCTTATAAAAGATTTAGATTAAAAGTCTAGAGAACGGCTGACACAAAAAAATCTTCTGTGATGAGGTTTTCCATATAACATTGTGGTATCTACATATGCCTATCATCTCTTTCCTCACTTCTTTTATCAACTAAATGTATTATGACATGCTATAAACACCCCTGATGAACCTCCGGTGTAGGAGGAGAAAAGCGTCTGGTGAAAAATATTGAATGTAATTTAATCAGGAGTTTGCAAATAATGTCATGTAAATACTTTTGTGACTTCAGGGACAGTTTGTTCTAGGCGAATGTATTCTGAACACTCCCAGTTTTCTTATCTTGGATTTGTGGGAGCCTCAAAATATAGACATACCTAGACTACATTTTTCCAATCACATATATTATAGGTTGATTGGCACAGTGATATACTGACCCCTTTTTGCTTGGGGTATATCACTGGTCTTTCTGCTATATGACTAGTTGAAGTCTATCATATTTGGATGTTTGTTTTTTCTTTCTATGTGTATCCTTAAGGATTTGTATGTAAAAAATAAAAATTTTTTGTATAATAAAGAATCGATATTTTAGAAAGTGACTTTTTTCTGTGAAATACAGGTCTGATCAAGCCATAGGCCTGTCTATCCAGTCTGTTCAGTATCAGTCTTGTAGGAAATATGTGTGACTTTTATTTGCACTGCTGAAAATAACTATTAAAAATAATGCAGCAAACAGGAGATGATTGTTGTGATTTATTTTCTATGCATTTCAAGGTTGTCCAACCTTTTCATCAGGAAAAAAACAAACACTTTACTTCACACATGGACTTAAGGAAGGTCCAGTGTGGGGCAAAAGACACAGCACACAGGGTTTCACTAAAGCCAGCCTTACACCTTACAATTAGGTGTGCGATCTCGTATGCGATGTGACACGCCCAGGTCGCATATGCGATTGAATGAGATTGCACGTAGGTCGTTCATTTTCTGTCACACGTGCGTTAGTAGTCTATGTTAAATTGATCAATTTTGTGTGCGATCCTTTAGATCATGTGTTCTGTGACGTATGCATCGGGCACCCTTTTTTTTTTATTTATTGACTTGCCAAGCGTGTGTAATGTGTAGGGATGCGTTTTTACTATGTCATCTGCCATTCAGCTCTGCTACATGGCCGCTAACAGCAGACACAGACAGCCATGTAGCAGAGCTGAATGGCAGATGACAGCAGACACAGACAGAGCCGCACTGTCAGAATGAACTCGGGTGAACCTCACCCGACTTCATTGTCATGCTGCGGCTCTGTCTGTGTCGCGTCCTGATTAGCGGTCACCTGTGAAGGATTCACCGGTGACCACTAAACTCCTGAGTAAAAGTGAATTGCGCAGCCCTCTCTCATACTCACCGATCCCCGATCCCCGATCTCCGGCGCTGCACGGCATTCACACTGCTCCGGCGGCTTTTACTGTTTTGAAAAAGCCAGCCGCCCATTAAACAATCTCGTATTCCCTGCTTTCCCCGCCCACCGGCGCCTATGATTGGTTACAGTGAGACACGCCCCCACGCTGAATGACAGGTGTCACACTGCACCCAATCACAGCAGCCGGTGGGCATGTCTATACTGTGTAGTGAAATAAATAATTAAATAATTAAAAAAAACGGCGTGCGGTCCCCTCCAATTTTAAAACCAGCCAGATAGAGCCATACGGCTGAAGGCTGGTATTCTCAGGATGGGGAGCTCCTCGTTATGGGGAGCCCCCCAGCCTAACAATATCAGCCAGCAGCCGCCCAGAATTGCCGCATACATTAGATGCGACAGTTCTGGGACTGTACCTGGCTCTTCCCGATTTGCCCTGGTGCGTTGGCAAATCGGGGTAATAAGGAGTTATTGGCAGCCCATAGCTGCCAATAAGTCCTAGATTAATCATGTCAGGCGTCTCCCCGAGATACCTTCCATGATTAATCTATAAGTTACAGTAAATAAACACACACACCAGAAAAAATCCTTTATTATAAATAAAAAACACAAACATATACCCTGGTTAACCACTTTAATCAGCCCCAAAAAGCCCTCCATGTCCGGCGTACTCCAGGATGCTCCAGCGTCGCTTCCAGCGCTGCTACATGGAGGTGACCGGAGCTGCAGCAGACACAGCCGCTCCGGTCACCTCCACACAGCACATGAAGACAGCCGGCGATCAGCTGAGCTGTCAGTGAGGTTACCCGCGGCCACCGCTGCATCCACCGCTGTATCCAGTGACAGCGGGTAACCTCAGTGACAGCTCAGCTGATCGCCGGCTGTCTTCATTTGCTGTGTGGAGGTGACCGGAGCGGCTGTGTCTGCTGCAGCTCCGGTCACCTCCATGCAGCAGCGCTGGATGCGACGCTGGACCATCCTGGATTACGCCGGACATGGAGGGATTTTTTGGGGCTGATTAAAGTGGTTAACCAGGGTATATGTTTGTGTTTTTTATTTATAATAAAGGATTTTTTCATGTGTGTGTGTGTTTATTTACTGTAATTTACAGATTAATCATGGAGGGTGTCTCATAGACGCCTGACATGATTAATCTAGGTCTTATTGGCAGCTATGGGCTGCCAATAACTCCTTATTACCCCGATTTGCCAACGCACCAGGGCAAATCAGGAAGAGCCGGGTACAGTCCCAGAATTGTCGCATCTAATGTATGCGGCAATTCTGGGCGGCTGCTGACTGATATTGTTAGGCTGGGGGGCTCCCCATAACGAGGAGCTCCCCATCCTGAGAATACCAGCCTTCAGCCGTATGGCTTTATCTGGCTGGTTTTAAAATTGGGGGGGACCGCACGCCGTTTTTTTTAATTATTTAATTATTTTTTTCACTACACAGTATAGACCCGCCCACCGGCTGCTGTGATTGGGTGCAGTGTGACACCTCTCACTCAGCGTGGGGGCGTGTCTCACTGTAACCAATCATAGGCGCCGGTGGGCGGGGAAAGCAGGGAATACGAGATTGTTTAATGGGCGGCCGGCTTTTTCAAAACAGTAAAAGCCGCCGGAGCAGTGTGAACGCCGTGCAGCGCCGGGGATCGGGGATCGGTGAGTATGAGAGAGGGGGATAGACTGACATTTACAGAGAGAGAGGGACAGAGATAGTGACCGACTGACAGAGATTAGTGAATGACAGACATTGTGAGGCGCTTCAGAATGCAGCTTTTCAGCTGCGCTCTGAAGCAGACCTTTTTTAAGCTGTGGTGCAGAGCGCACACCTGCGCACATAGCCTCAGACACCAAAATCGTATGAGGGATGTCACACGTTTCAATTGACTAGGTTCATACAACAAAACGTCCAATGTATGAGGAATAAACGACGTGTATGCGATCACCGTATTTTCGTTCAATCTTGATTGCACGTAGGTGTCACACGCAAATACGTCACGAACGATGCAGGATGTGCGTCACTTACAACTTGACCCCGACGACGGATTGAAAGATTTATTGAAGCGCGTAAAGCCAGCTTAAGACAAACCAGAGGTTCACTGGGTCACTTTAACAATGGTGGGCCCTAGTGCTGGTGAGAGGGAAGAAGGATTCCTCCTCCACTTACCTGCAACTGTACCCTGCACTCTAGCCAGTCCCTATACAGGTTCCTTCAATGTTGCTAAGCAGGAACCTGAAGCCCTGAGTGACACCCACAAAAGTCCTGGCTAGTGAGAGGACAGCTAAGGATCACTTGTCCCACTGCTGCACTAAAAATCACCAAGGAAGGAAGACAAACAGGGGAATCAACAAAGGATAAACTCCAACCTCTTGACTGCAGTCAGGCACCAGGACTGCAGTCTACACCATATCAGATAGTAATGGTTCCAACAGCTCCTTACACCTCCAGGCCAAGTCTCCGAATGATGATTCAGTATAACTGGCAACCTCTACAGGAAGATGAGTGTATATAGAGGGACTGGTAGTGGTCCCAAACTTGAAGCACCTGAGGGGAGGTAATGAGACTGCTGCTGGCAAGAAGAACCTGGCATTAACCTATTATACACCAAAAGAAAGGAAACTACATTTAATATTGAGAAGCTTGTATGGAAATGGCTCTCTAGCTCTGAATCCGTAACTAGTCTCATAACGCAGAGAGACAGCTGTGACATTTACAACATGGAAAGGCGCAGGCGTTTTATAAAGGAGTCTATGCCTGAATCATCTTGTATATCGTACATCCTTTTTGCCAGTTATTTTCAGCAACGCAGAAAAAAATCATGTATATTTCCTACAACTCTTCTGCTTGATCCCCTGTGTAATCTGCAGCAGCTGATATACCTTAAAACTGTTGAGTGACACAATACTAAATCTGTGACCACATACCCTCTATCTCTACATAATTGTGTTATGGTATGACCCTACTGTACTTTTCTTGCATATTAATTCTATCTGTAAGAATCACTCTTATCTCATCAGTAGATAATACCTTTTAAAAATCTGTCTTTAAATAATTCTTGGCCTTGTATTTTGACATTTCACCTTCCGTGTCTTGTTCAGTAGTGGTAACTTATTCCAACTTCTTTTCCTTAGCCATGTCTTTGAGCACTGAACATCTTCTACTTCTGGGCACTCCAGAGAGATTGCAGTTGTGGAAGACAAGCTGCCTAATAATTATTCGCACCTTAATAAATGGTGTTGATATCCTTAAGCCACACTTTCCTTATTATTCCAATGCACATCGCCTTATCTGCTTTAAGCCAATAAGCAGTCAAGGGCACTGTGGAACCTTGGATTAAGCGTAACTTGGTTTAAGAATGTTTTTAAAAAATTGTAATTTGGTAAGCAAGCAAGAATTTGCAATACGAACATCATGTGAGCCCTCCCCACCCCTCTACTGTACTATACCTCCCTTTCTTCAAAGATACAGTACTGTACTAATAATACTCACCACTTCTAGTGCATGAGCATAAGCCATCAACAGCGGTCTTTTCCTCACTGACGGATTCCGGCCTTTTCACGTTCACCACGCTCCATAGTTGATAGTAAACAAATTTTACATAACTGATTAGCTTCCTGTAGATCTGTGATTTGTGGGGGCTGTGTATACAGGCTTGGCTGAGATTACCTAAACTGAACTCCAAAGCTCTCATTGAGCTCCAAAGTGCAGCCGCCTGGACTGAACTCAAGGTTTGTAGGACTGAACCGCGAGTGCCGACTGATTCCCTGCTGATTGCGGTTCAGGTCATGACAGCTGCTGACAGGCAGGGCTGAACTCCAAAGCTCTCACCTGAACTCTCACCTGAGATCCGGAGTGCATCCCGACTTGTTCTCAGCTGTCATGAACTGAACTGCAATCGCCGAGGAATCAGTCAGCACTCGCGGTTCAGTCCTGCAAACCTGAGCTCAGTCCAGGCTGCACTCCGGAGCTCAGGTGAGAGCTCCGGAGTTCAATATAGGTAACAGCAGTAACTACTGGTATTACTGGTGGTTTCTCCAGTAGCCAGTCCGACACTGTATACAGGTATCTCTGGTTGTACAGTTTTTGTATTACTGTAATAATTTTATATGAATACAGTAAATATTTTTCATTGCGGAATGAATCATCTGCATTTCAATTTTTTTCTTCTGGGAAAATTAGCTATGATATACGAGTGATTTGAAATACAAGTGCATTCCCCAAATTAAAGTAATCCAAGGTTTCACTGTGCAGTATATATATATATATATATATATATATCATAGTATCATATATATATATATAGTATCATAGTATCATAGTATCCTCTGTCTATCAGTCCACCCGTTCTCTACGCTCTGCAAGCGACTTTCGACTAACATCCACACTAATTCGAACCTCCCACTCCCGGATCCAAGACTTCTTCCGAGCTGCACCAACCCTCTGGAACGCTCTACCCCAAGAAGTTAGGACAAATCACAACTTACTCAGCTTCAGACGCACCCTAAAGACGCATCTTTTTAGGGCGGCCTATCACACTCCCTAATCAGATTCGATTCACATAGTCCCTCTACAACCTCTCACAACATAGCTCCACATCAAACTCCATGGCACCCAAAGGCATCTCAAGGCTCTCGGGCCCACTGGTCCAGGAAACCATTATCCAGCCCCATTTCCGTGAGATGGTTGGATTGTCATTGTAAATAAGCACTTGAACCTTGCCTCTCCCCCCATCTCATTGTAGATTGTAAGCTCTCACGAGCAGGGTTGTATTTTTTTGTATTTTGTATACACTGTATTTTGTATACACTATTTTTTTTTCCCCTCTAAATATTGTATTTCTATAACTGTTACTTGTTTGTATATGATCCTCCTGAATTGTAAAGCGCTACGGAATATGTTGGCGCTATAGAAATAAAGATTATTATTATTATTATTATTATTATTATTATCATAGTATCATAGTATCATAGTTTTTAAGGTTGAAGGGAGACTCTAAGTCCATCTAGTTCAACCCGTAGCCTAACATGTTGATCCAGAGGAAGGCAAAAAAAACCCCAATGTGGCAAACAAGTTCCAATGGGGAAAAAATGTCCTTCCTGACTCCACATCCGGCAATCAGACTAGTTCCCTGGATCAATACCCTGTCATAAAATCTAATATACATAACTGGTAATATTAAATTTTTCAAGAAAGGCATCCAGGCTCTGCTTAAATGTTAGTAGTGAATCACTCATTACAACATCATGCGGCAGAGAGTTCCATAGTCTCACTGCTCGTACAGTAAAGAATCCTCGTCTGTGATTATGATTAAACCTTCTTTCCTCAAGACGTAGCGGATGCCCCCGTGTTCCAGTCGCAGGCCTAGGTGTAAAAAGATCTTTGGAAAGGTCTCTGTACTGTCCCCTCATATATTTATACATTGTGATTAGATCCCCCCTAAGCCTTCGTTTTTCCAAACTAAATAACCCCAAGTTTAATAACCTGTCTTGGTATTGCAGCCCACCCATTCCTCTAATAATCTTGGTGGCTCTTCTCTGCACCCTCTCCAGTTCAGCTATGTCCTTCTTATATATCGGTGACCAGAATTGTACACAGTATTCTAAGTGCAGTCGCACTAGTGACTTGTACAGAGGTAGAACTATATTTTTTTCATGAACACTTATACCTCTTTTAATACATCCCATTATTTTATTAGCCCTGGCAGCAGCTGCCTGACACTGTCCACTAAAGTGAAGTTTACCATCCACCCATACACCCAAGTCTTTTTCTGTGTCTGTTTTACCCAGTGTTCTACAATTAAGTACATAATCATAAATGTTATTTCCTCTACCCAAGTGCATGACCTTACATTTATCTACATTAAACTTCAATTGCCACTTCTCAGCCCAATCCTCCAATTTACATAAATCTCCCTGTAATATAAAATTATCCTCCTCTGTATTGATTACCCTGCAGAGTTTAGTATCATCTGCAAATATTGAAATTCTACTCCGCATGCCCCCAACAAGGTCATTTATAAATATGTTGAAAAGAAGCGGGCCCAATACTGACCCCTGCGGTACCCCACTATGAACTGAGACCCAGTCCGAGTACGTACCATTAATAACCACCCTTTGTTTCCTATCACTGAGCCAGTTTTTAACCCAGTTACACATATTTTCCCCTATCCCCATTATGCTCATTTTATGTACCAACCTTTTGTGTGGCACCGTATCAAAAGCTTTTGAAAAGTCCATATACACAACATCCACTGCATTTCCCTGGTCCAGGCTTGAACTTACCTCTTCATAGAAGCTGATCAAATTAGTTTGACAGGATCGATCCCTCATAAACCCATGTTGATACTCTGTCATAAGGTTATTTTTCTTGAGATACTCCAGTATAGCATCTCTCAAGAAACCCTCAAGGATTTTACCAACCGTAGAGGTTAAACTTACCGGCCTATAATTTCCCGGCTCAGTTTTTGTCCCCTTTTTGAATATTGGCACCACATTTGCTATGCGCCAGTCCTGCGGTACTGACCCTGTTATTAAGGAATCTGAGAAGATTAAAAATAATGGTCTATCTATCACAGAACTCAATTCCTGTAGTACTCTGGGGTGTATGCCATCCGGGCCCGGAGATTTGTCAACCTTAGTGATTTCGAGGCGGCGGCGTACTTCCTGCTGGGTTAAGCAGGTAATATTCAAGGGTGAATTTATGGTATCACTGGTCATGTCATCTGCCATGGCATTTTCTTGTATTAAAACCGTAGAAAAAAAGTCATTCAGCAGGTTGGCTTTACCCTCATCCCCTTCCACCATTTCACCAAGACTATTTTTAAGGGGGCCAACACTATCGCTTTTCAGTTTTTTACTGTTTATGTAGTTAAAGAATATTTTAGGATTATTTTTACTTTCTCTCGCAATGAGTCTCTCTGTCTCAAACTTAGCTAACTTAATTTGCTTTTTACATATTTTATTTAATTTTCTATAATTATATAATGCCTCATCACTACCTACCCTCTTTAATTCTTTTAAGGCTTTCTGTTTTTCTTTTATTGCTTCCCTTACAGCTCTATTTAGCCATAGGGGTTTCCTCCTATTTCTAGCATGTTTGTTCCCATAGGGTATATTTTCTGCACAAGCCCTATTCAGGATGCTCATAAAAGTCTCCCATTTGCTTTGTGTACTTTTATTACTTAGTACATCATCCCAGTTTATTGCACTAAGATCATCTCTCAACCGTTTAAAATTTGCTTTCCTGAAGTTTAGTGTCCTTGTAGCCCCTCTACTATACATCTTACTAAAGAATACATGAAAACTTATTATTTTGTGATCACTATTCCCCAAGTAACCCCCAACTTGTATATTTGATATGCGGTCTGGCCTATTGGTTAGTACAAGGTCTAGTAGTGCTCACCCTCTTGTGGGGTCCTGTACCATTTGTGAAAGGTAATTATCTTTCATTGTTATCAAAAATCGATTTCCTTTGCTGGAACTGCAAGTTTCTGTTCCCCAATTTATATCAGGATAGTTAAAGTCCCCCATAATAATTACCTCTCCGAGACTCGCTGCTTTATCAATTTGCTTTATGAGGAGATTCTCTACCTCTTCCATAATATTCGGCGTCTTATAACACACCCCTATCAGTATTTTATTATTCATTCTCCCCCCCCTTATCTCCACCCATAGGGACTCTACATTCTCAGTACCCTCACATATGTTGTCACGCAGGATGGGTTTTAAGGATGATTTTACATATAGACACACACCTCCCCCTCGCTTATTTGTACGGTCATTCCTGAATAGGCTATAACTCTGTAAATTAACAGCCCAGTCATAGCTCTCATCCAGCCATGTCTCTGATATCCCCACTATATCATAATTTTCTTCCAACAATATTAATTCGAATTCCTCCACCTTATTTGTGATTCTTCGGGCATTAGTGTACATGCACGTTACATATGACTCTGTACCTGTATTCCTGCTTACTGTATTAACTGTCCTAACCCTTCCCCCCGTACCACCCCCAATTTCATTACTTGTGCCCTGGTCACTATCTGCACTACATTCCCCTTCTATAAAGTGAATACCCTCGCCCCCCATTCCTAGTTTAAACACTCCTCCAACCTTCTAGCCATTTTCTGCCCCAGCAGAGCTGCACTTTCCCCATTAAGATGCAGCCCATCCCTAGCATAGAATCTGTAGCCAACTGAAAAGTCGGCCCAATTCTCCAGGAACCCAAAACCCTCTTTCCTACAGCAATTCCTGAGCCACCTGTTAACCTCCCTGATCTCTCTTTGCCTCTCTGGTGTGGCTCGTGGCACAGGTAGTATTTCCGAAAATACCACCTTTGAGGTCCATGCTTTAAGCTTACAACCTAATTCCCTGAAATCATCTTTAAGGACCTTCCACCTACCTCTAACTTTGTCATTTGTGCCAATGTGTACAATGACCGCTGGGTCCTCCCCAGCCCCTCCCAGTAATCTGTCAACCCGATCAGCGATGTGCCGAACTCGAGCGCCAGGAAGACAAAACACTGTTCGGCGATCCCTGTCTTTGTGACAGATTGCCCTATCTGTCCCCCTAATAATTGAATCCCCCACTACCAGTACCTGTCTTGCCTGCCCTGCACTCCTATTCCCCCCCTTACTGGAGCAGACACTCCTCTGGTGTTCAGAGGTCATGCCTTGCTGCAGCAATGCTACCCCTGTAATGACATCCCCCTCATCTGCCAAGTTTGCAAACCTATTGGGGTGTGTCAGTTCAGGACTAGCCTTCCTAGCACTTTTCCCTTTACCCCCCTTTCTAACTGTCACCCAGCTACCTACCTCACCGTCCTGCCGCTCCCTACTACGATCCTCCCCCATATCTGACCCAGCAAGCTGCTGCTCAGTGAGCAGCACACTCCTTTCCATATTGCTAATGCATCTCAGAGTTGCCAGCTGCTCATTTAGATCCAGTATCTGGGCTTCCAAATGTGCAACTTGCTCACATCTCGAACAACAGTATGCACCCTCGAACGGCTTTTCAAGGACTGCATACATGAGTAGAGTTGAGTGCGGTTCGCGGTTCTCCAGTTCTAAGCACGAGTGATTTTGGGGGCTGTTCGAGATCGAACTAGAACTCAAGCTTTTTGCAAAAGCTCGATAGTTCTAGAAACGTTCGAGAACGGTTCTAGCAGCAAAAAGCAGGGCTTTTTACAGCTACAGTGTGCAGGAGCCATCGCTGGCAGCCTGCCAGAAGCTGGTAACCAAGATAAACATCGGGTATCCAAGCAAAGCGCTTTGGTTAGTAACCCGATGTTTATCTTAGTTACGTGCAGGAAGCCCACACTTCCCCGCTCAGCTCGCTCCACCCCCTCCTGCACGCGACACAGACACAGACACAGACACAGACACACACACACACACACACACACACGGTCCCGCTCGGCTTACCTGCGGTGATGAAGTCCCGCCATCCTGACCTCAGCGCTGTCACTGTCCTCCATGGCCGCCGCTTGTCACATCACCTCTCGCTTCCGACCCGAGACTGACTAGCGGTGACGTCACGGACCTCTCGCGATATTTGGCTGTGAAGGCGGCGGTCATTGAACTCAGTGACAGGGGCTGTCAGTGTGCTGGAGATCAGCGCAGGTAATGTACCTCGCTGACAGCAGCACTTGTCATCCCCTGCAGTGACCTGGGCTGACCCATTGATGTTAGCTCAGGTCACTGCACTGCTCTCCCAGCCAATGGGGAACATCCTGCTCTTCATTGACTGGGACAGTGTGGATCGTCATGGCAACCCCTTGGATTACACCAGACCTGGATTTGTTTTTCATTCTAATAAATTGGTTAAAGAGGGAATGTTTTGGGGAGTGTTTTTTCAAATAAAAATGTGTTTGTCGTCTATTTTTTTTTATTGCTGACTGGGTTGGTGATGTCGGGTATCTGATAGACGCCTGACCTCACCAACCCCAGGGCTTGATGCCAGGTGACATTACACATCTGGTATTAACCCCATATATTACCCCGTTTTCCACCGCACCAGGGCGCGGGATGAGCTGGGGCGAAGCACCAGGATTGGCGCATCTAATGGATGCGCCACTTCTGGGGCGGCTGCGGCCTGCTATTTTTAGGCTGGGGAGAGTCCAATAACCATGGACCTCCCTAGTCTGAGAATATCAGGCCCCAGCTGTCTGCTTTACCTTGGCTGGTGATCCAATTTTGGGGGACCCCTACGTATTTTTGTTTTTAAATTATTTATTTAATTTAAAATAACAGCGTGGGGTGCCCTCAGTTTTGGATTACCAGCCAAGGTGAGGTTGCCAGCTGTGGTCTGCAGGCTGCAGCCGTCTGCTTTACCCTAGCTGCCTACAAAACTAGGGGGAACCCTACATCATTTTTTTTTTCATTTTTTTGGCTAAATACAAAGCTAAGCACCCCTTAGTGCCACATGAAATGCACCAAAGGGTGCTCCACTTTTTCTCCATTTTTTCTCCACTTTTTCTCCATTTTTTCTCCCCTTTTTCTTCACTTTTTCTCCACTTTTTCTCCATTTTTTCTCCACTTTTTCTCCACTTTTTCTCCATTTTTTCTCCACTTTTTCTCCATTTTTTCTCCCCTTTTTCTCCACTTTTTCTCCACGTTTTCTCCATTTTTTCTCCACTTTTTCTCCACTTTTTCTCCATTTTTTCTCCACTTTTTCTCCATTTTTTCTCCACTTTTTCTCCACTTTTTCTCCACTTTTTCTCTACTTTTTCTCCACTTTTTTCTCCATTTTTCTCCACTTTTTCTCCATTTTTTCTCCACTTTTTCTACATTTTTTTCTCCACTTTTTCTCCACCTTTTCTCCACTTTTTCTCCATTTTTTTCTCCACTTTTTCTCCACTTTTTCTCCACTTATTCTCCACTTTTTCTCCACTTTTTCTCCATTTTTTTCTCCACTTTTTCTCCATTTATTCTCCACTTTTTCTCCACTTTTTCTCCATTTTTTTCTCCACTTTTTCTTCACTTTTTCTCCACTTTTTCTCCACTTTATCTCCACTTTTTCTCCATTTTTTCTCCCCTTTTTCTCCACTTTTTCTCCACTTTTTCTCCATTTTTTCTCCACTTTTTCTCCATTTTTTCTCCACTTTTTCTCCACTTTTTCTCTACTTTTTCTCCACTTTTTTCTCCATTTTTTCTCCACTTTTTCTCCACTTTTTCTCCATTTTTTCTCCACTTTTTCTCCATTTTTTTCTCAACACATTTTCTCCACTTTTTCTCCACTTTTTCTCCATTTTTTTCGACACTTTTTCTCCACTTTTTCTCCATTTTTTTCTCCACTTTTTCTCCACTTTTTCTCCACTTTGTCTCCATTTTTTTCTCCACTTTTTCTCCACCTTTTCTCCACTTATTCTCCACTTTTTCTCCACTTTCTCTCCATTTTTTTCTCCACTTTTTCTCCACTTTTTCTCCACTTTTTCTCCACTTTTTCTCCATTTTTTCTCCACTTTTTCTCCATTTATTCTCCACTTTTTCTCCACTTTTTCTCCACTTTTTTCTCCACTTTTTCTCCATTTATTCTCCACTTTTTCTCCACTTTTTCTCCATTTTTTTCTCCACTTTTTCTCCGTTCTTTTTCTCCACTTTTTCTTCATTTTTTCTCCACTTTTTCTACATTTTTTTCTCCACTTTTTCTCCACTTTTTCTCCACTTTTTCTCCATTTTTTTCTCCACTTTTTCTCCATTTATTCTCCACTTTTTCTCCACTTTTTCTCCATTTTTTTCTCCACTTTTTCTTCACTTTTTCTCCACTTTTTCTCCACTTTTTCTCCACTTATTCTCCACTTTTTCTCCACTTTTTCTCCATTTTTTTCTCCACTTTTTCTCCACTTTTTCTCCACTTATTCTCCACTTATTCTCCACTTTTTCTCCATTTTTTTCTCCACTTTTTCTCCATTTATTCTCCACTTTTTCTCCATTTTTTTCTCCACTTATTCTCCACTTTTTCTCCACTTTTTCTCCACTTTTTCTCCACTTTTTCTCCGTTCTTTTTCTATGGTCGGTCTACCCATTAGCTCTGCCATGCATACTGTAGCTCTACACCTACTGCACATGTTACTTTATGATTGACATCTCTTTCGTACCAGAGCTGTCTAAGTCTACTCTGACCCCATATTTGTCATTACTATATTGTCCTTGTACTGTATTATGACATTTATATCATGTGTTTCATTTCTTGCTGTGTTGCAATTTTTTTGCTGCATCCCAATTGTACCTCTACATTGTTTGAGTTTATGTTATTGTTCTCTCACTCTTATGTGATACTGATTATTGTCATTTTTCATGATTACATGCAGATAAGTCCAATATGACGAAGGCTCAGGCCGAAACGTCATTTGTAACTTGTTTTGGACAAAAACATATATGCTTATGAAAAAAAAAATTTCTTAATACGGACCAATAAAGAGTGATTTTGCATTACTATCCATTGTGACTTACTGACTTAGTCTGGGAGATATAGAGTGCCGAGGTTACTCACTAATTTTATCTATTATTACCTCTGAGCACCTATATACCAGTGAGCAGAGCTTCCTCTACAATAGTTCTCCTGATTAGGCATGCCCTTACCTCATGAGCAGGGCATTGCAGCTTTGGTAGCAACCATTACGACATGGACTCTGCTGCTGTGGACCCGGGGAGAGTGAGTGCAGATTCATTGCACCCACACTCCTCACATGAAGGGTCCGCACTCCTAGAAAATGGGGGATACGTTCCCTGAGTGTCTCCCCCCCATATTCTAGACGGTCCAGAGTCGTCGTGGGACCCCTTTATTTTTTTTCTTACAATAAATTGGTGAAAGAGGAAATGTTTTGGGGACTGTTTTTTCAAATAAATTTCTTTTGTCGATTTTTTGTTTTTGTTAGTACTGACAGTTTATGATGTTGGGTATCTAATAGACGCCATGACATCACAAACTGCTGGGCTTGATCTCAGGTGACTTTACAGCTAGTATCAACCCGATTTATTACCCCGTTTGCCACTGCACCAGGGCACGGGATGAGCTGGGGTGAAGCGCCAGGATTGGCGCATCTAGTGGATGCGCCACGTCTGGGGTGCCTGCGGCTTGCTATTTTTAGGCTGTGAAGGCCCAATAACTATGGACCTTCCCACCCTGAGAATACCAGACCACAGCTGTCCGCTTTACCTTGGCTGGTGATCCAATTTGGAGGGGACCCTACTTTTATTGTGTAATTATTAATATTTATAAAATAATTATAAAAAAAGAGCCTGAGGGGACCTCCACATTGGATCCCCAACCACGGTAAAGCTGCCAGCTGTGGTTTTCAGGCTACAGCCGTCTGCTTTACCCTAGCTGGCTATCAAAAATGGGGGGACCCAACGTCATTTTTTTTTTTAACTATTTTTTAAATAGAAAAAATTAATGGGCTTCCCTGTATTTTGATTGCCAACCAAGGTAACGGCAGGCAGATGGGGGTGGCACCCATAGCTGTCTGCTTTATCTGCGCTGAGAATCAAAAATACCGCGGAGCGCTACATCATTTTTTTAAAGATTTATTTTTACAGCACTGTGATGTCCAGCAATCAAAATACAGGGAAGCCCATTTTATTTTTAGTTATTTAAATAAATAATTAAAAAAAATATATATGGGCTCCCGCTGCATTTTTTGTATTGCTAGCTAAGGGTAATCCAAGCAGCTACTGGCTGCTAACCCCCACTGCTTGGTGTTACCTTCACTGGCAATGGAAAATCCAGGGAAGCATTTTTTATTTTTTTTGCCAAAAAACTACAAAAAAAGGACGTGAGCTTCGCCATATTTTTGTATGCTAGCCAGGTATAGCAGGCAGGTGCTGGAAGAGTTGGATACAGCGCCAGAAGATGGTGCTTCTATGAAAATGCCATTTTCTGAGGCGGCTGCAGACTGCAATTCGCAGCAGTGGGGCCCAGAAAGCTCAGGCCAACCTGTGCTGCGGATTCCAATCCCCAGCTGCCTAGTTGTACCTGGCTGGACACAAAAATAGGGCGAAGCCTACGTCATTTGTTTTCTAATTATTTCATGAAATTCATGAAATAATAAAAAAAGGGCTTCCCTTTATTTTTGGTTCCCAGCCGGGTAGAAATAGGCAACTGGGGGTTGGGGGCAGCCGTACCTGCCTGCTGTACCTGGCTAGCATACAAAAATATGGCGAAGCTCACATAATTTTTTCAGGGGGCAAAAAACTTCTGCATACAGTCCTGGATGGAGTATGCTGAGCCTTGTAGTTCTGCAGCTGCTGTCTGTCTGTATGGAGAAGAGCAGACAGCAGCTGCAGAACTACAAGGCTCAGCATACTCCATCCAGGACTGTATGCAGAATTTTTTTGCCCACCAAAAAAATGACGTGGGCTTCGCCATATTTTTGTATGCTAGCCAGGTACAGCTGGCAGCCACGGGCTGCCTCCAGCCCCCAGTTGCCTATTTGTACCCGGCTGGGAACCAAAAATATAGGGAAGCCCGTTTTTTTTTTAATTATTTCACTTATTTCATGAAATAATTAAAAAACAAATGACGTGGGCTTCGCCCCATTTTTGTGTCCAGCCGGGTACAACTAGGCACCTGGGGATTGGAATCTGCAGCACAGGTTAGCCCGAGGTTTCTGGGCGCCTCTACTGCGGATTTCAGTCCGCAGCCCTACCAGAAAATGGCGCTCTCATAGAAGCGCCATCATCTGGCGCTGTATCCAACTCTTCCAACAGCCCTGGAGCTGGGTGGCTTGTTGGGTAATCATGAGTTAATACTGGCTTTGTTTTACTAGCCAGTATTAAGCCAGAGATTCTTAATGTCAGGCACGTTTGACCCGGCCATTAAGAATCTCCAATAAAGGGTTAAAAAAAAGACACCACACAGAGAAAAAATACTTTAATAGAAATAAATACACAGACACATTAGAGACTCCATCTTTATTACCCCCTGTCAGCCCTCCACGATCCTGCTCTTCTGTCTTCTTTCTTTCTAGTGTAGTAGTAGTGACGATTGTAGTGAGGATGAGATTCACCAGCTCATCACTTGGGGCTGGGGAACCTCATCCTCACTACAATCATCACTACGATCGTGAAGCAGCGTGCAGCCTTCACTCCGTGAGTGATCAGTGCTGGCTGCTAGTGGTAACAGCGGTAACGCTGACAGACGTGTTACCATAGCAACAGTGCTCTCGGAGCCGCGGTTAGCGGTGACGTCACCGCTAACTGCGTTGCTATGGCAACGGTGATCTCCGTTAATGACCGGCTGTGTCAGCCGGTCCCTAACGGAACGGGGAGTCGACCGTGTGCTAGAGCATGTCGCCGGTACACGGCGATACACATATGTGCACCATGTACCGGAGAGATGCCCTCGCAGGTCCCACATGACGTGTCATAGTCATGTGACCAGTCTGTAGCCAATGAGATAATAGCCACGTGACTGGTCACATGGCTATTTTGACGTCACGATAGTTCCTGCATCTCTGCTGGCAGTGCAGGTCACCGGGAGGATTCAGCGATCATCAGATGGAATAGCGGCAGGAGACAGAGTGCAGAAGGGATCGCGAGGACCGGTAAGTGTTATAGCAATGTTTATTAACTGTTTGTGTACATTTATAATGCATTTTTATGTGTTTGTGATTGCCTCCCATTATAGCCTATACGTTCGAGTTCGGTTCGTCGAACGTTCGACGAACCGAACTCGAACGGGACCCCCGTTCGGCGAACCGGCCTCGAGCCAAATCGGGACCGGTTCGCTCATCTCTATACATGAGACAAGATGTACACTGGATCGCATTAGCAATAGTGGAGCACATTTCCTAATGGGGATAGCACTAAACAAATGTTAAGTAATTAAACAACTAAATACAAACAATTCTACTCACACTTACTTTTGCTCACACTTTGCTCACTCACGCTCACAATGAAGAAGACAGGCTAAAATTCGCGCGCCTAGCGGCGCGCGGTTTTCAGAAGTCTTCCTTCTGGCTGTAACGGCCAAAACCCGGTTCTCCTTGAGCTCGCGGTGACTCTTCACTTATCCCAGAAGGCACTGGAAATATGCAAATTATCCTCGCAAGACTCCTTCCCTGGCTTTCAGAAGTCTTCCTTCCGGCTGTAGCGGCCAAAACCCGGTTCTCCTTGAGCTCGCGGTGACTCGTAACTTATCCCAGAAGGCACTGGAAATATGCAAATTATCCTCGCAAGACTCCTTCCCTGGCTTTCAGAAGTCTTCCTTCCGGCTGTAGCGGCCAAAACCCGGTTCTCCTTGAGCTCGCGGTGACTCGTAACTTATCCCAGAAGGCACTGGAAATATGCAAATTATCCTCGCAAGACTCCTTCCCTGGCTTTCAGAAGTCTTCCTTCCGGCTGTAATGGCCAAAACCCGGTTCTCCTTGAGCTCGCGGTGACTCTTCACTTATCCCAGAAGGCACTGGGAATATGCAAATTATCCTCGCTAGACTCCTTCCCTGGCTTTCAGAAGTCTTCCTTCCGGCTGTAACGGCCAAAACCCGGTTCTCCTTGAGCTCGCGGTGACTCGTAACTTATCCCAGAAGGCACTGGAAATATGCAAATTATCCTCGCAAGACTCCTTCCCTGGCTTTCAGAAGTCTTCCTTCCGGCTGTAATGGCCAAAACCCGGTTCTCCTTGAGCTCGCGGTGACTCTTCACTTATCCCAGAAGTCACTGGGAATATGCAAATTATCCTCGCAAGACTCCTTCCCTGGCTTTCAGAAGTCTTCCTTCCGGCTGTAACGGCCAAAACCCGGTTCTCCTTGAGCTCGCGGTGACTCTTCACTTATCCCAGAAGGCACTGGAAATATGCAAATTATCCTCGCAAGACTCCTTCCCTGGCTTTCAGAAGTCTTCCTTCCGGCTGTAACGGCCAAAACCCGGTTCTCCTTGAGCTCGCGGTGACTCTTCACTTATCCCAGAAGGCACTGGAAATATGCAAATTATCCTCGCAAGACTCCTTCCCTGGCTTTCAGAAGTCTTCCTTCCGGCTGTAACGGCCAAAACCCGGTTCTCCTTGAGCTCGCGGTGACTCTTCACTTATCCCAGAAGGCACTGGAAATATGCAAATTATCCTCACAAGACTCCTTCCCTGGCTTTCAGAAGTCTTCCTTCCGGCTGTAACGGCCAAAACCCGGTTCTCCTTGAGCTCGCGGTGACTCTTCATTTATCCCAGAAGGCACTGGGAATATGCAAATTATCCTCGCAAGACTCCTTCCCTGGCTTTCAGAAGTCTTCCTTCCGGCTGTAACGGCCAAAACCCGGTTCTCCTTGAGCTCGCGGTGACTCTTCACTTATCCCAGAAGGCACTGGGAATATGCAAATTATCCTCGCAAGACTCCTTCCCTGGCTTTATATAAATATATATATATATATATAATGATATGGTCGAAATATTTACTTTATTAATTATTATGCACACAGTGTAGGTATATAGAAAAAGTTAAAGTTTAATTTTACTTTATTCTTTGATGACCAAGTTTATAACTTTATTCAGAGTTTTAGTAGTCAGGAAGGTGGCCTTTCTCTGTGATTGACAGCTTTCTCTGTAACTGTACATAAAGAAGTTGCTGACAATCACTGACTGGAATCACCTGCTTATATATTGAGCCCACAATGAGTAAAGTTTACAATAAATAAAATACAACTTACACTGACTCTTTATCCCCAAACCTATTTCTGTCTGCTCACCTCATGCTGCTCTATTACATGATGTTGGCAGATCAGACTGCATGTACAAACTTACAAGTTTTTTTTACGGCTAAAATTGTATAAAACGCTATACATAGATATACCGTTCTAGATTTACATTACTTTTGAAAAAAAAAGCTACAAAAGGACAAAGCCTATTTTGACTTCAATAGTTTAGCTCCATTTTTCAAGTTATATGATGTGTATGAATTTATTTTTTAATATCTTTGAAATGCCTTAACATATAAAGGCAGTGCTTCTTAGCATATGTCTACTTTATGTTCCCATAATCTTAAAACATATTTTTTTATTACATTAGAGACTTACATTTTACTAGTCTTTTTTTAAGAAAATCTTTAAAACTTTTTTTTAGGAATAAATTCACTTCTTACAACAAACCAGCATGAGAGCACCACTTGAAATGCATCTAGTAATAGTATATTAAGACATAACTTTTAATAATATACGAATAGAAAAGCAGTAGTGATGAGCAAACCCGTGAATGTTCGGGTTCGTCGAGCCAGCATGGACTAAAAGAAGATCAGGCCCAGCAGCCAAACTTGACAACAAACTCCATACAAGTCAATGAGAAGAAGTTGGGGGATGTAAACTGGCCATAGTAAGTGCTAAGGGCTACAAATGGAAGTTAAATGGTAGTAAGAGCAGGAAAGTTGTACATTGCCTGTTTTCCAGAGGATCACACTGAAGTCAGACTCTTTTACATTCCTGTTAATTATTATTATCATTATTATTATTATTAGTATTATTTATTATTATAGCGCCATTTATATTCTATGGCGCTTTACATGTGAAACGGGTATACATAAGAGGGACAAGTACAATAATCATTGTACTTGGGGACAAGTACAATAATCATTGTACTTGTCACAGTCTACAAGGGATACAGTCAGGGCCAGAAATATTTGGACAGTGACACAAGTTTTGTTATTTTAGCTGTTTACAAAAACATGTTCAGAAATACAATTATATATATAATATGGGCTGAAAGTGCACACTCCCAGCTACAATATGAGAGTTTTCACATCCAAATCGGAGAAAGGGTATAGGAATCATAGCTCTGTAATGCATAGCCTCCTCTTTTTCAAGGGACCAAAAGTAATTGGACAAGGGACTCTAAGGGCTGCAATTAACTCTGAAGGCGTCTCCCTCGTTAACCTGTAATCAATGAAGTAGTTAAAAGGTCTGGGGTTGATTACAGGTGTGTGGTTTTGCATTTGGAAGCTGTTGCTGTGACCAGACAACATGTGGTCTAAGGAACTCTCAATTGAGGTGAAGCAGAACATCCTGAGGCTGAAAAAAAAGAAAAAATCCATCAGAGAGATAGCAGACATGCTTGGAGTAGCAAAATCAACAGTCGGGTACATTATGAGAAAAAAGGAATTGACTGGTGAGCTTGGGAACTCAAAAAGGCCTGGGCGTCCACGGATGACAACAGTGGTGGATGATCGCTGGATACTTTCTTTGGTGAAGAAGAACCCGTTCACAACATCAACTGAAGTCCAGAACACTCTCAGTGAAGTAGGTGTATCTGTCTCTAAGTCAACAGTAAAGAGAAGACTCCATGAAAGTAAATACAAAGGGTTCACATCTAGATGCAAACCATTCATCAATTCCAAAAATAGACAGGTCAGAGTTAAATTTGCTGAAAAACACCTCATGAAGCCAGCTCAGTTCTGGAAAAGTATTCTATGGACAGATGAGACAAAGATCAACCTGTACCAGAATGATGGGAAGAAAAAAGTTTGGAGAAGAAAGGGAACGGCACATGGTCCAAGGCACACCATATCCTCTGTAAAACATGGTGGAGGCAACGTGATGGCATGGGCATGCATGGCTTTCAATGGCACTGGGTCACTTGTTTATTGATGACATAACAGCAGACAAGAGTAGCTGGATGAATTCTGAAGTGTACAGGGATATACTTTCAGCCCAGATTCAGCCAAATGCCGCAAAGTTGATCGGACG
Organism: Anomaloglossus baeobatrachus; assembly: GCF_048569485.1. Classification (NCBI taxonomy): domain Eukaryota; kingdom Metazoa; phylum Chordata; class Amphibia; order Anura; family Aromobatidae; genus Anomaloglossus; species Anomaloglossus baeobatrachus. The sequence continues at coordinate 208,980,777 of NC_134359.1, read as the reverse complement.
GCGCTTCATAGTACAGATGGACAATGACCCCAAGCATACAGCCAAAGCTACCCAGGAGTTCATGAGTGCAAAAAAGTGGAACATTCTGCAATGGCCAAGTCAATCACCAGATCTTAACCCAATTGAGCATGCATTTCACTTGCTCAAATCCAGACTTAAGACGGAAAGACCCACAAACAAGCAAGACCTGACGGCTGCGGCTGTAAAGGCCTGGCAAAGCATTAAGAAGGAGGAAACCCAGCGTTTGTTGATGTCCATGGGTTCCAGACTTAAGGCAGTGATTACCTCCAAAGGATTCGCAACAAAATATTGAATATAAAAATATTTTGTTTGGGTTTGGTTTATTTGTCCAATTACTTTTGACCTCCTAAAATGTGGAGTGTTTGTAAAGAAATGTGTACAATTCCTACAATTTCTATCAGATATTTTTGTTCAAACCTTCAAATTAAACGTTACAATCTGCACTTGAATTCTGTTGTAGAGGTTTCATTTCAAATCCAATGTGGTGGCATGCAGAGCCCAACTCGCGAAAATTGTGTCACTGTCCAAATATTTCTGGACCTAACTGTAGGTGAGGATACAGTAGGTGAGGGTAGGGCTGATCGTGCAGCACAGTATCAGACTGAGGGTTATGGCAGGTTGTAGGCATGTCAGAAGAGGTGGGTCTTCAGGTTCCTTTTGAAGCTTGTCAAGGTAGGCGAGAGTCTGATATGTTGTGGCAGGGTGTTCCAGAGTATGGGGAGGCACGCAGGAAATCTTGAATGTGAAGGTGGGAAGAGGAAATGAGAGGGGAGAAGAAGATCTTGTGAGGATCGACGGTTACGTGCAGGTAAGTACCGGGAGACTAGGTCACAGATGTAGGGAGGAGACAGGTTGTGGATGGCTTTGTAGATCATGGTTAGGGTTTTGAACTGGAGTCGATGGGCAAAAGAAAGCCAGTGAAGGGATTGTAAGAGAGGAGAGTTCGGGGACTAGCAGGGGAACAGGTGGATTGTAGGGGTGCAAGACTGTTAGAAGGGATGCCAGAGAGCAGGAGGTTGCAATAATCCAGGCGGGAGATAATAAGGGCATGAACTAGGGGTTTTGCAGCTTCTTGGGACAGGAATGTATGGATCCGGGAAATATTTTTGAGTTGGAGGCGGCAGGAAGTGAAGAGGGCTTGGATGTGTGGCTTGAGGTTCATCAACATTCACTGCTTCCCCCACCCACCCAGTGTTCCAGTGTTTGGGATTGAGTGCAGACTCCTTTACACGCCCCTCTCCCTGTGTCCACATTTGTGATTGGTTGCAGTGAATTTGCTGTATAGTAATGAAAAAAATTATTTAAAAAAATGACTTAGGCTCCCACCATATTTTGATAGCTAGCGCAGGTAAAATAACAGTTAGAGGCTGCAGCCCCCACCTGGGAGCTTTACACTAGCTGGATATCAAAATAGAGGGAGATAAAAGGCATACGGTTTCCCCTTGTGGCTTGATATTCAGCCACAGTAAAGCACACAGGTGGGGCTGGTATTATCAGGATGGGAGAAGCCATGAATATTGCCCCTACAGTTTAAAAATAGCAGCCGACAGCGGCCCATTAGCTGTACCAATTTTGTTGCTTTACCTGACTCTTCCCGATTGCCCTGGTGCGATGGCAATCAGGGTACTAAAAGGGGTTAATGACAGCTGTGATTTGTCAACATTGACAGCTGCCAACAAGCCCTAGATTAGTAATGGGATGCATCTATGAGACACTCCCATTACTAATCATGTAAGGGAAAAGGAATATAACACAAACACAAAAAAAATTCTTTATTTGAAATAAAATACACACACCTTTGCTTACCCTCTTTATTAACCCCCAAATCAAGTTTGCCGATCCGATGTAATCCATACGAAGTCCCACGGTAATCCTCAGCTTTGTTAATAGGGAACGTGCACAGAGCAAAAAAATTCCACTCTCTACAGGCTCTGGGAATCACTGAAGATCGACAAGTAACCAACTGTGAGCAGGTGATGACACTCAATTCACCGGAGGTCACACCCAGGTTCCCTTGCTGCTCTCAGTGAAAGTGCTGTCAGAATTTCCCATATGTAACCTTCGATGACCTGACTGCTGGAAAAGTCAGTCTTTCAAGGGAGGTAACACCAGGTTTCCACCACTGCTCTCAGTGAAAATGCTACCGGATTGTCAGATTGTCAGATTGTCACTGTCCAGTCATGACAAAAAAGGAAACAGCATTGGCTCGCCATAGTAAGATTAGGACGTCTGAAGGGGCGCATTACACAGACAAAATCAGGCCACTTCCTGAGCAGCAGTTATCCACAAAATAGAGAGAGACCAGCATATGCAAACATTCTTCATAAAAACCTTTGTTTTATTGATTCTAGGTTTGTTTTTGACATGTTTAAGAGTGTGCTCGCTCGAAACGTGTAGACTGGCCTGTGTCTATGTTTTAACTTCTATGAAATAAATAAAACAGAGGTTTTTATGAAGAATATTTGCAGATGCTGGTCTCTTTCTATTCTGGATTACTGTCCAGTCATCCTTGACTGATCCATTTCTTCATGTCAGCACAGTTTTCAACCCTTTCATTTCCAAGTTTTGATATCCTTTGAGATTGTATGGGAACATGTAGCACTCTTTATGCCTCTGTTAGGGTGTTCTGCCACTGAAGGGCCCTAATTTATATATTTTTATGTCTGATATCCAAAAGACCTTCCCCTCTATTTCAAGTACATTCCCTGATGTGGCCTCCTAATTCATTCTGAAATGTGTTGGAAGGGACCTTTTTGAGGTACAGTCTACATAGATATAAACTCATACTTGGGTACTGTCCTTGTTAGGGTGGGAGCTTATACAGAGCATAACAGGGGATATTAAGTTAACCAGCTGTATCCTGAACAGACTGGGCATTTCAATTGGTCCATCACTATATCCAGTATTAGGTGAGATCTAATCCTTATTTTATTTGCAGTGGCACTTTGGGCACTTTATTGTTGTATTTTTAAGCACTGTTCTTTTATTTGAATGTTTTTGTGTTGTTATTTTTATTTGAACTAGTGTTTTAAGGGGAGAAAGGTTTTTTTATTTTTCTAGTATATCTCAACTTTTTGTTATACATATTTTAGATTTTATTTTACTCACTCTATGTTACTAGACCGTATGATTATCTGGTCACTTTACAATATCTTGCAATATTTCTTTTAGTAATGTATTATTCCTGTCAGTGTTTCACTAACATACTGTAGTAAAAGAACTTGACAATCTCTCTTAAATTGCAAAGTATAACTGTTTTGTTTCTTAGGCAATCCAAAAATGTGACACTTCTGTCAGATTATCAGATTATGTGACTTTTCCCAAGCCTCTGTGTAAACTACAGAAATATAAATAAAATCAAAATGCACAGTGACACATGGAAGAAAATAGATTTATTCTCATAGCTACATTTATACAAAGTTATAAACATCACATGAATATATATAGGAGAAAAACAAAAAGCTAAACATAACACGCATACACAGAATACATATCAAAAAAGAAAGTAACCTAAAACAAGAATGTTGATCAATAAAAAGTCTGTTCTATTGTATAATAACAACAAAAATTTAAATACCAGTTAGAGGTTTTATATTACCTGATAATACTCCTCATATAAGATCAAAAGTCTTGTTTTGAGTTCCTTTCTTATGTAGGCTGTGCAAGCACCATATTTTTAATTCCTTAAGATGATAATTTTTTATTTTTGAGCTTTATTTTTTCCTCCTTTTAATCTAAAGCGGGCTTTACACACAGCGACATGGATAGCGATGTCGCTGGTGAAAGCACCCGCCCCCGTCGGTTGTGCATCACAGGCAAATCGCTGCCCGTGGCGCACAACATCGCTAGGAACAGTCACACATACTTACCTGCCTAGCGACGTCGTGGTGGCCGGCAAACCGCCTCCTTTCTAAGGGGGCGGTTCGTTCGGCGTCACAGCGACATCACTAAGCAGCCGCCCAATAGAAGCGGAGGGGCAGAGATGAGCGGACCGAACATCCCACCCACCTCCTTCCTTCCTCATTGCGGGCAGCCACAGGTACAGTGATGTTCCTCGTTCATGCGGTGTCACACATAGCAATTGGTGCTGCCGCAGGAACGACAAACAACCAGCATCCTGCAGCAGCAACGATAATCGGGATATGAATCACTGGACAACGATCAAGGATTTGGTAAGTAATTTTGTTCGTTAACAGGTCGTTCCTGCATTACACACGCAACGGCGTCGCTAACGAGGCCGGATGTGCGTCACAAATTCTTTGAGCCCAACGACATCTCGTTAGTGATGTCGTTGCGTGTAAAGCCCGCTTAAGAGCCATAACATTTTATTTTTTGGTTGACATACCCATGAGAGGGCTTATTTTTGTGGGATAGCTTGTACTTTTGAATGAAACCGTCCATTTTATCATATGATATAATGGTAAGCAGGAAAAAATTCCAAGTGTAGTTTAATAGCTAAAAAAAGGAAATTCTGCAATCTTTTCTTTGATTTTTTATTAATTGAACAGAAGGTGGCCCGATTCTAACGTATTGGGTAGTCTAGAATGTGTATGTAGGTTAGCAGATTGAATAATAAGGTAATGAATGGACTGGATGGGTTAGGTTTAATTTGGTATTCTTATAATTGTTTATTCGTTTTAAAATGACAAACAACAGAAGGAACAGTTTTCATAGATGAGTCTAATGTTTAATGATGTCCATGGCTTGTAATTGTAACAGGGTGAAAATGTACATAAGAAAAACTTGCATGTTTGTTAATGTATTTTTTATATTTATGCTTTTCAATTGATTTTCTGCCTAACACGGTACCACAATATTACCCTGTATTGCACATGGCATATTTATGCTATAATTTAAATGGCCACTAGGTGTCACTAGAGGGTAGGCACACTGCTAGACAGTAAGGGGTTACATTAGGTTTTCCTGGTAACGTAGACTGAGAGAGACTGGGAAAAATTTCAGTCAAGTTCTGAGGGGCGGCGCAAGAGAAAGATGGCTGTTCTTTTCCCGAGTTTGGATTCATAGAATTGCCTGTTTTTTTTCTTTTTATGGACTGCTTACTCATTTTTTTTCTTGGAGCTCCTACTGCCCCTGACGAGGGGAATTCATCTGAGTGAATTTTTCTCCAGAAACTGTTTGGACAAAATCATCTAAAAGTGAATCAGAAGCGGTCTGAGGGGACGGACGCCATCTTGAGTGAAAGACTTCAGTGAGTAACAATTGACCTGAGATGAATCAGTGTATAATAGTCAGTCAAGGACAGATAGATAAATAGCATAAAGAAGAAGGAAGATTATTCTACAGATTATTTACTGAGAAAGAGCTGTGTTTGCTTATTCTGAGGCATTTGCTCTGAACCGGAAGTTATTGAAGGTTAAGCTGTGTTGTGCTGATAATAACAGACTATTCTGCCTTTGCTTCATCACACTGTCTGGGGGCAGTGAGGTACAGAATATTGAATAGAGCCATGAGGCGACTTTGGTGGCGGGCTCAAAACTGGCCAATGTGTATGTGTGCGGTGGAGAAGTTCTCCACAAGAATCATTTCACGTTGACAGCGAACAGCCAGACTGCTTGGACTCTGTCGATGCTTGCAGCAGAAGAAGAGTCACCCACGCCCATGTGGAATGGTAAGAAGATCATAGAGCTAATGGGGACGGATACAAATCAGCTAACACCGGAACAGGTGCACCAGCTACAGACTACCCTATAGGAATACCAGTCTGCCTTTTCCAGGAGTGATGAAGACTTTGGCTGCACAAAGGCGGTAGAACACGTGATATCCACAGGGGACGTGGCCCCAATCCGAGAGAGATATTGGCAGATTCCCCCGAATCTTTATCAGGAGGTCAAGAGTATGTTAGCGCAAATGTTGGATAATGGCGTGATCCGCCCGAGTCTGAGTCCCTGGGCTGCGACGGTTGTACTGGTTCAGAAGAAGGACGGGTCCATACGGTTTTGTGTTGATTACCGCAAGCTGAACGCGCAGACTGTGCGTGACTCATACCCGTTGCCAAGGATTGACGAGTCTCTGTCTGCTCTGGGAAAGGCAAAATACTTCTCCACATTGGACCTGGCTAGTGGCTATTGGCAGGTACCCATGGCAGCTAAGAATCGTCAAAAACAGCTTTCATCCTACCAATGGGACTCTATGAGTTTAATCGAATGCCTTTTGGACTAACTAATGCCCCGGCCACATTTCAGCGACTGATGGAGTACTGTCTAGGTGATTACAATTTTGAATCTGTGTTGATATATCTGGACGATGTAATCATATTTGGAGATTCTTTTGAGGATCACCTGAGGAAGCTCCGGCAAGTGCTACACTGGCTAAAAGACAATGGCCTCAAGATCAAACCCAAGAAGTGTCGCTTGTTCCAGACCCAGATTGAATATCTGGGACATGTGGTGTCAGCGGATGGGGTGCGTCCAACCGAGTGCAAGATAGAGGCTATCCAGGAGTGGCCCACCCCCAGGACTGTGAGAGACGTGCGGGCCTTCCTCGGTTTGGCCGGATACTATCATCGGTTTGTGAAGGACTTCGCTAAGATGTCTGAACCATTGAATGAGTTATTGAGGGTGACTTCTCAGGGCCCCAGGTATCAGCCTATTCGATGGACCGACCGACAACAACAGGCGTTCAATCAAATTCGGGCCGCTCTCGTACAGGCACCTCTGTTGGCATATGCTCGCTTTGACCGACCCTTTACTCTGTATACAGATGAAAGTCTGCATGGGCTGGGAGCAGTGTTGGCCCAAGAGCAAGAGAGATGGGAGAGTGTTGTCGCGTGTGCCAGCCGGTCCTTACGGGACACTGAGCGCAACCCTGATAACTATAGTTCATTCAAATTGGAAATGTTAGCCCTGGTGTGGGCCATGACCAAAAAATTTGCTGAGTATCTAGCAGGGTCGGAGGTTCTAGTAATGACAGACAATAACCCACTAGCTCATCTGGAGAACGCCAAACTAGGAGCGTTAGAACAGCGATGGGTGACGTGAATGTCCAAATTTAATTACCAGATTCGGTTCTGGTCCGGCAAAGAGAACTCCAACGCGGATGCCCTGTCACGGGTAATGCGAGATGCGCCAGGGCGTGAGGTAGACGAAGATCTCCAGGATACCGAGATTCCTGACCTGAGGCGATTACCTGAATTTGTAGATCTGGCACGTTCAAGTGGGGTGGTGACACGAGTAGCCAGATTGCTGGGGAAGACTCGTCAAGAATGGGCTGATCTACAGAACGCAGACCCTGGGCTTTCACGAGTAAAGAGATGGGTGAATCAGAAAACTTGGCCTGATGTGAAAGCTAGAGCTCAGCTGAGCTCGGAGGAGCAAAAGTTGTTACGGCAGTGGGATAGACTGACAATAACAGAGGGAGTACTGTATTGATGGATCTATTTGCCGGCTGAGTTAGGATACAGATGGCAGGTGGTAATCCCATCCTCGGCAACCCCAGACATTGCTCGCGAGGCTCATACCCAGGGTAGTCACCTTGGGTCTGAGAAAACTTATCGATGGTTGCACCGATTTGTATACTCTCCTGGCTTAGAAGAAGTTGTAAGGGAGGTGTGTGCTAGATGCTGGCCTTGCGAGTTGAATAAGTCCCTGAACAAAGGGCCCCTGTTCAAACCATCGTGACATCCTACCCGCTGGAGGTGTTAATGGTAGATTACCTGATGATCGGTTATTCTAAGAGTGGGCATAATTCGTGCCTGGTGATGACTGATCACTTCACAAAATTTGCTGTGGTTGTCCCCACCAGGGACCAAACCGCTGAATCCGCAGTGGAAGCAATCTGAAAACATTTTATCCTGACCTATGGGTGTCCACAACGGATACATTCAGATCAAGGGGCCTGCTTCCAGGGTAAACTCATGACTGAGTTTCTGCAGGTCTATGTCATCAAACAATCGTGAACGACACCCTACCATCCGCATTGAATGGGGCCTGTGAGCGGTTCAATCGTACGCTGCTACAGATGTTGAGGACGCTTGAACAGCAACAGAAGGCGAGGTGGACTGAGTTCATCCCTGAACTTGTGTGGGCCTATAACAATAGAGTCCATAGCACTACCGGGTTTACCCCTTACATGATGATGTTTGGGCAGCCTGGAAGGGAGGTCGAGGAACTGAACTTGTCAGTACCTGGGGAACTCGAGTATCGCACAGCCAGTGAATGGGTTCAGAGTCACCAATGGAAGCTGCGAGAAATCCACAGGATAGTGGGGTAATGAGTGCGGGACCATCCCCATCGAGATCGGGGACTGGTGCATGGAGATAAGTTCCTAGTGGGCGATAGGGTGCTTGTACGAGTTATTCGCCCAGGTGGAAAGTTGGACGATCAGTGGGAGGCTACACCTTACACTGTGGTGGACAGACCATTTACAGGGGGAAGTGTGTACACTGTGATCCCTGAAGGATGTGTCAGGCCCCGTCATACGTTGCACCGGAACTGGTTGAAAAGGTGTATCTCCGACACACCCACATGCCCACCTGTCTCGCCTGATCCACCAATCACGTGTTGGCCAAATAACCCTGTGTGTGACTGCTGTGATGATTTCAGTAACGTGGCACCAGATGACCAAGATCCAGCATTGCAGATTCCAGTTGCTCCAGAGCTACCTCCAAGTGTCATTGCCCCGCCAGACATGGAAATCACCCCCACGAATACGACAGGTACTGAATTGCGAAGATCTGAAAGGAGTACGGCTGTTGTTCCTCCGATACGGTACAACCCTGAAGAATATGTACTGCATGTAAGATGTAGAAATTGATTTGTCGGGACACCAAATCTTAAGTGGGGTGGAGTGTAACAAGGTGAAAATGTACATAAGATAAACTTGCATGTTTGTTAATGTATTTTATATATTTATGCTTTTCAATTGATTTTCTGGCTAACATGGTACCACAATATTACCCTGTATTGCACATGATATATTTATGCTATAATTTAAATGGTCACTAGGTGTCACTAGATGGCAGGCACACTGCTAGACAGTAAGGGGTTACATTAGGTTTCCCTGGTAACGTAGACTGAGAGAGACTGTGAAAAATTTCAGTCAAGATCTGAGGGACGGCGCAAGAGAAAGACGGCTGTTCTTTTCCCGAGTAATGGGAGGTGGTTGTAAGATTATACCCTTGGAGGGATCATGTGCCATTATCTGTAGTAGTGCACCTGGGTAAGCCCCATTAATAGATAAGGGAGGGAGCGGTATAGTGGAGGGAAATATAGTCCAGTTCATCCCTACAGACCGACACTTGAAGTCCTCCAAGTTGCATAAACTGTTATTGTTTGTTCCGGGCTGTTGTGGCCCATATTTTGTAAGAGAACTGTTTTTTTTGTAAAATAATTTTTTGAGACTTATAAAGAAAACTGTTATTCACCATCTTTGTGTCCCTGGGTTTTCCATAGTGCCATCATATCTTAATAAGGATAACGACTGGCATTCAGTCCAGTCGTTACATAATGAAAGAAGGTCATGAATAGTGTAAAGTTAACTAAAAATATGCTGATGCTGTGATGTGGCCCAATGCTGGTATGTGCCCCCATCGTGGTGCAGCTACCATCCTGACATGTGCCCCTATCCTGCGGGATAATGTGTGCAGGGGCGGAGTGCAAGGGGTGGAGCTGAGTGGGGCCATGGCGCTGAGGATGTCAGTGCCGGGGACTGCATGGCTAGGAACAGGTGACTGTCCAGATGTGTGTGTGTTTTCAGTGTATACATGCGAAGGGCGGAGTGCAGGGGGGCAGAACTGAGCGAGTTAATATGTGCGGGGGGCGGAGTGCGGGGGGTGGAGCCGAGTGGGGCCATGGCGCTGAGGACGTCAGTGCTGGGGACTGCATGGCTGGGGAAAGGTGACTATTCGTGTGTGTGTGTTCAGTGTATACATGCAGAGGGTGGAGTGCGGAGGGGTGGAGCCGAGTGGGGTAATGTGTGCGGGGGGCAGAGGTGAGTGGTGGCTGGGTTGCCGGTGTAAGCTCCTGGGGGTGCAGCATTGGAAGCGATATGCTAATGATCCTCTGCTGCGAGCGTCAGCCGAGGGTCATGCGACTGTGATGCGATCTTGCAATTGAGTCACAGCTGTGGAGAAGAGGAAATGAGCACTTTCTGCCCATCTCCTCCGCTGCCTGTGTAATGCCCCTGAACCCTTCAGGGCACTACTAGGTACTGCATCCTGTCACAAATGCAGGGCCTACCCCCAGGGAGCTGGAAGATCAATGCCGGTACCAATCAACACACATAACATCCCCAGTTCCCTCCCCCAGACAGGGAAGACTGACTAGTTGGAGACCCAATGGATGGCCACTTAGGGGTTGAGCCAATATAGTCCACTAGCCAACAACCCGGGTGGAGGAGGAGAGACAATGGGCAGTGTGTGAGTAAACAGTGAAGGAGATGGATGTGTCTCAAGACGGTAAAGACGGGGTCGTGTAACGGTGACCTGACTGGTACAGGAGAGTGGTTGCCAGGGAGGGTATGACAAGGTACCCCCTGGAACCAATGCACAGACGGGGCACAGGGCCCTAGGTTAGGTGAATGTTTTAAACTGCCTAGCAAATACCTGCACAGTGAGGGGACCTTCATGGACTTCACTGACCCAAGAATCCGAGGGGCACCAGCAGTAATGATTGAGCCAGGGACCGGAACAGAATACCGACCCTACAGGATTCACACTGCCTGCCGTACAGACAAGAGCTTGACAACTGACAGGAGGGGACTCCCAGACGCTCTAAGCTATGGGGTTTCATAAAACCCACAGAGAGGTTCAGGGGAAAGAAGCCATCAGGGTACCACATGGGCATTAGGACTACAGGGACCAGAGGTCTGAACCAGCCGTCCAACATCACCATTTGCTGTGAGTAAAACGAGAGTTGCACTGCATTGCCATTGTGTGGTCTCTGTTCTTCCTACGCCGCACCCCATCATCTACACCCTGGGGCTCAGCCCTGCTTGCGGAGGGCCCAACATCCCAGCTGCCATCACCACCAGCCCCAGTGGACATAAACTGTGCAGTGGCGGCTCCAACTACTTAGCCACAACCCACAAGTGGCGTCACAATATAAACTTCTTCATCTCCCCTGTATATAAACCCCTTTTAAAAGCATCCCCAGGGTCACAGAACCGGGCAAAGGCCATAGCACACCTGAGACACAGCATACCCGTACATATACGGCCCGGGACCGAGTACCCCATAGCCCTGGATGACACACCTGTCTCTGCTTATATTGCACTGCAATCAGATTACATGCAAGTGCAGTGCGATGTTTCACGCGTTCCTATAGACCTGCATGGGGGTGCGTGAGCCTAGACTTGCTGCCAAACACAGCATGCTGTGAAGCATTCTGCATGCTGCTATGACAGGAAAAATGGATCGCAGATGGACACTGCCCCATAGTTTTGCACTAGTTGAGAGCAATCTTATGTTTTATTGGATTGCACTTGTCTGTGCAAAATGCAGCCTGCTTCTAGCTCTGTAGAGACGCTTGTCTGGACAGAGCGATGAAGTGAAGCTGACATTGCTCTCCCTGCAGACTACATCGGACTAAGGATTTTTTATAATAAAGATTGAGTCTCTAAATTTTTTTTTGTTCAAATTCTAATAAAAATGTTTTTATGTGTTGTGTTTTTTTTTTACTGTTTACTAGAAATTCATGGTGGCCATGTCTAATTTGACGTGACACTATGAATTTCAGGCTTAGTACCAGCTGAGAATACAAAGCTGGTATTAATCCCTTTATTACTCAGCAGGCCATCGCCATCAGAGCCGCTGGTCGAGCCGGGTAAAGCGCCTGGAAATGGCGCTAAGAAACAATGCGCCATTTCCAGGGATGGCTGTGAGTTTCAGTTTTAATCTGGGGGCCAATAACGCTTGGGTCTTAGCACACTGACAATCCCAGCCTCCAGCTGCCTGGTTTTTCCTGGCTGGCGATCAAAATATGGTGGGAGCCCACACATTTTTTTTTTATTTTATTTTTTTATATAATTAAAAAAATGAATAGGCTTCCTGTATTTTGATTGCCAGCCAAGGTAAAGCCAGGAAAATGGGAGTGGCAACCTGTAGCCGTCCGCTTTATCTGCGCTGAGAATAAAAAATACCGCAGAGCACTGTAATTTTTTTTAATTATTTAATTTACACTACTATATGTGTGAGGGTCGCAACAGCCAATCACACACGCTGTCACAGAGTGGGTGACTGTGATTGAATGCCACAGTAACCTGAAACCAGACCATACATTCTAGCATCTAGAATGCATGGACAGCTTCCAAGTTACTCCAACATCCAATGACAGACGCCCACTCTGTTGGTTGGCAGTTTGTCACACCCCTCTCAGGGTAATACTGTTCTGAGAGCTGTGGGTCTTTGTCCTTCTCTTCTTCTATCATTTTGTAGCATTACACCCATATACTTGAATTGATGCAAACATACTGTGGAGTGCATGTTCCCTTGTTTTTCTGCAGTTGTTTCCAAAGGAAATAAACAACTATTAAATTTGTGCATGCTACTGTCAAAAATATTTATGGATGAGCTAGTTTTTGCGGTTTAATTGTTTTATGGATTTTTATATGCCAAATACAGTCCAAAAGAGAAATCAACATTTGTGCTGCCTGCGGGCATAAGGAAAATAAATGTTCAGGTACTATCAGCAATCTTATAGCATTCTTGGACTGTCAGTGAAATAATTATTCAATTTTTATTAAAATTGATAAACAGAACAACAAAACATTACTTTATACTGAAATAAATTGCAGAATTCATCAATTTTTTAACCGATTATTGTGATGTAAATTTCTGAAAATGTAAAATATTTGTTTCTGAAGATGAATAAAATATTTTCATTAAATAATAATTATCAAGAGCAAAATATCAATGCAATGCAATTGTCTAACGTAATTAATCATTGATTAAAGGATCTAAATGCTAATGGATTTTAGGAAAGAAAAAGAATGTTGTATGCTATAAAAAGAAGACAAGTTCTATTGAGAAATGCATGTTATGTCAATTCCAAATGTTTTCTTCTTGTTAAACCATTAATAAAACTGCAAATGCTGCAAGATAGGTCAAACTCCCTAAAGGACTGATGTACTAATAGAGATACATGCAGTTTCAATTTTCCAAGAAGTTGAATGTTTACTGTTAATTTCAAATATACTTTTCTGCTGTCCCAAGCCTTTTAAGAGACGTGTAAATTTGCTGTACAGGCATCACTAATACCTAAAAAATGGTCTGCAATGAAAGTTACAGCTTCTGCTTTACCTGTCCTATAAGAAACCCCTGAAGAGGCTTTATGGAATCTTGGGTGGGATTTCACTGTTAGCGCTGGCTCATTAGAATGTATAACATGACGAGTGGTTTCCAATGTTTTATTTGATAGCATTCGGCCCAATGTTTACTATAGGACAGTACAATAATGGGATAAGAAAATAATCGTTGTTGCGATTGGCAGTGTATATCGGATGGTTCACACACATTCAAGTCAATAGGTGTTAGAAAAACATCAGTCTGCGCTCCGATGTCATCCGAGTGCAGTCTGATATACGCAGACACAGACAATGAAGAAGGTGATATAATTAAGTTCCTAATTTCTCTTCAACTGTGCCACTTTTGTCATATGTCAGAGAATCAGATGACAGTAAATGACAATCGGCTCAAACTCTAACTTGAGCCAAGTGTCATTAGCATAATCGGTCCAATTCTTTCGGATGAGAGAATCTACGGCTGTAGGAGCAAAAATGTCAGATGTTCATCAAGAAATAAAATGGGAATTTTCATCTCCATTGTTTTCCATATGCAGTCTGTATAGAATCAGCTCTTATACATCACAGTTATTAAAATATACAAGACCAAATACACTTCAATGTTTTAAAGACTTGCAGAGTATGCACAAAAATCAGATGCTAAATGAATAATTCTCATGGGATCTTGTTGTTTTGTGCTCCTCTAAACTTAAACAATTGACTCTAAACCAACATATGAAGAAACTAGTGCATGGTGTTATTCTTTCAAGTTTAGATGTTGTTTGTGCTGTATGCTCTTCTGAAGAGTGTAAATGAAGAAGAATGGTCCAAATACTGTCCTTGTGATGTCAGTTTTTCCATGGACAAAAAAAAATGTGATCTTGGGGAATTGTCACATGGTTCTAAACAATGTTAAATTGTGGTTAATGTGGCTTACTAACAGTGGGGAAAAAAAATAATTTGATACACTGACGAATTTGCAAGTTTTCCAACTTACTAAAAATGGAGAGGGACTGTGACCAACAGAATAAGAAAACCCCAGAAAATCCCATTGTATGATATTTAAATAACTGATTTGCATTTTATTGTATACAATAAGTATTTGATGCAATAGAAAAACAGAACTTAATATTTGGTACAGAAACCTTTGATTGATAGTGCAGAGGTCAGATTTTTACTGTAGTTCTTGACTAAGTTTGCACAAACTGCAGCAGAGATCTTGGCCCACTTCTCCATACAGATCTTCTCCAGATCTTTCATGTTTTCAGGCTGTCACTGGCCAACATTTAGTTTCAGCTCCCTCCAAAGATTTTCTATAGGGTTCAGGTCAGGGGATTGTCAAGGCCACTCCAGGACCTTAAAATGCTTCTTACAGAGCCACTTCTTAGTTGCCCTCTCTGTGTCTTTCATGTCATTGTCATGTTGGAAGACCCAGTCATGACCCATCTTCATTGCTATTACTGAGGGTAAAAGGTTGTTGGACAAAACCTCGCAATACATGACCCTATGCATGCTCTCTTCAATATGGTCCAGTCATCCTGTCCCCTTTGAAGAAAAGTACCCCCAAAATATGAATTTTTCACTACCATGCTTTACGGTTCGGACAGTGTTCTTGGGTTGTACTCATCCTTCTTCTTTCTCCAAACACAGCAAGTAGAGTTCATACTAAAAGTTCTATTTGTGTCTCATCTGACCACATGACCTTGTCCCATGCCTCCTCTGGATCATCCAGATGGTCATTGGCAAACTTTAAACAGGCCTGGACATGTGCTGGTTTGAGTAGGGGTTCCATCCTTGCCCTGCAGCATTTTAATCCATAATGGCATGATGTGTTATTAACAGTAATCTTTGAGACTGTGGTCCCAGCTCTCTTCATGTATTTGACCAGGTCCTTCCATGTTGTTCTGGTCTAATTCCTGACTTTTCTGAGACTCATACTTACCCCATAATGCGAGATCTTGCATGGAGCCACTGACCGTGTGTAATCAACAGTCATCTTCTGTTTCCTTTATTTTCTTATAATTGCTCCAACAGTTGTTGCTTTCTTACAAAGCAACTTGCCTAATGTCCAGTAACCTATTTCAGCCTTGTGCATGTCTAAAATTTTGTCACTGGTGTCCTTAAAAAGATTTTTGATCTTGGCCATGATGGACAGGTTGGAGTGTGATTCATTGTTTCTGTGCACAGGTGTCTTTTATACAGGTAACGCGTTCAAGTACAAGTGTAATTAATACAGGTAATGCGTCTAGATTAGCGAACTTGTTTGAAAATGGTTTGCCAATCTCAAATTTGAAATGAGCCTTGGATCAGATTCACAAACACTTCTCTCAAAAATCTGCGGAGTTTGGCTTTTTTCGCATTTACACTATTGCAGAAATCATCCATTTTCGAACCCATCACAGCCATGTCAAGTAGAGGCATAGCTGTGATTGGCCAGGGAAATCACTGTGAAAAAAGGAAGCAAAAGGGTTAAAGCAAGAAATACTTACCAGATTCCATGTGGCTGTTACACTACCTCTGGGTCTGCTCAATAACCCTACTACATATTCACTGCTTCCCCCACCCACTGCCAGTCCCAGAGTCTGAATGTTAGTAGTCAGACCGAGCCCCCACCCTGTGTGACAGCTTCTGTGATTGCTTGGAATCACACACGTTGTCTGCATCTTTATAGTGGCATAAAAATAAACAAATAAATGAAAGTAGGGTCCCCCCATTCATGTGTATATCTTGGCTGTGTATCAAAATAAGAGGAACCATATGCGTTTTTTATAAATTTTTTAAATAAGTAATTTTTGAAAAATGGTTTGCAGTCTCCCTATTTTTGATACCCAGTCATGATAAATCCAACAGCTTGGGGCTGGTATTCTCAGGCTGGGGAGACCCATGATTTTTGGTTTATCCCAGCCTAAAAATAGCAGCATGAAGCCACCCAGAACTGTCACATCCATTAGATGCAACAATCCCGGCACTTTACCCAGTTCATTCTGACTGTCCTGGTTCTGTGGCAATCGGTTAATATATGGGGTAAATAATAACCCACAGCTGCCACTAAGCCCTAGATTAGTAATGGTAGGTTTATATGAGACCTCCCATTACTAATACTGTAAGTGCAAATCCAAAAGATGTGACCACAAAACAAAATTCATATAGAAAACAAATCTTTTATTATTTCATATCAGGATGAAAACAGGACAATAGGGAGATATGAGTGCTATTACATTGGACCAGGGAACAATAGAGTACATATTTAAATGTCAATTGCACAGTGGTTTTAAAATACTACTCCATATACAAAACTAAATATAAACATATTCTACAAGAACACAAAAAATATAAAATGATTCAATTTTAGTATGATATTCAATGTTGATTCCTAACGCTACCAATGGTCTTTGATGGTGGATGTTAGGATCAGGTGTGATTAGGGTATTAACTCACATCAACCTACTATTACAACTGACCACACCATATATTTACAACAAATTGCAGATTCTCTTACTTTGCTCAAATATACCATAAACAGCTCCAAAACAACTGTTCCTGGGATCTGACATGACTGATTAATATGGTAACGCATCCTGTGCCTTCCCTAGCTGCTTAACCCCTTAAATGCTGCAATCAATATCAATTGCAGCATTTAGGGGATTTGGAGATGGATCACAATCCCTCTCCCCTCCAATCGGCGCACCTAAGAAGTAATTGCGGGGACATGATAGTTGCCATGGAGACTCTAGGTCTTCATGATGACCACTGGGTTACCAGACTATGGGAAGCCTCAAGGAACCTTCTTGCAGCATTATCCTTGAAGCTTCTGACAGTGCAGCTCTGACAGCTGCACTGTAATGCAATGATCGAGCATTGCATTACAGTGCAACTGTGATCAGAGCAGTGAATGTTAATGTCCACAATAGGGACTAAGTAAAAAAGTAAAAAAAAATGTAAAAACAGAAAATCAGAAAATAAAGAACTTAAAATAAATAAAAATGATTCCAATAAAAAGTAATATTTATGTAAATAAAAAAAAACTATACATATTTGGTATCACTGCATTGATAACAACCCAATCTATTAAACTGTTACACTGTTAACCCTTTTGGTGAACACCTTAAAAACATAGCAAAAACTTTCTTTTCATCATACAGCTGACAAAAAAGTGGAATAAAACGTGATTAAAAAAACATATATAAATAAAAATTATACCTCTCAAAACATTTTGTCCTGCAAAAACAAGCCTTTATACAGCTCCATGAGCGAAAAAAAAAACAAAAACGCTGTAATTCTCAGAATACAGCAATGCAAAAACTATTTTTTTGCTATAAAATAGTTTTTATATTGTAAAAGTGGCAAAACATTAAAGAAAAATGTGTAGTATCGTTGTAATCGTACCGACCCGAAGAATAAAGCTGTCTTATAAATTTAATGTCATGGTGAATAGTGTAAAAAAAAACCAAAAAACTTAATTGCTGTTTCTTCCCGATTCTGCGTCAAAAAAGCAGAATAACAAAGCAATAAAAAATATATTTTATGGTCCAAAATGGTACCAATAAAAAGTCCAAGTCATCCTGGAAAATACAAGCCCCTCACATAACTTTATTAGTGATTGCAAAAAATCTTCCTTTTGTAAAATACATTTTTAGTGTGCCAGTAGCCAAACGTAAAAAAACAACAAAAATCAGGTGTCACTGTAATCGTACAGACCTCAGGAATAAAGCTGCTTTATCACTTATCCCACAAAGTGAATGGCATAAAAAATAAACCAATAAAGCCAATTTTCAAACTGCTGTTGATTTATTTGCTCTACTTCCCAAAGATCGCAGTAAGGCATGGCTCATATTTATTCTGCACTCTACTCTGAGCGATTACATCAGGAATTATGTGTAAATTTCTGAAAAAAGTGATTCAGACAAATTACTTATGCAAATCCACTATAATGCGGAAAAGGGAGTAACTGTCAGGTCTGGTGGTTCTGTACCTTAGCAGGTCCGTCCCGCTCTGGATCCCCAATGGGTCACCTGTCACCCTTCACTGGTCACGAGGGGCAGGGTATTACTGTCAGGGGCTTGCATGAGTGACTGAGTACATCGTACTCTGTGTGTCGCTGGGAGGTGGGACGTCACTGCTTCCAATGCTGTTTTCACTCAGATCCCCGGGATGCCGGATGCTGTGGTGTGAGCTGTTTCCAGCAAATATGGGATGCTGTATCCTCTGACAGTCATATGGTGGGAGGTGTTACGGGGGCTGCCTGATAGTAGATAACCACAGGCTATCAGGCAGTCAGGGTCCACTGTGCAGGAAACCTGCTGCTGAAAATGGCAGAGGACAAGGGGGGAACTTGTACCACAGAAGCAGTACTGACACTGTTACGTCACAGTGGCACTAAGGCCAAAGACGGCGTACACTATTTAAATCACAGCGACTACCCAATTAGCATAAACGCAAATGAGGGATATGCTAAACAACTAATGGAGACTATAAAAGTAACCAAAAGGGGACGTAGTAGAGACTGTTAGCTGCACAGAGCTCTACATAAACGTGTGGTCACTAACCGTAACCACACACAGTGAAAGATACCTCTGTTAACTCACAGAGGGGTATATGAGTGATAACAAGCGTATCGCTACACTCACACAGAGTGTGCACAGTAATGTCTCCGTTAATCTTCACGAAGACAGTATGAGATCACTTGTGCAAGAGCATAGGAGAGTACTTAAAGTCTGCTAGCTAACCGCTAGCAACAAAGGAAAAGCTCTCTTAAGTAAGACAAGCATGAAAAGAAAAATCCAGCTTACCTGCTGCCCGGACTGCCAAATCCAGTGGGTGCAAGGAAACCGCCGGTGAGTCCCAACCGGCTGCAAATAGGGAAGGAATAATAGAAAGGAATCCAGCACGTATTCTTCTTAAAATAAAATCTTTATTTCTTTATTAAAGGCTAGTTAAAAATGATGATGGTGAGGACAGAAAGGTACATCAAAGCATGGGGAAGTTTTACGCGTTTCTGACTAACCAAATAAAAACAAAAAAACAAAAAAGTCCTTAATCATAAGCACCCCATGTTTAACACTAAGCTACTGAATTAGAATGGCCCGCAAGGCAAAACCCAGAATGAGGGCGGATCTGTCATGATTAATTGAAAAAACAGGTGAGTCAGAATTTCCAAGGTAAACAGCAAAGGAGTGGTAAATGAGTAAAGTGTGAATAATTGGCTCACAAAATCGCGTTCCGCATTAGGGGGGCTAATGTATGGATATATAAACTACAACATGTGATAAATATGACATGATAAACATATGTTAATGAGTAAAAATCTCCTTATATATAAATGTTTAAACACATATAAATACGAGAGTTGTACAAAAAAGCCCTCTCTCCCATAAATAACCAGCGAAAAAAGTATTGTTCCACTCCACACTAAATTGCATGTCATCCCACATCCAGAGGGTCCGATCCTTTATTCATGGAAAATGTAATATAGATTTTTTTATTATTATTATTGTTATTATACATATGGTACATATGAAGTATCTGGACATCAACGCAGTGTAGAAAAAATATTCCCTCAATCATTAATTTAACGTATAACAAAAATTAGTATATAGCATTGAATCTGAACATTACTACAAAATGTCACTATAAAGTGTCAGTAATGTGAGTGCATCTAAGGGATACAAATAGAACCTAAAATCTAGGCAGAAAGAATTGGTTGACACAAATAAAGGATCAGCTCCTTCGAGGAGGGGATTTAAAACACAGAAAGATCCATATTGTGTAAATCATGAAAGAATAAATATAAATCCATATACATGATGACCCAGCAAGGAACGATATCGAAAAAACACACACAATGAAAGGCAAGCCGTAGATATGGGAGCATGCGACAAAGTATAGATGCCAAACTACACTATCAAAAACTTTTTGCGGGGAGCCCAAATAATCAGAAAATATACCGTAGATCTGAGCGGTAATTATAGCCATTGGGATACCTGGAGTCAAGCTTCAGGATCCATTTGGCCTCGGCATACAGCAGAGCCCGGAATCAATCCCCTCCACGAGGGGGCTTGGGAATGGACTCAACACCCATGATAACCAGGGAAGAAAAATCGGCCGAATGATTTTCAATAAAATGTCTGGTTAGACCAGACAGAGAACGCTTCCTGACTAGATTGACATATGTTAGGGAGGCCGGATCAGAAGCAGTGAGGGGTATGCGGACATGTTCAGAAATCCTAGTCCTCAGTGCCCTGGAGGTACATCCGACGTAATTCATATGGCATATGATGCATGTTGCAACATAGATTACATGTTTAGAGGAACAGTTAATGAATGAATTGATAGGAACATCCTCACTATTGCTTCCCGTAAAGGATTTAGCATTGTTCATGAATTTACAAAGGTTGCACCTCCTGGAACCACATTTATAGGAACCAGAAATACTGAGCCAGGTCTTGTTGGATTTCTTTGAAGTATACAAACTGGGTGCTACCAAATTCCCTATAGTGCATGCTCTTCTGGCCACGATGTTCACCCCTGGCCGGAGGATAGAATTTAAAAGTGGCATCTTGGTACAGGAGGGGAATAAAGTGATGGATAGTGCATTTTATTTGAAAGAAGTCTGTACTAAACTAAGTGGAAAAGGTAACCTTGCCTGTGGATGTAGGAGGTTTAGGGCGATCTTCCATCAGACTTGCCCAGGTCCTATTATTGGTAATCGATGAAGCTCTATTTAAAATTTGGTCGGAATATCCTCTCTTCCTAAGTCTGTTTCTAATGTAAGCAGCCTCCTTAAGGTAAGAAATTTCTGAAGAACATAACCTTTGTGCCCGTAGAAATTCCCCCACCGGTAGATTCTGGATGGTATGGGGCACATGGCAGCTGCTTGCATGTAGGGCCGTATTCCCACTGATGGGTTTCCTGTACAAAATGGAACTGATGGACCCAGTTAGGGGATCCCCAGAGAACTGTATGTCCAAGAAAGGTGCCGACTCCTCGTGAAAACCCACCGTAAATTTAAGATTAAATGGATTGTTATTGAAATATGTACTAATCGCTTTGACTGTGTCCTGGGGGGTACCAAAATCACCAGATTTACAGATTAATAGTTGATCATCAATGTATCTGGCATACCAAATGATTACATCAAGAAAGGGATTATGGCTGGTGTAAATGTATTCCTCCTCCCAATAGGCCATGTAGATGTTAGCTAGTGCACACGAGAAGCTAGCACCCATTGGACATCCAGTGATCTGGAGATAAAAAAAAACCCCATTAAACGCGAAAAAAATTATGGGTTAACAGGAAGTTTGTTGTCTTGAGGATAAATTCCTTAGTGATATCATCTAGTGGGCTATATTTGTTCAGATGGAAGTAGAGTGCTTGTAAAGCCTCCTTATGCGGTATACAGGGATGCAGAGAAATTACATCACTTGTAACCCAGAATGAATCATTAGTCCAGGTCAATTTGTCCAAATTTTGTAGAAGACTCTTGGGGTCCCTAATATAAGCTGTAGTCCGTTTCATAAGCGGCTGGATATTGTGATTCAGCCAATCACTGAGGTTACTGGTAAGGGACCCAGTGCTGGCGTCAATGGGCCTCAGTGGTGGAGGGAAGACACCCTTATGGATCGTATGAAGCCCTTGGAAAATGGGACATACTGGGTTGTCTACAAACAGGTATTCCTGGACCCTTTTAGTAAAAATACCCCATTCAAAACCCTGGGACAATAAGGTTTGTAATTCAGAAGCAAAATCCAGGGTTGGATCACTGGACAACCGCCTAGGTTGGTAGGTGGAATTATCACTCAAAATAGAATTGATCTCTCTTTCATATAGTGTATTATCTAGCACCGCCACTAAACCCCCTTTGTCCGTATTTCTGATAATGATATGGTCATTGTCCCTTAGAGCTTTCAGAGCAGCTCTTTCTGGAGGTGATAAATTGTCGTAAATTCAGGATTTCACAGACAGCATGTTCCTAATCTCTGACTCAATAAGGTCCTGAAATGTACCCATGATAGGTACCCTGGACACGACTGGGTAAAAATCAGGATTCCTGGTGGTAAAAGGGGGAGGCAATCCCAATACATCTGTATGGTTGCTATTAAGCTCATGTAAATGCATGGTAGAAATCTGTTCTTTAAGGTCAAAAAATAGTGGAATGGGTGCAGGCTCCTCAGTGAGTGGAACAGATGGATCATAGCCAACGGTGTCATCTGGAGTGTTATTGGAGAAATATCTCTTAATTGTGATATTCCTCACAAATTTATTAACATCTCTAAGAGTTTGAAAGAGATTGGCCCTATTATTGGGAGTAAAATTTAGCCCTCTATGGAGAATGTTAACCTGTGCCGAGCTCAAGGTGCAGGCAGATAGGTTTAGCACTGAGATTTCCATAGAATCCTGATTAGTTAGATCCTCCAATGCTTGTGTCCCTTGGAATGTAGGGAATACTTCCTTGCTCCTTCGTTTATGTTTTCTGCCACCTCTCCGTGATGGCCGCCTCTGGTAGGTAAGTTTATTGAAAAATGTGAAACGTGGACTTCCCTATTGGACTCATGCGAACTGATGCTACCATCCGTGGAGTCCATCTCCATGGAAGAAAAATAAACCGCTCTCCCTCCATATGATTGTTGATTACGTTTCGTGAGAATGGATCTGGTTTTGGTAGCAGTATGCCAAGTATAAATCTGTTTCAAATCATAGTCTCTGGTGTCTCTACGGTATTTATTTTGTTTGAGATCTATGATGTCAGCTTCTGCCCTCTGCAGAGTACCTTTGAGTTTGGTGTTTAGCTTGTCAAAATCGGACGGATCATATGTCCTGATTAAATAGGAATGTACGTCCTTAATTTTAATGTCCAGATCCTGAATACGTTTTTTCTCTTCCTTAATAATAAGATCCATCAGTTTTAATAAGCATGAGGAAAGTACAGAATTCCAGTCTTCCATAAACTGGTCAGAAAAAATATATGTGGGTGTTTTTTTAATTCTAAGGCCCCTGGGAACCATGTTTTTCTCCAAATATTTTCCCAGGGTCATTGAATCCCACCATCCCACTCAGTATTTCTGGTTTCTATAAATGTGGTTCTAGGAGGTTCAAACTTTATAAATTCATGAACAATACTAAATCCTTTACGGGAAGCAATAGTGAGGATTTTCCTATCAATTTATTCATAAACTGTTCCTCTAAAAATGTAATCTATGTTGCAACATGCATCATATGCCATAGGACTTACGTCGGATGTACCTCTAGGGCACTGAGGACAAGGATTTCTGAACATGTCCGCATACCCCTCACTGCTTCTGATCCGGCCTCCCTAACTTATGTCAATCTAGTCAGGAAGCGTTCTCTGTCTGGTCTAACCAGACATTTTATTAAAAATCATTCGGCCGATTTTTCTTCCCTGGTGGTCACGGTGTTGAGTCCATTCCCAAGCCCCCTCGTGGAGGGGATTGGTTCTGGGCTCTGCTCTATGCCGAGGCCAAATGGATCCTGAAGCTTGACTCCAGGTATCCCAATGGCTATAATTACTGCTCGGATCTACGGTATGTTTTCTGATTATTTGGGCTCCCCGCAAAAAGTTTTTGATAGTGTAGTTTGGCATCTATACTTTTCCCATTGGGCCTTGTGGATGTAGATCTAAAAGAAGTTTTTTTGGGGTATCATTCTTTCGATACTGATATGTAGCCTCTTTCTGTTTGGTGGGCTTCCTTATGCAAGATGACATCTTGAAATTTTGTCGCATGCTCCCATATCTACGGCTTGCCTTTCATTGTGTGTGTTTTTTCGATATCGTTCCTTGCTGGGTCATCATGTATATGGATTTATATATATTCTTTCATGATTTACACAATATGGATCTTTCTGTGTTTTAAATCCCCTCCTCGAAGGAGCTGATCCTTTATTTGTGTCAACCAATTCTTTCTGCCTACATTTTAGGTTCTATTTGTATCCCTTAGATGCACTCACATTACTGACACTTTATAGTGACATTTTGTAGTAATGTTCAGATTCAATGCTATATAATAATTTTTGTTATACGTTACAACCGGCCGATTTTTCGCTTTCTGTTTTTTTTTCGCCATTCTTTTTCTGAGAGACGTAACTTTTTTATTTTTCAGTCAATATGGTCATGTGAGGGCTCATTTTTTGCGGACCAAGCTGTACTTTTAAATGAAACCATCAGTTTTACCATATAGTGTACTGGAAAACGGCAAAAAAATTCCAAATGCAGAAAAATTGCAAAAAAAGTGTGATAGCACTATGGTTTTTGAGATATTTTATTCACTGTGTTCACTATATGATAAAACTGATGTGTGGGTGTGATGCCTCACGTCAGTGCGAGTTCGTAGACACCAAACATGTATAGGTTTACTTTTATATAAGGGGTTAAAAAAAAATCGGAAGTTTGTCCGAAAAAAGTGGCGCACGTTTTACGCCATATTCCATGACCCGTAGCGTTCTCATTTTTCGGGATCTATGGCTCAGTGATGGCTTATTTTTTGCGTCTCTAGCTGACGTTTTTAACGGTACCATTTGTGCGCAGATGCTACGTTTTGATCGCCTCTTATTGCATTTTGCGCAAAAGTTGTGGCGACAAAAAAAACGTCGTTTTGGCGTTAGGAATTTTTTTTGCCGCTACGCCGTATACTGATCAGATTAATTGATTTTATATTTTGATAGATCGGGCGTTTCTGAACGCGGCGATACCAAATGTGTGCATATTTTTTATTTTTTTAAACCTTTAATTTTCAATGGGGCGAATGGGGGGTGATTTGAACTTTTATGTTTTTTTGTTTTTTTTTAATTTTTTAAACCTTTTTTTTACTTTTTTTTTTAATTTTACTAGTCCCCCTAGGGGGCTTTTGCGATCAGCATTCCGATCGCTCTGCAGTATCTGCTGATCACAGCTACAAGGCTGTAAACAGCAGATACGCTCTGTTTCTCTTTTGCTGTGCCCCGGGCACAGCGAAAGTGAAAGCAAGTCAGGTGTAGTACAGGAGTCATCACATGACCCTGTGCTACAATGACAATTATCGGAAGCCACGTGATCGCGTCACGTGACTTCCGGTATCGGGCGGTAAGTAAAACTTTACCGCGATCGCGCTTATAATGGCGCTGTCACATATTGACAGCGCCATATAAGGGGTTAATCGGCACGAGCAGATAACGATTCTGCTCGTGCCTAGCAGGCACACATCTCAGCTGTGAAAATCAGCTGAGATGTGTGCCGATCGCAGCATGCTGCCGCCGGAGGACCGCAGCCAGTAACATTATGACATTTAGGACGTAATTTTACTGCCCGCGGTCGTTAAGGGGTTAATGATTGAGGGAATATTTTTTCTACACTGCGTTGATGTCCAGATACTTCATATGTACCATATGTATAATAACAATAATAATAATAAAAAAATCTATACTACATTTTCCATGAATAAAGGATCGGACCCTCTGGATGTGGGATGACATGCAATTTAGTGTGGAGTGGAACAATACTTTTGGGAGCATTATGTTGCATTTATTATTTTTTGTCCGCATTATGGGAGAGAGGGCTTTTTTGTACAACTCACGTATTTATATGTGTTTAAACATTTATATATAAGGAGATTTTTACTCATTAACATATGTTTATCATGTCATATTTATCACATGTTGTAGTTTATATATCCATACATTAGCCCCTCTAATGCGGAACGCGATTTTGTGAGCCAATTATTTACACTTTACTCATTTACCACTCCTTTGCTGTTTACCTTGGAAATTCTGACTCACCTGTTTTTTCAATTAATCATGACGGATCCGCCCTCATTCTGGGTTTTTGCCTTGCGGGCCATTCTATTTCAGTAGCTTAGTGTTAAACATGGGGTGCTTATGATTAAGGACTTTTTTGTTTCTGTTTGGTTTGTCCGAAATGCCTAAAGCTTCCCATGCTTTGATGTACCTTTCTGTCCTCACTTTCATCATTTTTAACTAGCCTTTAATAAAGAAATAAAGATTTTATTTTAAGAAGAATACGTGCTGGATTCCTTTCTACTATCTCTTAAGTAAGAGCTGGGTTGGAACAACAAGTCCCAGCACGGCCACATGCAGCAAGCACCTGCCTAAGTCCGCTCCACTAGTGTGCAAGGATACGGACAGCAGCTATGCTGCGGTGTGCAAGAATGCTATACTACTAATAGCGCTCACCTATTTGTGACAGTAGTGGTGCAGGGAAGGAACCAGCATGGAGCGTCTACTCTTATGCATGGACCAAGACGAGTGAACACTGAACAACGTGTGTCAGGGCTTTTAATAGACTCTGTGCGTCCTCCAAGATGGAGGATCCCACAGCCAGTCAGCAACCAGAGAGTCAGAGACATGTGACGTCACCCGTGACCAACCAGCATTTTCCACGTGGCGTGACGTCACCCGCGGCCAATCAGCGTTCTCCACGTGGCATCGCATCAGAGCAGATCGCAACAGCGTCATACTTTAGATCGCAGCAGCGCCACACTTTCAGATCTTAGTCAACAGCGCTACTGTGATCTGGGACCAACAGGATGCTGCAACAGAGCCCCAGAAAGGGACAAAGGAGAACGTGAGTTATTAGAAGCAGAACTCGTAACAGGAGGTTTCTTCCATTCTACTCTTTTCCTCTCCTTCCGATGCTCTGTGGACAGAGGGTGGGGAATGGGCTTTGCCTCAGCGAGTCACATGAGTTCTAGAAGGCAGATTTTAACGTGCAATCTGCATTTGTTAACTGCTGATTAATTCAGTCGTGTGGGTGGTTTGGTTGGTTTCATTTGTGCTAGTTCTCTGAGGTTTCCTCTAGCATCTCCTGCTCTAGGGTTCAGCTTTTTCTTTACTACAGCTGGATTCAGCTCCCTTTTGGTTTCTGCTGTGTATCAGCCTAATGTTTTTCTTCCCTTTTCTGTTTAGTTATTTTCTTGGTGTGATTGTCCCACCTGCCATTTTGTGCCCATTTGCAAGCTACTACACTGTTTACTGCCTGAGAAAGGCTCTGTTAAAGACCCCCTTGCCTGGACTGGCAGGCGAGTGAAGGATATTCCCGGCCCTTAAGGGTGTACGGCAGTGCGATGGCTAGCGCCAAGTACGACCGACACATTGGACTTACTAGTGTACAGCAGATCTTGTCCCATCATCCCATATTACGGTAACATTGAACTCCCATCTAGGCTGTTGTGCAGTACTGTTCATCTTTTAATGTGTCTTTTTAGGCACACACAAAAGTGCAGTCATCAACAGTTTTATTCACCTTTGAAAAGATGGAGACTTGCAAACAGAGGCCAAACAGAGTATGGAGTAATTCTGCTGCTTCATTAGTGAATGAATTTGTCAGGGGTTTTATCTGAATGACATATTACATAGATGTAGATGAATACACCAATATAAGTCCTCAGTAGAGAAAAAAATAAATGTGGACTGATCCAAAATGTTCTGTACGCAAATTGCCACCAAACAGCATTCAACTCACCCACAAAAACAGCAGTCCCCACTCAGGTCTGTCATCTGTTAATGGAAATATAGTGGGCTTCCATGTTACTGGTAGCACAAAGGCTCTGGAATAACGATTTTTCTTTCAAAAAGTCAAATGTCATTTCTTCTCTTCTGAACCCTGCTGTGCAAAAAGCAGCAGAATTACACCATATACAGTGCCTACAAGTAGTATTCAACCCCCTGCAGATTTAGCAGGTTTACACATTCGGAATTAACTTGGCATTGTGACATTTGGACTGTAGATCAGCCTGGAAGTGTGAAATGCACTGCAGCAAAAAAGAATGTTATTTATTTATTTATTTATTTTTTTAAATTGTGAAAAGTTTATTCAGAGGGTCATTTATTATTCAACCCCTCAATCCACCAGAATTCTGTTTGGTTCCCCTAAAGTATTAAGAAGTATTTCAGGCACAAAGAACAATGAGCTTCACATGTTTGGATTAATTATCTCTTTTTCCAGCCTTTTCTGACTAATTAAGACCCTCCCCAAACTTGTGAACAGCACTCATACTTGGTCAACATGGGAAAGACAAAGGAGCATTCCAAGGCCATCAGAGACAAGACAAGGCTGGCAAGGGGTACAAAACCCTTTCCAAGGAGTTGTTCCTACCTGTCTCCACTGTTAAGAGCATCATCCGGAAGTGGAAGGCTTATGGAACTACTGTTAGCCTTCCACGGCCTGGACAGCCTTTGAAAGTTTCCACCCGTGCCGAGGCCAGGCTTCTCCGAAGAGTCAAGGCTAACCCAAGGAGAACAAGGAAGGAGCTCTGGGAAGATCTCATGGCAGTGGGGACATTGGTTTCAGTCAATACCATAAGTAACGTACTCCACCGCAATGGTCTCTGTTCCAGACGAGCCCGTAAGGTACCTTTACTTTCAAAGTGTCATGTCAAGGCTCGTCTACAGTTTGCTCATGATCACTTGGAGGACTCTGAGACAGACTGGTTCAAGATTCTCTGGTCTAATGAGACCAAGATCGAGAGCTTTGGTGCCAACCACACACGTGACGTTTGGAGACTGGATGGCACTGCATACGACCCCAAGAATACCATCCCTACAGTCAAGCATGGTGGTGGCAGCATCATGCTGTGGGGCTGTTTCTCAGCCAAGGGGCCTGGCCATCTGGTCCGCATCCATGGGAAGATGGATAGCACGGCCTACCTGGAGATTTTGGCCAAGAACCTCCGCTCCTCCATCAAGGATCTTAAGATGGGTCGTCATTTCATCTTCCAACAAGACAACGACCCAAAGCACACAGCCAAGAAAACCAAGGCCTGGTTCAAGAGGGAAAAAATCAAGGTGTTGCAGTGGCCTAGTCAGTCTCCTGACCTTAACCCAATTGAAAACTTG
The DNA here is from genome assembly GCF_048569485.1 of Anomaloglossus baeobatrachus. Lineage (NCBI taxonomy): Eukaryota > Metazoa > Chordata > Amphibia > Anura > Aromobatidae > Anomaloglossus > Anomaloglossus baeobatrachus. The sequence goes on along the minus strand of NC_134359.1, from coordinate 208,951,680 downwards.
TGGAAGGAGCTCAAGATTAAAGTCCACATGAGACACCCAAAGAACCTAGATAACTTGGAGAAGATCTGCATGGAGGAGTGGGCCAAGATAACTCCAGAGACCTGTGCCGGCCTGATCAGGTCTTATAAAAGACGATTATTAGCTGTAATTGCAAACAAGGGTTATTCCACAAAATATTATACCTAGGGGTTGAATAATAATTGATCCACACTTTTATGTTGAAAATTTATTAAAATTTAACTGAGCAACATAACTTGTTGGTTTGTAAGATTTATGCATCTGTTAATAAATCCTGCTCTTGTTTGAAGTTTGCAGGCTCTAACTTATTTGCATCTTATCAAACCTGCTAAATCTGCAGGGGGTTGAATACTACTTGAAGGCACTGTATAAACTATCAGCATACTCAGAAGTAATTATGAAACAAATTGTACCATGCATTTTCTCCTGTTACCCTTGCAAAAATGAAAGATTTGTGGTTTAAGTGACATTTGTTTGGTAAAAATGTATCTTTTTTATTTTCCCAGTTCAACGTTATAAAATTCCGTGAAGCACCTGGGGGTTCAACGTGTTCAAAAAACATCTAAATATATTCCTTGAGGGGCCTAGTTTCCAAAATGTGGTCAATTGTGGGGGAGCTTTACTTAGGTACATCACGAGCTATCCAAACACAACATGGCATCCGCTAAAGATTCCAGTCAATTTGGGAAGTCAAATGGCACTTCTTCCATTCCGAGCCCTCCCATGCGGCCAAACAGTAGATTTTCACTACATATGATGTACAGGCATACTCAGAAGAAATTGTACAAGAAATTGCACAGTGCATTTTCTCCAGTTACCCTAGTGAAAATGAAAGATTTTGGTTTAAAGCAACATTTTTGTGATAAAATTTTTTTTTGCTATTTTCACGACTCAACTTTTGAAAATTCTGTGAAGCACATGGGAGTTCAAGGTGTTTTCTAAACATCTAGATATATTTCCTAAAGGGTCTAGTTTCCAAAATAGGTTTAATTGTGGGGAATGTCTACTGTTTAGTGACCTCAGGGGCTCTCCAAACTAGACATGGCATCCAATTTCTATTCCAGACAATTTTGCGCTTTTAAACTCAAATGGTGCTCCTTCTCCAAACAGTAAATTTCCATCCCATGTTGTGCCATTAGTGTACTTCGGAGAAATTGCACAACAAATTGTAATGTTCATTTTCTCTTGTTACCCTTGAGAAAATGCAAAATTTGGGGCTAAATTTACTTTTTGTGGGAAAAAATAACATTTTATTTTTTTCTTCCACATTGCTTTAGTTCCTGTGAAGCACCTAACGGATTAATAAACTTCTTAAGGCCTCTTTCACACGTCCGTGTCTCCGGTACATGTATGGTCCGATTCCTCACGTACCGGAAACACGGGCACACGTAGACCCATTAAAATCAATAGGTCTGCCCTCACGTGCGTATTCTGCCATGGACCATGTGTACGTGTGGAGCATACATGTGCCCATGTGCTTCACACGTAGACATGTCCGTTTTTTCTTCGGCATCACGGGTGTCACACAGAACGCAAACGGACCACACGGATGGGTTCCATGTGACACGCACCGGAGAAAACACGTATCTGCGAGAAAAAAAAAAACTTTACTCACCTTCTCCAGCCCTCCTGTCTCTGCCTCTGCTGTCACTTGCTTCCGAGCGCTGTTAATTGCATAATCACTTCATTGCAGTCGGAAGCATCAGCAGCGAGGAGTCAGCAGGACCGGAGACCAAAGATCAGCACCACGGACAGCGAAGCCAGGGACAGATGAGTAGAAAGTTCCCGTTCTCCATGTGTTATCACGGATAACACACGGAGAACACACGTGTGCCATAAACACGGCTCACGGAGGGCATTACGCACCTTTGACATGTCCATAAAAAATGTGCATGGTTTTTCACGGACGTGTCAAAGAGGCCTAAATGTTATTTTGAGCCATTTGGATTGTGCAGTTTTAGTATGGTGTCCCTTTTGGGTATTTACTGTCACTTAGGCTTCTCAAAGTCATTTCAAATGTGATGTGGTCCCTTTTAAACAATGATTTTGTAAATTTTGTTGGAAAAATGAGAAATTGCTGATATACTTTGAATACTTTTACCTTCCTCACAAAAAATATTATTCTTCAAAAATTGTGCTGATGTAAAGTAGACATGTGGGAAATGCTATTTGTTAACTATTTTGTCTGACATACAGTATCTCTGATTTAAAGGCACAAAAATTCACAGTTGGAAAGTTTCAAAATGTTTAAAATATTAGCCAATTTTTTATATTTTCAGAAATAATCACAAAAAACATTGACCTAAATTTTCCACTATCATGAAGTACAATATGTCACGAAAAAACAATCTTAGAATCATTGGGATCTGTTGAAGCGTTCCAGAGTTATAACCTTTGAAATTGACACTTGCTAGAATTGAAATAATTGGCCTGGTCATCTGGGGCAATACATGCTGAGTGGTAAAGGGGTTAATGAGTGTATGTTGGCAAAAATATGGATGCACTTAATTTAGTCTCTTTACCACTGAAATCTCCAAAGATAACTATATTATCTCTTCAAAAAATGCATATTTTTGCAGAAATATAAGCATAGCCTACACACAATTTTTAACAACTAACTTCTCAGGGATAATCAGGCAGAATTGATACAGGTAAAGTATATCTTTGTACTGTTAGCCAGTAGATAGAAAAAAAAAAGTTTAAAAGAGTCCTCAGTGGTTGGTACCTTTTAATGGCTAACTGAAAATATGTTAATAAATTGGAAGCTTTCCAGACTACTTAGGTCTCTTCATCAGGCATTGTATAAAGCTTCAGATTTTGTTATACCTTGCCTGATGAAGACACCTGATACCATGCCTGATGAAGACACTTTGTACCAAAGATACCACCTTTTCAGTTAGCCATTAAAAGGTATCAACCACTGAGGACTCTCAGTTCTTTTAAACATTTTTTTTCAGGCAGAATTCACATTCTTAACAAGGGAAATGCAATTTTATGTAGCCTCTCTATAGCTTGTCAATAAACAATAGATAGTTTTACAACACTATATAGCATCTAACCGCATACAGCAGTTCACCTTTAAAAAAAAAAACTTCACGTTTTTATATACTGCAAGCTTCACTGAGAGCTTTATTTTCTCCATCTGTATTGTTCTACTAGGGGCACAAAAATAACTGCATTTATTAAAATTCTTCAATATAAAGTATTGTTGGTGGTAAATGTTAAAGAAATTCGCCAGGCTTTACCCCTTCTTGTGGTTCATTTGATTGTTGTCAAGCAGTTATCTGATTATTTTCATTTTTACTGGCGGCTTAGCGTCTTACACAGTAGTTTATTGTCATTGTGTTATTGGTGTGATGGTAGGCAGCACATTATAAACTGAATTTCTGGTGAGTTTATAGAAGTTAACCAATATGAAAAAGCATATTTGTAACAAAGCCAGAACCTTTGATAAGGCATAAGGTGAATTTGCGTCCACAAGCACAATGTATATAAATAGAATAACTATTTTGTAAAGTAAAAAAATACTTAACATAGATTTAAAAGTTAACTCTGGACTATGTCTAGAGTGTAAATTTTCTTACAATATATTCGTATTTGATTATGGGGAAAAAAATTTCAGCGACTTAAATGATGCAGTGTTGTGGTTTAGCAATGAGCGGACCCGTGGATGTTCGAGTTCTCCGGGTTCTGCCGAACTGTAGTTAAAAGTGTGGTTCGGTGTTACACCTCGTGGTTCTCCTGTGGCAAGGAATGAGACAGTCTCCTTGCCTGCCACGAGCGCTCCTGCTCAGCAGCGCCGAAGGTCTGCCAGACTGCACAGAGTGCAGGAGAAACCTCCTCAGAGAGGCAGCACGAGGGTGACACCTAGTGGTACTCCTGTTGCAAGAAATGAGGCGGTCTCCCATTCCTTGCCTGCCGCAGCTCCTCCTGCTCAGCAGCCTCGAAGGTCTGTGAGGTTGCGCAATGTGCAGAGGTTTGCTGTTCAGGGAAGCAGTGAGACTCCCGTTATCTCTACACATTATGAGACCAAGGATCCCACCTCTATTTCCCAGAGGCAGGAGGGTGAGCATGTGCTATGCTTGGTGGATCCTGATTCGCCCACTGACGTCACACGGCTTGATGACAAGGCTGGTGACGTGGTGAATCCTGACTGGCCAGGCTGGGATGTCGTGGATCCTGATTGGGTCAAGTCCGTCATCTCCGCCTCGCGCCCGCCCTTGGCTGGAGCTACACCTCCTTAAAAGCTCCTCCTGCCATCATGGCGGTGCGCGACCGTCCTTCTATGTTTGGATGTCTGGCAGCGTGCTGCCACGCCACTGCTCAGGCATTATCGTCTTCTGTGGGCTTGGCCCTTGCTGCTTAGGCAGTACCTGGTTTGCAGGCCATGTCCCTGCCTTGCTGCTCCGGCAGTAGCTCTTTCAACAGGCCATGTTCCTGTCCCAGGTGAGCTCCTCGAGTCTCCACCGGACTCACCTGGTTATTGAAAGCACACGTGCGTGGGCACCTCTGTGCTTCCCCGTGCAACAGGTACACCGAGCTGTGTGATCCCTGCCATACAACCCACACGGGTTAGGGCAGACCGGTGTACATAGATCGTCTGTGACATTCCAGACGATCGCTAGCAGCAACCCGCTCACTCTTCACCCACCATAGCAGTGGTCCCTTACACCGCACAGTGGACCTTGACCGGCAGAAGCTGTCCATTCCCCATCTTGGCACGCTTCCCCGGGTCCCCCTCGTAACATTACGGTCGCGCCAAAGGTCTGGCTATGGCTGAAGAGCAGCAGCAGTTGCTGCGTTATGTGCAGCAGTTGGAATCACGTTTGGCAGCAGTGGAGCAGTCTTCCTCCGACAAGACTACTCTGACGACAGTCGCCACCCAGGCGGCTACCCAGGCTGTGCTATTGGGCGGAAGGTCTCCTCGCCTTGCGCTTCCAGAGCGCTTTAGCGGGGACAGCTCTGAGTGCTGTGGGTTTATAAACCAGGTCACCACCTACTTAGAGCTGTCCGCGACTCTTTACGCTACCGAGAAGGCGAAGGTAGCCTTCGTCCAGTCCCTGCTCACAGGGAGAGCGCTGAAGTGGTCCACGCCGTTGTGGGAGCGCGGAGATCGTGTGGTGAATAACTTAGCATCTTATCTTGGGGCCATGAGAATGGTGTTCCTCGGGCCTCAAGTCACCCACGACTCCGCGCTGCGCCTCCTACGACTTCGGCAAGGGTCCGCTTCAGTCGGGGACTTTGCAGTACACTTTAGGACACTTGCCGCAGAGCTGGACTGGCCCGATAAGGTCCTTGTCCCTGTGTTCTGGGAGGGCCTGGCAGGGTTCGTCAAAGACGCACTGGCCACGCGTGAGGTGCCTGCTACTTTAGAGTCCTTGATTGAGGTTGCCTCTCACATAGACATCCGCCAGGCAGAGCGGAGGCTCGAGGTCTCTTCAGCACCCACGTCCTCACGGCCTAAAAAGCGTCTGGCTCCCGTCTTCCACCAGACAGGTCTCCCAGCCAGCTCTGTAGGCGACTCCGTGGAGTCAATGGAGGTGTCCAAAGCGGTCTCCTCTACCCCAGGTTCTCGGTCTAGTGTCATCTGTCATTCCTGTGGGCAGAGGGGACACATAGCTACCCGATGTCCCAAACCGTCGGGAAAAGACAGCGTCTAGTTTCCATCAGAGGGGGGTTCCTAGACGCTGCTTCTCCCTCTAGGTTGACTATCAGCGCCCAGTTGCAGTTTGGCACTACTCTCTTCTCTGCTCTGGCCTGCCTGGACTCAGGCGCTGATGGCAATTTCATTTCGACCTCCCTGGCAACCCGATACTCAGTTCCCCTGGTTCTCTTGCCCAAGCCACTCAGGGTTCGGGTAGTCAACGGGTCCCTACTAGTCTATCCCATCACCCAGATCACCATCCCTCTCAGGATGGAAGTACCACCAGGACACCATGAGCAGGTGTCCTTCCTGGTGCTTCCAGAGGGGACAGATGAGATCCTACTGGGTCTCCCCTGGTTGAGACAGCATGCTCCTATACTCAACTGGGCAACAGGGGAGATCTCATCATGGGCAGGATCCTGTAGGGAGCACCTCGTGACTACCGAACCACCCGCTACCATTAGGTCGGTTGGGTCCTCAGGGAATACAGGGGAGCCAGGTTTACCGACACCTTATGAGGCCTACAGGGACGTCTTCTCCAAGAGGGCCGCAGATACCCTTCCTCCCCACCGGCCATACGATTGCCGAATAGACCTGAAGCCAGGCTCCGAGCCCCCTAGGGGCAGAGTGTATCCCCTCTCTGCTCCAGAGACGGAGGCTATGTCCAAATATATTCAGGACAGCCTGGCAAAAGGGTTTATTTGCAAGTCTATTTCACCGGCCGGTGCGGGGTTCTTCTTCGTGCAAAAGAAGGAAGGGGATCTACGCCCCTGTATCGATTACAGGGGATTAAATGCAATCACGATCAAAAACAAATACCGTTTGCCCCTTATTACGGAGTTATTTGATCGATTCCGCGGGGCAAAGATCTTCACGAAGCTGGATGTACGCGGGGCGTATAATCTAGTGCGAGTCCGAGAGGGCGATGAGTGGAAGACCGCCTTCAACACCAGGGACGGTCACTACGAGTATCTCGTAATGCCCTTTGGACTCTGCAATGCCCCCGCCGTATTTCAAGACTTTGTGAATGATGTTTTCCGGGATTTGTATCTTTCCGTGGTTGCATACCTGGATGATATCCTTATCTTCTCCCCCGATCTTGCCACCCATCGGAGGGATGTCATCCGAGTACTTAAGAGGCTCCGCACTCATTCGTTATATGCTAAGCTAGAAAAGTGCGTTTTTGAACGTGAATCCTTGCCGTTTCTGGGGTATATCATGTCCAGTCAGGGGTTAGCAATGGATCCGGGGAAGTTGGAGACAGTGATGAAATGGCCTGAGCCCCGCTCGCTGAAAGCGATCCAGCGTTTTTTGGGGTTTATCAATTATTATCGCCAGTTCATTCCCAACTTCTCGACTGTGGCAGCACCCATCATTGCCCTTACCCGCAAGGGCGCTAATCCCAAAGCATGGACACGGGAAACGGTAGAGGCATTTCACACTCTCAAAACTTACTTCTCCAGAGCTCCCATCCTTCATCGTCCAGACATCTCCAAACCCTTCCTACTAGAGGTAGACGCCTCTTCGGTCGGTGCTGGTGCAGTCCTGTACCAGAAAGACGAACGAGGAAGGAAGCATCCATGTTTCTTTTTCTCCAAAACCTTTTCTCCGGCCGAGAGGAACTACTCCATAGGGGATAGGGAGTTACTGGCGATGAAACTAGCATTCCAGGAATGGCGGCATCTCCTGGAGGGTGCGAAGCATCCATTTGAAGTATTTTCCGATCATAAAAATCTCACATACCTCCAGACAGCACAATGCCTGAACCCAAGGCAGGCCCGTTGGTCCTTGTTCTTCTCCCGGTTCCGCTTTATTATCCGCCACCTGGCCGGTGAGAAGAACGTACGGGCCGATGCCTTGTCACGTTGTATGGTTGTGTTGGAGGAGGATGAGGAGGAGCCTCGTCTTATACTACCCCCGGACAGCTTGAGGATGGTCACTCCCACTTCTTTGGACCAGGTGCCACCTGGCAAGACCCTCATTCCCCCTGAACTACGGAATGAGGTGCTATTGTGGGCCCATGCCTCCAAGGTCGGGGGTCACTTTGGGGTCAAAAGGACCAGAGACCTTGTGACTAGGTACTATTGGTGGCCGAGACTACCCCAGGACATACAGGAGTATGTGGGAGCCTGTATGTCGTGTGCACGGAATAAGCCGTCCCGGCAGAGACCGGCAGGTCTTCTTCACCCACTGCCAGTGCCGGATTGTCCCTGGGAAGTGGTGGGAATGGACTTCCTGAGAGATCTGCCCAAGTCAGCAGGTCACAAGGTCGTATGGGTCATCACGGATCACTTCTCTAAAATGGTCCACTTGGTGCCTCTCCCACGACTCCTGACGTCACGTGCTCTCGCCACCTTATTCATTAGGCATGTATTTAGGCTGCATGGCATGCCTGACAAGGTGAGCGACCGGGGGCCCCAGTTCGTGTCTCGCTTCTGGAGAGAGCTCTGTAAGCTCCTGCAGATAGAGCTGAACATCTCCTACGCATACCATCCCGAAACCAATGGACTGGTAGAGAGGACCAATCAGACCTTGGTAAGGTACCTCCGCCATTTTATCTCCGCGCACCACGACAACTGGGCTAACCTCCTTCCTTGGGCCGAATTTGCCATTAATAATTCGGTCCATGAATCCTCTGGTCAGACTCCGTTCCTGCTCAATAACGGACAACATCCCCGAATCCCGGTTTCGATGCCCATTACGTCACCCGATCCTAGAGTGGAGGATTGGGCGACCGAGGCCCGGGAGATCTGGGATAACACCCAAGAGGCCCTTAAGAGGGCTAAAGACCGGATGGTGACAACGGCTGATGAGCAAGAAACAAATGGGGACGGCACCACCTTAAATAAATAGATTATGGAAGTGTGCTCCAACCCATAATTAGAACATAGAACACAACACAAGGGAAAGAGTGGGCACAACTACACCAAACATGTACTGGAAAATCCAGAATAATGGAATGAAGCAAGAGGAGTCCCTTGTTGAATGCAAAAAGTGTGAAAAGGTTTATTAATAACACAGAGAAATATTATTAAGAACACTTAAAACTGGGAAAGATCAAAGGAGTGATCCACCCATGAACAGTTTAGCACATCACCACTGAAACCTCATGAAATAATACAGATGGAATAAATCACATAGGCTCAAAAATAACAGTACCAGAGAACAGTATACAGCAATACATAGTCACCAAATGTAGGACTAACATAAATATGGTACAGATCAGAGAGAGCCAATACAATACCAGATGAGTAAATAGTGAGAGAGGAAGTGTGGGTGCGCCTGCCCCACGCGTTACGCCACCACGTGTGGCTTCATCAGGGGTAAATGAAGTAGTGACCAGAGCCTAGATATATATATATACAAAAGGACCATAGATAATTACTGACCGGTGTGTTGAATATACTGCTCACCAAACAAACAGGGAGGGTGGAATCCTCTGTAACCTCCATGCAAGCTGGAACCAGGCTGTGGGCGTGCATTCAGCAGTGCAATGCAGCACCATGTGGTCCGGTCATGTGACCGGAGTGACGTCAAGCCCCGCCCTTCAGCTCCTGTGGAGTGGGGAAGCAGATCTCAGCATCATTCAGAGTCTGGTATCACTAAGGATACCACAGATAAGACCCTGAATAGCAGATGTGCACATCTATTGGTTCCATAGTAATGTAATCTTTTAGTGCAAAACAGGAAACTGGTCCCCACAGTATATAATAAAACAATGGGAAGACTTGATAAGTTCTCTGCAAAGGCAATACACATTTAAATACAATGTAATGCATAGATGCAAAACAACAAGGGTAAACAAACAAGCAGGTATGCAAATAGAACAGAGAGTGAGTTAATTACAGACACAGTAAAACATACTTAAGAGATTTTATATAGAATTCTCATGTGTATAGAGGAAAGAGGGAAGGGAAGCCCATTCAAATTGCAGGACATAAATATCTATTTTTTATAGTAGCCAGTAAATAGAAGATTCTTGTTGATGCCATTGAGCATAACTGTGTCCAGCTGAAAGATCCACCAAGACTCAGTTCTCAGGAGTGCCGGAGTAGGATTACCACCTCGTATATTGCTCAAAACTCTATTCAAGCCAACCACGGTTGTGTTTCCAATTCTGCTACCATGGTGCCTGAGATAGTGTTGTGCCACTGTAGAAATCGTTCGTCCCTGTTTTAGATGTTTAGATGCCAACGCTATGTCCGAGAAATGCTTCTGAATGCGATGGCGCAGCTCCTGCGAGGTCTGTCTAACGTAAGTGAGTCGGCAAGGGCAGGTAAGAGCGTATACTACATTTTGGGACCTACAGTTCACATAATGCCGTAATATATACGATTTCTGGTCACGATGGTTCAAAAAATTGGATAAAGGAGGCATGAATTGGCAAATGGAGCACTGTCCACATGGAAAAGATCCCTTCAAAATGGTTCCTCTAGCAACCCGGGTAGTTGGTCGTACAAAATGGCTCCTACAAAGTTGGTCCCTCAAATTTGCTGATCTCCTTGCTCTTAAGAGTGGTCTGGAAGAGATAAGTTTTTTTAAATTGGAATCAGACAACAAAATGTTCCAATTTCTATTCAAGGTCTGATATATATCCGACCACTGACAATTAAAAGTGGTTACCAACCGTGGAGAGTCGTTTTTGGGCTTATGATCCTTAGGTTTCAGCAAAGTATGGCAATCCGTGTTGATAGCTTTCTGATATGCTCGATGAATGATCTTCCGTGGATACCCTCTCGTTCTGAATCGTTCGGACAGATCCTGTGACTGGACAAGAAAATCAGACTGTGCACTACAATTTCTTCTTAAACGAAAAAATTGGCCCACCGGTATACCATCTTTGAGATGTTTAGGATGTGAGCTCTTATAATGCAGAAGACTATTGGTAGATGTGCACTTACGGTAGAGATTGGTTTCAATCTTTTTTCCTTTTATTGCCAATTTCAAGTCCAAAAAGTCCATGCTGTCCGATGTAATTTTCGAAGTGAGCTTGATATTCAGATGATTACTGTTCAAATCCGAGATGAATTCCAGGCAAAGGTCTCTAGGTCCTGTCCACAAGAACAAAATGTCATCGATATATCGGAACCACCCACAGACATAGTCACGACACCACGACGAGGGATACACCAACGCCTCCTCCCACCAACCCAAAAATAGGTTAGCGAAAGAAGGCGCACAGCGCGCCCCCATCGCGGTCCCAGACGTCTGCCTGTAGATGGTCCGATCGAAAACAAAGTAATTGTGTCGGAGGATGAAGGCCAGTAAGTCCAAAACAAACATACCATGGGCTGAGATATTGTCCTGGTCATTCTTGAGAAAGGTGGAAACAGCATGTAGTCCTTCTTCATGTCCTATACTCGTGTAAAGAGCCTCGACATCTAGGGAAACAAGTAAGGTCTGTGGAGGTAACTCAAGACTTTCCAAGATTTCCAACAAGTGCATGGTGTCCTGTACATGGGACTTTAAATTGGTCACAAGGGGTTGTAAGTAAAAGTCTATGTAGACACAGGCATGTTCACTTAGACCACCGATTCCTGCCACAATTGGTCTCCCGGGTGGATTTCGGATACATTTGTGCACCTTTGGAAGTAAATAAAATGTCGGAGTTACAGGGTGGGTATTGTATATGAAGTCTCGCTCCCTCTTACCTATAACATTCCGCAACAGTGCATCAGCAAGCAAGGCATCCAACTTCTTCTGGAACACAGAGGTGGGATCGGAGGGTAATACCATATAGAGAGATGTATTAAGAAGCTGTCTTTTGGCTTCCTCCACATACAGATCCGTAGGCCAAAGGACTATATTTCCGCCTTTGTCAGCTTCCTTGATGACAAAAGCTGTGTTGTTCTTAAGGGTGACAATAGCATCTCTCTCGTCCTGGGTAAGGTTATCATGGGCGGCACTCCTGATCTTAAGTGTAAGTATATCCTGTACCATGGTATTAAAAAAGACATTAATAGTGGGGCAGGTGCCAAAAGCAGGTGTTTTTTGAGATGGTCTGTATATGGTAAAGGGCTTCCTACCTGAGGGATCCTCAATCTCCTGTAACAGATCAATCAAGTCCTCAAAAGCTCTTTGTTCCAATTCAGGTAAGGATTGTAAGGAGGAAGGATGGAGGTGGTAGTATTTAAACATGAGACTTCTACAGAAAAGATAAGTATCCTTAATCAAGGTGAATTTATCTAATTTCTGTACTGGTGAAAAAGACAAACCACGTTTCAGGACAGTCTCTTCTGCAGGGGATAAGACATGATCAGACAGGTTGATTATTTGAAGTGTATTCTCACCACCTATTTCCGATTCTTGTTCTTGTATCGAGTCTGCATGTGTACATTCGGTGTCCGGTTCCGTGGTATTCTTTTGTTGGTTCCTCTTCCGGCCACCTCTTCTCCCCCTCCTTCTGCTTCGCTTGTATCTGTAGATAAAAAATCAGTGGACGAGCCTTCACCCGGATTAATTGAATGGCTCTGTTTATGTGAGGCGAACCGAGATCTTCTATTTCCCTGATGGCTCCATCTATAGGCATGATTATCCTCAAAGTCTCTTTTATCCCGAGCAAATTTTCTCTTTTTTCCAGCAGTAATATCCTTTTCATACTTGTCAATATTTTCCTTCAACTTGATTAAAAACGGTTGTACCATTGTATTTTTATCAAAGTTGTTAATTTTAAGCTCAGTTGCCTTAATGCTATCTTTGATCTGTACCAGCAAATTACGATCATGGCCTATCAACAGGTCAAGTAATATACCAGAGCTTCATTCCATTATTCTGGATTTTCCAGTACATGTTTGGTGTAGTTGTGCCCACTCTTTCCCTTGTGTTGTGTTTTAACGGCTGATGAGCGCCGCCGCCCTGCACCATCCTTCGCCCCTGGTGACCTAGTGTGGCTGTCCTCTAAGAATGTTAACCTACGGGTACAGGCAGCCAAGTTCGCCCCTAGGTACCTGGGTCTGTTTAAAGTACTAGAGCAGGTGAACCCGGTGGCATACCGACTCCAGCTCCCTCCACGCTGGGCTATAGCCAACACCTTTCACGTGTCCCTTCTGAAACCCGTACGACTTAATAAGTTCTCGGGGTCCCTGACGCCTCAAACCGACTTCCCGCCCGACGACTCTGAGGTGGCGAAGCTTGTGGAGGCAAAAGTCATATGGGGCAGGAGGTACTACCTCGTGGAGTGGGTCGGCCGTGGTCCGGAGCATAGATCCTGGGAATTGGAGGATCATATCCACGCCCCGGGTTTGATAGCGGCCTTCGAGCACGGGCAGGGGGGGGCCTAGACAGGGGGGTAATGTTACACCTCGTGGCTCTCCTGTGGCAAGGAATGAGACAGTCTCCTTGCCTGCCACGAGCGCTCCTGCTCAGCAGCGCCGAAGGTCTGCCAGACTGCACAGAGTGCAGGAGAAACCTCCTCAGAGAGGCAGCACGAGGGTGACACCTAGTGGTACTCCTGTTGCAAGAAATGAGGCGGTCTCCCATTCCTTGCCTGCCGCAGCTTCTCCTGCTCAGCAGCCTCGAAGGTCTGTGAGGCTGCGCAATGTGCAGAGGTTTGCTGTTCAGGGAAGCAGTGAGACTCCCGTTATCTCTACACATTATGAGACCGAGGATCCCACCTCTATTTCCCAGAGGCAGGAGGGTGAGCATGTGCTATGCTTGGTGGATCCTGATTCGCCCACTGATGTCACACGGCTTGATGACAAGGCTGGTGACGTGGTGAATCCTGACTGGCCAGGCTGGGATGTCGTGGATCCTGATTGGGTCAAGTCCGTCATCTCCGCCTCGCGCCTGCCCTTGGCTGGAGCTACACCTCCTTAAAAGCTCCTCCTGCCATCATGGCAGCGCGCGACCGTCCTTCTATGTTTGGATGTCTGGCAGCGTGCTGCCACGCCACTGCTCAGGCATTATCGTCTTCTGTGGGCTTGGCCCTTGCTGCTTAGGCAGTACCTGGTTTGCAGGCCGTGTCCCTGCCTTGCTGCTCCGGCAGTAGCTCCTTCAACAGGCCGTGTTCCTGTCCCAGGTGAGCTCCTCGAGTCTCCACCGGACTCACCTGGTTATTGAAAGCACACGTGCGTGGGCACCTCTGTGCTACCCTCGTGCCATATTCTTGTGACTTCCACTGGCACACGTGCGTGGGCACCTCTGTGCTTCCCCATGCAACAGGTACACCGAGCCGTGTGATCCCTGCCATACAACCCACACGGGTTAGGGCAGACCGGTGTACATAGATCGTCTGTGACATTCCAGACGATCGCTAGCAGCAACCCGCTCACTCTTCACCCACCATAGCAGCGGTCCCTTACACCGCACAGTGGACCTTGACCGAAGGAAGCTGTCCATTCCCCATCTTGGCACGCTTCCCCGGGTCCCCCTCGTAACAGTTCGGTACCTGAACTTGACCCCCCAAACATCATATAAGTCAATGAAGACCCAAACTTTGGTGCTGTAGAATAGCCATAGTAAAGGCCAGGGAAGTGCAAAAGGAAGCAAAAAGTGGGTAATAGCAGGACAATTGACCTGCAAACAAATGTGGATAGGGAAATGACTTAAAGGTGTTCTGTCAACATAGTAATCATGATAAAATACACAGATTATGAGCGCCCACAAAGCCTGTTTACAAAGTTCCCCCACTAAGCCAAAATTTTAAGAGTGGGGCCTCATAGCCTGTTTTCAGAGTTCTCCCACAGAACCAAAATATTAAGAATTCCTTCACAGGGCCAAAATTGTATGAGTGCCCCGAAGAGCCTGTTTTCATGGTTCTTCACAGAACAAATAGAACCTCACTGAAATAATATGTGAATAAAAAAATAAAAATAATAATCTTGAACCAAGAGTCAGAGGTCCAAGTGGAGAAGGAGGTTGAGATGGATGTGGAGGTGAACGTGGTGGAGAAGTAGGATGTAATCAACATTGTTTTCTTTTATTTGATGTGGTCCCAAACTTTCTGATGGGCATAAAGATCAAACAAAATGTGGTGGAGGAAAAAAATGGCTAAGTGCAGTTACTGTACTTATCTAGTCAACAAAAAGTTCAAACAAGTCCTGTGGTATCCAAGCCTTTTTCATTTTTATGAATCTGAGCTTACTGTGCCTGCGCACATGGTGGAAGCGCCGGTCTGTGATCACACCAATGCCATGCTAAAATAAAGTTCTGACAGTACAATTACCGGTCAAACAGTGTTCAGCTTAAAACTCACCAAGTATAATGGTGACTTCTGGCCCTGTTCGCACTGCAGAGTAAGACATGTAACACTATGGTTTCCCTGGTGCTTTTGAATTGCACAGTCAGAATCGGGCATCGACCAGTTGTGTAATTAGGGGTGGTCAGTCTAGCAGGAGTTAACTTTATGCTTGTTTGTGGATTGCTGCTAGGGTCATAGGAGACCTATCACAGCCCATTAAATGATGGCAGAACCTGTTTCTCCATGCTAATTATAGCTTCATTTGCAATACCAGTCTTTGTGCTGTGGTGATCTAGTTCTGGGGATCTCCTGTGTGTTATTTGGTGTGTTCTAGAAAAATCCTCATTGTTTTTTATTTCCTCCCTGATTCTTTATTTCCACCGGAGCACATATTGTCTTACCTCTGTGTGTTTGTGTGTGTGTGTCCAGTGAGTTTGAGTATTAGTTTTTGCTTATCTGTCTATTTGTGTGGGATAAACCACTCCTGTCCCGGCCCTCCCTGGGGGTGGGGTAGCATACATGAAGCAGCACAATATGACACACACGTCACTCATGAAGGACCACACATTGGTCGTGAAGTGGTGTTGTTCCACAAAGCAACTCACCGTGCATGCTACAGCTGAAACTACAGTATTGCTTGCTGCTGCTTGCACAGTCTTTACAGTATATGGAAGGGGTTCTACCTTGTGAGTACATTGCATAGAAGACAGTGGGAATGCAGACGTTATGCTAGAGCACACAAAGGAAAGCAGGGTGAGAATGCCGAACGTCCGCACTGATGGAATGCATTGACATCTCAGGATCATTTTTCAGGAACCCATGCATTAAAAAATTCAGTACATAGGTCAGGCAAGGGATGTGTATCAAACTAGCTAGGACCAGGGCTGCTATGAAATTTTGTCCGTTATCACAGACCACAAAGCCAATCCCCATCCTTACCTTTAGCGTGGTGTAGGCTTTTTCCCCAAACAAATGAGTTTCATAACAGCCTGCTGTTTAGAGATGAGCGAACCGGTCGTGGTTCGGCTCGAGATCGGTTCGCCAAACAGAGGTCCCGTTCGAGTTCGGTTCGTCGAACGTTCGACGAACCGAACTCGAACCGCATAGGAAACAATGGCAGGCATTCACAAACACATAAAAACACCTAGAAAACACCCTCAAAGGTGTCCAAAAGGTGACAAACAACTCATAACACAACACAAACACATGGGAAAGTGACAAGGACATATACTCATGCGAAAACAAAAGAGCTGGACAAGGAAAAAGAGGAAGAGACACAGATATAGGCATGGCACGCCCTTCTAAAATCATGTAAAACACCGCAAGGTGACTCCAAGCGGAGTCTCCCTTTTTTTCCAAAAATTGGGCCACACACATCCACCCCTTCAGTGGCAGCACTTGTGCCCCAGTTGTACACTTCACAGCGAGATTTGCATCAAGCACATTCAAAAATACGCCATTCTTAAACGTCCCCAGGATGACACCGGGGTAGGTAGCAAAGTCTTTGCTGAACCATGACTTGTTCATCTTGGCTCCTTTTAAAAAACACAGCAAGCAACGGTTACTCCAAGCGGAGTCTCCTTTTTTCCAAAAATTGGGCCACACAGACACCCCATCAGTGGCAGCAGTTGTGCCCCAGTTGTACACTTCACAGCTAGATTTGCATCAAACACATTCAAAAATACGCCATTCTTAACCGTCCACAGGATGACACCGGGGTAGGTAGCAAAGTCTTTGCTGAACCATGACTTGTTCATCTTGGCTCCTTTTAAAAAACACAGCAAGCAAGGGTTACTCCAAGCGGAGTCTCCCTTTTTTCCAAAAATTGGGCCCCACAGACATCCCATCAGTGGCAGCACTTGTGCCCTAGTTGTAAACAGGATGTTTTGATTTGCATCAAGCACATTCAAAAATACGCCATAATTTACCGTCCCCAGCATGACACCGGGGTAGGTAGCTAAGTCTTTCCTGATCCTAGCGCTGCGCATCTTGGATCATTTTTAAAAACAATGTATGCAAGGGTTACTCCAAGCGGCGTCTCCCTTTTTTCCAAAAATTGGGCCACACACACACCCACCCCTTCAGTGGCAGCAGTTGTGCCCCAGTTGTACACTTCACAGCTAGATTTGCATCAAGCACATTCAAAAATACGCCATAATTAACCGTCCCCAGCATGACACCGGGGTAGGTAGCTAAGTCTTTGCTGAACCATGACTTGTTCATCTTGGCTCCTTTTAAAAAACACAGCAGGCAAGGGTTACTCCAAGCAAAGTCTCCCTTTTTTTCCAAAAATTGGGCCACACAGACACCCCATCAGTGGCAGCACTTGTGCCCTAGTTGCAAACAGCATGTTTTGATTTGCATCAAGCACATTCAAAAATACGCCATAATTAACCGTCCCCAGCATGACACCGGGGTAGGTAGCTAAGTCTTTCCTGATCCCAGCTCTGTTCATCTTGTCTCCTTTTTAAAAACACTGTAAGCAAGGGTTACTTCAAGCAGAGTCTCCCTTTTTCCAAAAATTGGGCCACACAGACACCCCATCAGTGGCAGCACTTGTGCCCTAATTGCAAACAGGATGTTTTGATTTGCATCAAGCACATTCAAAAATACGACATAATTAACCATCTCCAGCATGACACCGGGGTAGGTAGCGAAGTCTTTCCTGATCCCAGCTCTGTTCATCTTGGCTCCTTTTTAAAAACACTGTAAGCAAGGGTTACTCCAAGCGAAGTCTCCCTTTTTTCCAAAATTTGGGCCACACAGACACCCCATCAGTGGCAGCATATGTGGCCCAGCTGTACACTTCACAGCTAGATTTGCATCAAGCACATTCAAAAAAACGCCATTCTTAACCGTCCAAAAGGATGACACCTGGGTAGGTAGCAAAGTCTTTGCTGAACCATGACTTGTTCATCTTGGCTCCTTTTAAAAAACACAGCAGGCAAGGATTACTCCAAGCGGAGTCTCCCTTTTTTCCAAAAATTGGGCCCCACAGACACCCCATCAGTGGCAGCACTTGTGCCCTAGTTGCAAACAGGATGTTTTGATTTGCATCAAGCACATTCAAAAATACGCCATAATTAACCGTCCCCTGCATGAAACCGGGATAGGTAGCTAAGTCTTTCCTGATCCCAGCGCTGTGCATCTTGGATCATTTTTAAAAACAATGTAAGCAAGGGTTACTCCAAGTGGAGTCTCCCTTTTTTCCAAAAATTGGGCCACACAGACACCCCATCAGTGGCAGCACTTGTGCCCTAGTTGCAAACAGGATGTTTTGATTTGCATCAAGCACATTCCAAATCCACAAGCATTTACTCTTCCCAGGATGACAGAGGGGAAGTAAATTCCTTGTGGATCCATGACTTGTTCATTTTGATGAACGTTAGTCCGTCCACATTGTCACTGGACAGACGCGTGCGCTTATCTGTCAGCACACACCCAGCAGCACTGAAGACACTTTCAGAGACAACGCTGGCAGATGGACACGACAAAATCTCCAAGGCTTAAGTTGTGAGCTCTGGACATTTTTCAAGATTTGAAGCCCAAAATGAGCAAGGTTCCATTTGCAAAGTCATGGCATCGATGTTCATTTGGAGATACTCCTGTATCATCCTCTCCAGTTGTTGACTATGTGTCAGACTTGTTGTCTCTGTTGGCCTTGCAAAGGAAGGTCTAAAAAAATTATGAAAAGATTCAATTATATTGCTGTTACCAGCACCAGATACGGTGCTACTGGTACGGGTAGACTGTTGAAGATGACGAGACCGTCCCATGTTTGCCAAGTTACAACTGGGAGATTCACTCCCTGCACCTGCACGGTTGTTTGGTGGAAAAGCCGAGCTAACATCGAGTAACAGCTTCTGCTGATACTCCTGCTTACGAGCGTCCCTTTCTATGGCTGGAATTATGTCACAAAATTTGGACTTGTACCGGGGATCTAATAGTGTGGCAAGCCAGTAGTCATCATCACTTCTAATTTTGACAATACGAGGGTCATGTTGGAGGTAGTGCTGCAAGAAAGCACTCATGTGTCTTGCGCAGCCATGCGGACCAAGTCCACGCTGTGTTTGTGGCATAAAGGTGCTAACCGTTCTTTTTTCCTCTGACATCTCCCCCCAACCTCTTTCAACTGAAATTTGACCAAGGTCTCCCTCATCCGCTGAGTCTTCCATGTCCATGGACAGTTCGTCCTCCATTTCTTCATGTTCTCCTGTACCTTCCTCAACAGTTCGCCTGCTACCATGCGCCCTTGTTGATCCCTGTCCCCCATGGTCCCATGCCTGCCGCGTTGGTGAT
Organism: Anomaloglossus baeobatrachus; assembly: GCF_048569485.1. Classification (NCBI taxonomy): domain Eukaryota; kingdom Metazoa; phylum Chordata; class Amphibia; order Anura; family Aromobatidae; genus Anomaloglossus; species Anomaloglossus baeobatrachus. The sequence goes on along the minus strand of NC_134359.1, from coordinate 208,932,541 downwards.
GATGAACGTCTGGACCTTGGTGATATTGTTGTCCCTTGCGCATATGAATCCTCCTGTAGTTCCTCCCCTTCCTGTTGTCCCACCCCCTGACTCCGAATAGTGTTTAGCGTGTGCTCCAACATGTAAATGACTGGAATTGTCATGCTGATAATGGCATTGTCAGCGCTAAACATATTCGTCGCCATGTCGAAACTGTGCAGAAGGGTGCATAGGTCCTTGATCTGAGACCACTCCATCAGGGTGATCTGCCCCACCTCTGCATCTCGTTGGCCCAGGCTATACGTCATGACGTATTGCACCAGGGCTCGGCGGTGCTGCCACAGTTGCTGTAACATGTGGAGAGTCGAATTCCAGCGTGTCACCACATCGCATTTCAGGCGATGAACCGGCAGGCCGAAAGACTTCTGGAGCGATGCAAGTCGCTCAGCTGCGGCGGTTGAGCGGCGGAAGTGAGCAGACAGTTTTCGTGCTCTGGTCAGAAGGCCATCTAGGCCGGGATAGTGTGTTAAAAATTGCTGGACAACAAGTTTCAACACGTGAGCCATACAAGGCACGTGTGTCACCTTGCCCAGGCGAAGGGCCGCACCCAGGTTTGCAGCATTGTCGCACACGGCCTTACCAGCTGGTTGAGTGGAGACAACCATTTATTAAACTCGGACCGCAGAGCTGACCACAACTCCTCAGCTGTGTGACTCCTATTCTCAAGACATGTCAAGCTAAAGACCGCCTGATGCCGTTGTGCTCTGCTGCCAGCATAGTAATGAGGGGTGCGTGATTCCTTCTGCGCAGTGCGAACGCTTGTGGCCTGACCAGGCAGGCTTGGGGCGGAGGTGGATGACCCAGATGAGGTGGAGGAGGCAGAAGCAGTGGCGGAACTTGGACAGAGGATTGACACACAAGTCGTGGGGACGGCAAGACTTGTGCAGCAGACCCTTCACCATCTATCACCATAGTTAACCAGTGCCCAGTCAGCGACATGTAACGTCACTGTCCATGCTTACTGGTCCAAGTATCGGTGGTGAAATGCACCCGTTGACACACAGAGTTTCTCAAGGAAGCGGTGATGTTGTGTGCGACATGCTGGTGTAGCGCGGGCACACCTTTCTTAGAGAAGAAGTGGCGACTAAGCATCTGATACTGGGGCACAGCGACAGACATAAGGTCTCTAAAATCCTGTGTGTCCACCAGGTGGAAAGGCAGCATTTCGGTAGCCAAGAGCTTACAGAGGGATAAAGTCAACCTCTTAGCTTTGTCATTGGTCGCAGGAAATGGCCTTTTATTTGTCCACATCTGAGGGACAGAGATCTGGCTGCTGTGTGTAGATGGTGTTGAGTAGGGTGTCCCTGCAAAAATGCAGCTTTGTGAGGAAAGTGCAGGCGTAGACATGATGTCGCCTTCATCCAACGTTGGTGCTATCGATGTCTGAGAGAGCTGTACACACGTACTTGTATCCCCTTCCAAGTCAACTGACGACCTACCAAGCAAACTGCCTGTTGCGGTTACAGTGGTGGAAGTTGTGCGTGGAAAACCAGGTGTGACAGCTATCCCCACAGTCCTAGAAGATGAAGAGCGCGCGGATGCACTAGAAGGGGCAGGCGGTGGATGGTTCGCTCCACTAGGCCGCATTGCAGCACGGTGAGCTTCCCAGTGGGACATATGATATTTATTCATGTGACGATTCATGGAAGAAGTTGTCAAACTGCTGAGGTTTTGACCTCTACTAACAGAATCACAACAAATTTTACACATCACATAATTTGGGCGATCTTTTTCTATGTCAAAAAAGGACCAGGCTAGGCAAGGCTTAGAGGGCATGCGACCTGCTGTGCCCCCCCGACTAGTGCTTAGAGGCAGAGTGGTGGCTGATGATGCAGTTGTAGACGTGCTACCAGTGCTCCGACTCTGTCCAGGAAGGCGCAAGGTAACTTCGTTGTTGGTTGCATCCTCCTCCACCGCCTCTGTTGACCTCCTCGAGTGCCTGACTGTGGGTTGACAGTAGGTCGGATCTAGAACTTCCTCATCAATTGTTGTGTTTGCACTCCCCTCACCCTCAGACCGAGCCTCTTCTTGCCCTGACCGAATATTTAAGTTGTCATCCCAATCTGGTATCTGCGTCTCATCGTCATCAGTATGTTCCTCATTGTCTATAACCACAGGTGTTATAGTTTGTGACAAAGGGTCAACATTATGCTCAGAAACTTGGTCCTCACGGCCTGAATCAGAGTCACAAAGGTTCTGGGCATCACTGCAGACAATTTCCTGGTCTGTACTCACTGTTGCTTGGGAGCAGACCTCTGATTCCCAGGCTATAGTGTGACTGAACAGCTCTGCAGACTCAGCCATCTCAGTTCCACCATACTGTGCAGGGCGGATGGAGACTTCAGAGCTGGGAGAAAGCAAGTTTGATTGGGATGACAACTCAGAGGACTGGTGTTTTTTGGATGCGGTAGTTGGGGTGGCTGAGAGGGCATTTGTTGGACCACTTGAGATCCATTCAAGCATTTTCCTTTTTTGGCCATCATCTACCTTTGTTCCAGTTGTTCGTGTCCGTAAAAAAGGGAGCACATCGGATTGTCCACGGTAAGTAGTAGACATCTTACTTTTGCTGGTAGATGGTCTATCTTCAGCAGATGTTAATGGAGCTTTGCCACCTTCCCCACGGACAAACACTTTTTTTCCTTTTTCAACATGCCTCTTCCCCTTTCCACCAGCATCTGTCATTTTGCCACTCACGTTGATTGTGACAAGATTGTGCACTTAAAATGTGGTAGTAAAAATTGAGAGGTGGTGTAGATTGCAGTGGTGGTCTAGCTTTATTAACAGCAGAATAAACAACAATAATTATCCCTGACAATGCAACTACGGCCCTTAAACTGGCAGCATAAATTGCTAGTATAATAGCTTTGTAACAATGAGCTTGGATGTTCAATGCAGACGTGCTGCAAATATCTTTACACTAGTGGGACAATACAGAAGTCCAACAGCCACGTTTAGGATGCCACTAAGTTCACTCAGTGTTTGCTAGTATAATGGCTTAGTAACAATGAGTTTGAGTGTGCAATGCAGGCAGACATGCTGCAAATATCTTTGCACTAGTGGGACAATACAGAAGTCCAACAGCCACTTTTATGATGCCACTAAGTTTCCTCAGTGTTTGCTAGTATAATGGCTTAGTAACAATGAGTTTGAGTGTACAATGCAGGCAGACGTGCTGCAAATATCTTTGCACTAGTGGGACAATACAGAAGTCCAACAGCCACTTTTATGATGCCACTAAGTTCACTCAGTGTTTGCTAGTATAATGGCTTAGTAACAATGAGTTTGAGTGTGCAATGCAGGCAGACATGCTGCAAATATCTTTGCACTAGTGGGACAATACAGAAGTCCAACAGCCATGATTAGGATGCCACTAAGTTCACTCAGTGTTTGCTAGTTTAGTGGCTTAGTAACAATGAGTTTGAGTGTGCAAAGAGCAGGAGGGTACAGTGGCAGGGTTGTGGGTGTCTGGGTAGAGGAAAGGAAGCCTGCCTTTCTATCCCTCCTAATGGGGAAATGCAGCAAGGAAATCCCTGACCTTAGCTACACAGACGCTGTCATCTTGTGTAGCTGTTAAACTCTGTTTTCACGGACCTGTCACCTATGGCTCTGACCCTGCCGGTATTAGCCCTTAAAAGGACTGATAGAAACTTCTATCCATATTCTGTACAGTGCTGTGTATGGAGCGTACACAGCAGTATCGGAGATAGGAGCTGCGCCAGTGATGACTGACACCAAGGACGCAGAAGGCAGATAATGGCGTGCTGGAGGAAAATGTCCGTTTTTATAATGCAGGGACATGTGACATGGACATCCTATCACACATGCCGTTGCTTCTCTGGCTAAAAGTCCACTTAGCTGTGTGTGTGTCTGGGATTGGCTGACATGCTGGCCCGCCCCACTACACGCGCGCGCTTAGGGAAGGAAGACAAGGAAAAAAAAAATGGCGATCGCCATTATACATACAGCAGTGATCTGAATGCGCTGTTTTCGCACACTATACGCTGAAATTTCATAATAGTGTGAGTCACAGAGTGACTTACACTATTACAGCGGAAAGCCAGCTAGGAATTAGCTGGTCTTTTTGCCTCTAGAACCGTTCTCGAACGTATCTAGAACTATCGAGCTTTTGCAAAAAGCTCGAGTTCTAGTTCGATCTAGAACAGCCCCCAAAATCACTCGAGCCGCGAACTGGAGAACCTCGAACCGCGAACCGCGCTCAACTCTACTGCTGTTGTTTCCCCCTGGTGTGCTAAAGTTGGTCATTCAGGTGATATGCTAACTGGATGAGGAGCAGGTGGAGAAAGTGTAGTAGTAGGAGGAGGAAACATCACAGACAGAGAAATGTCCAGCAATCTTAGGTGGTAGTAGGACATGTGCCAAAATGTTTTCCACCTCAGGCCAAGCTGCTTACTGGCCCATGTATTGGTGTTTATGTAAACATTGTTATCGATGGCATTGCACAGTGAACACCTGATTTTGTCTGCAAATTGATCACGCAGGGCAGGGATGGACCTCTTGGAAAAGTTGTGCTGGCTAGGAACCACATACTGTGGTACAGTCACCGCCATATGTTTTTGAAAAGTTTCCGTCTCCAATAGTCAGAATAGCAGCATTTAAAAGGCCAGGAATTTGGAAATGCTGCCATTCAGGACCTGTGTTTGTGAATGGTTAAGTGGGTACTTCCTCTTTCTCGCCAAGGTTTGGGGGATAGACAGTTGAATACTTCCATGGGAAGGTGTGAAGATGATCGGTGACACTCCTGCTAGTGGTGCTGTCACATGTTTTCTTTGCCGGGATCCTGGTAGCCCTGTTGCTTGGGGAAGAAAGAAGCTGAGACTGCAGCAGAAAAGGGATCAGGGATCAGGAGGAGACCCATATCTTTTCTGTTTTTTTAAGCGTGTACACCACTGTATTTTGTGTTTTGAATTTAGATGCCTCCTTCAGGCATATGGTGCCCAAGTTAAGAACATTTATGCCTCTCTTCAATCTCTCATGGCAGAGCATGCAAAACTACTCATGTCTTGTCGTTAGCACATTGCCTGAAGAAATGCCATACCAGGGATCTCCTTTGAATTGCCTTCAGTGTGCTCAGTCTGACGATGTGATGTGCAGTAGCAGCCGTCATAGTGGCTAGGGATTGGCACCCTGCTCCCCCTTTTGCTGTGCAGCTGGTGCAGCATGGCTGAAGCGTCTTCTTCCAAAAAGGGCACGTCACTCAAATGGCCTTAACTGCATGTGGGGTATAGGACAGCATCACCCCCAACCTCATCTTTTACCCTCTGCTCACCTCTTCCCACCTTGTTGGTCTGCAAACTGCAGAAAGCCACAGCAGTTTACACCTGTGTTTCATCGTCATCATCATCAGAGATGTGCTGCGGTGGTCTGCTGAATGTGTGCACTTGCTCTCATCCTTAAACTGAATAAGTAGTTTAACATCTTTGCACTACTTCACTGCTACTCCTGGGGCAGAACCAGGTTGAAAGTCCATGGAAGTTCAACCAGTGGAGTCATCCAAAAGCAGAAGTGACTGCTGCATGACTTTGGCCTCGGATTGCTTGCCTGATTTGTTAGGGGGTAAGGTGAAAGACAGATGTCTATAGACTGCAGGTGCAAACTCAGCACTTTCACCGGGGTACCAGGTGGAAGACAAAGAGAAAGAACACTAAGCACTTTAACCCCTTCTCGACCTTGGACGGATCTATCCGTCAAGGATTGTGTCCCGTTAAGCTCCGCCCCCTGCCGCGGGCAGGCGGTGGCGGTCGGCACACATATCAGCTGTTTTCAACAGCTGACATGTGTGCCTGCATGTTGCGAGTGGAATTGCTTCCACTCGCAACATTTAACCCCTTAAATCTCGCTGCCAAAATCTGGCAGCGAGATCTATATGCGCGCGGCCATGTTTTTTACTTACCGCCGCCCCCACCGGAAGTCACGTGAGTGATCACGTGACGTTCGGTTTTTGCCATCGTAGCACAGGGTCATGTGATGACGCCTGCAGCTACAAAGTTTCACTTTCGTTTTTCCTCGGCACGGAGCAGAGGGAAACCGGAAGTGACTGAATCTGCTGTTTACAGCTGTATAGCTGTGATCAGCAGATAGATAACAGCGATCGGATTACTGATCGCTATAGCCCCCTAAGGGGACTAGTAAAATTAAAAAAAAAATTTAAAAAAAGTTTTAAAAAATAAAAAAAAAACCTAAAAGTTCAAATCACCCCCCTTTCACCCCATTGAAAATTAAAGGGTTAAAAATTAAATAAATATACACATATTTGGTATCGCCACGTTCAGAAATGCCCGATCTATCAAAATATAAAATCAAGTAATCTGATTGGTAAACGGCGTAGTGGCAAAAAAATTCCAAAAACCAAAATTACGTTTTTTGGTCGCCGCATGTTTTACGCAAAATGCAATAACAGGCGATCAAAATGTAGCATCTGCGCAAATATGGTACCATTAAAAATGTTAGCTTGAGACGCAAAAAATAAGCCATCACTGAGCCATAGATCCCAAAAAATGAGAACGCTACGTGTTTTGGAAAATGGCGCAAAACATACGCCACTTTTATTGGACAAACTTGTGAATTTTTTTAACCTCTTAGATACAAGTAAACCTACACATGTTTGGTGTCTACAAACTCGCACCGACCTGAGGCATCACACAGATACATCAGTTTTACCATATAGTGAACACGGTGAATAAAACATCCCAAAAACTATTGTGCGATCACACTTTTTTTGCAGTTTTTCCACACTTGTAATTTTTTTGCTGTTTTCCAGTACAATATATGGTAAAACCTATGTTTTTTTTTTAAAAGTACAACTCGTCCCGGAAAAATCAAGCCCTCATATGGCAAGATTGAGGGAATAATAAAAATGTTAAGGCTCTCGGAATAAAAGGAGCAAAAAACAAAAACGCAAAAACGGAAAGTGCCCGGGGGCTGAAGGGGTTAAGCAATCCAATCTAAAACTACCTCTATTTGTTCTGGCCTCACCCATTTGTGAAGGACCTTGGGACTAATAGATTATACAAAGTGTCCTGTTGTGTGGGTACAACAGATAAAGGTGTTTTATTTGGGCATGTAGCAGGCACAGATAAGCCATGCTTTCTCCCTGCCAAAGCTCCTTCACCATCACCACCAGCAGCACCATGGTCACATCTCTTTTTGGATGTTCTCTTCATTCTTTGCACCCCAGAAAGGGCAGAATATTGCACTGCCTGTATGTGGAGTGGCCACACAGACCCATTTGTATGCGTACCCAGAAAGAGCCTGTTGCAGAGGGCTTACACAGACATTTTTTAAGAGTGCCTCCAAAAAAATCGTTATTAAAATATCCCCCAACAAACCTATTTTTAAAAGTACCCCAACAGAGCCTGATGCAGAGTTGGCCATGCAAACACATTTTAAGTGTACCCCCCAGAGCTTTTATTAAAGTTCCCCCAAAGACCATTTTGTAAGCATACTCCAACAGATTCTGATGTAGAGTTTCCACACAGATCCTTTTGTAAGACTTCTCCCACACAATTTTTATTAAAGTTTTCTGCACAGACCCTATTTTAAGAGTACCCCCACAGGGCCTGGTGCAGAGCTAACAGACAAACCATTTTTAAAGAGTACTCCTATAGACCTTTTATTAAACTTGCCCCCAGACACTTTTCTTTCTGTAGCCTCACAGAGCTTGGTTCAGAGTGGTCGCAGAGACACGTTTTTAAGAGAACCCCCATAAAGCTTATATTAAAATCTCACATGCAGATCATTTTAAGAGTAACCCCACAGACCCTGGTGCAGAGTAGCTACACAGACCACTTTTAAAGAGTAACCCTACAGACCCTTTATAAAACTTGCCCCCAAAGACCCTTTCTGAGAGTACCTTCAAAGAGCCTTTTTTAAGATTACCCCCACAGACTCTAGTGCAGAGTGCCCACACAGAGTCTGTTTTATGAGTATGCAGAGGAGTAACCTAACACTATCCCTCACTCAAGCAGCGTCCTGTACATATGTTAGTCAGAGCAAAATGGCAGCACCACCTGTAATCTGGCAGGTTTACAAAAAGGTTTATATGGAGAGCTGAGGTCCCTTGATGTTTGGGACTCGAGCTTGCGTATTTTGGCCAAAATATTATCCAATACCTCATATGTATTTGTATACAGGATGCAGCCAAGCCCATTAATGTAGGCCTTATGAATTGGAGTTTTGTTTGGGTGTGGTGCATTTATAAAGTGCTTGGTAGCCCACCTAATCTAATAGTGTGGGAGTCACAAATAGGCTGTAAGCCAGACATTGGGCACGTAAATGAGTGAACAGTGTCCTACATAAGCCTTTTTGTATGACATTTTTATACTAAGCAATCACCACCTCCATGACTTGGGAGATTGTGATTAGAGACGAGTGATCCTGCCAAGAATCGGTTTAGGATCACCAAACCCGCCTGAGATCGCCAAATGGATCGGCGATCCTAGCTGAGCCCATTTAATTCAATGGAAGGCAAAAGTGATGTGTTGTAAAATGGTTTAGGTGGCTGTAAAAGAAAGAAAATAAAATGGTTAAAGCAGTAAATACTTAGCGAGTCTCCCCACAGCTGCAGCGCTACTTATTCACTACTCACACATCTCATACATACATACATACATATAGCTCATACATATTCACTACTTTCCTCTTCCACTGGCGTATCTGGCTGCTGTTGTACCACACCCCAGACCTCTGAAACAGCATCTGTGATTGGTTGGAATCACAAATCCTGTCTGTATCCTTATACTTGTGACAGATAAATTAAAAAAAAAATGTCGTAGCATCCCCCTGTATTGATATTAGCATAGAGAAAGCCACGGCTACAGGCTAAACCCTTCGGCCATGTGCTTATCATGGTTGTGCATCAAAATAAGATGAACCACATGTGGCTTTTTTTAAAATATTTAAATAAATACATAATTTTAGAAAACATCTTGCGGTCCCCCTTAATTTTTATACCTAGCCAAGATAAAGCCCATCAGCTGTGGGATGGTATTCTCAGGCTGGGGAGACCCATGGTTATTGCCCCCCACCATCTTAAACATAGCAGCTTGCAGCTGCCCAAGATTGTCACATCATTTAGATTCGATGATCTCAGCACTTTGCCTAGCTCATTTTGATTGTTCTGGTGCAGTGGCAATTGGGTTAATAAGGGGTTAATGACAGCTGTGAGCTGTCACTAAGCTCTGGATTAGTGATGGGTAGGGGTCTATGAGAACACCTCACCACTAATCCTATAACTAAAAAGAAAGAAACACGAGAACACAAAAAAATCCTTTATTTAAAAAAGAAACACCCTCTGTCACCAATTTATTAACCCCCAAAACACCCAGGTCCAAAGTAATGCACACTGCAGGGTCCCACGATGATTTGAGCTCTGCTAAATCTGAAGGCACAGTGCGTGGCCATAGAACATGACCGCCCACTGTGAGCTTAGGCAGAGAATGAGTCCCGCAATGAGCGGTGACTGGTTGGTTGTGGCCACAACTGGACATTCCTACGGTCATCCACCTGTGACTGCAAGTAACCTTACAATAGGGAACCTCAATGAACTCAGTGACCTCACCTCAGAACGTCTCCTGAGGTCCCCTGAGGTCACATTACCTGCGGTCACAGGTGGGGCACTGTGAGAACCTCCATCTGAGACCGCAACTAACCTGGATGACATAACCACTGATTACTGATGCTCAGTCTCAACTGGGTGACGTCACCACTGATTACTGATGCTCAGTCTCTGCCTGAAGCTCACAGCAGGTGGTTATTGATCTATGGCTGCATACTTTGCCTTCAGATGTAGCAGTGCTGGAATCACAGTGGAACATCATGTCGATTACTTTGGACATGGGGGTTTTGGGGGTTAATAAAAGGGAGAAAGGGTGTTTTTTTGTATTTTATTTCAAATAAAGGATTTTTTCGGTGTTCGTGTTTATTTCTTTTCACTTACAGATTACTAATGGGGGGGTCTCATGGATCCTTCCCATTACTAATCTAGGGTTTAATGGCAACTGTGGGCTACCATTAACCCCACACTACTCCGATTGCCACAACATATATTATTGCTGGTTACGTGCACTAGATTTTATGATTGAGCATTGATCCAGACAGCATCTGGCACATTGGAGAGGAGTTCTCTTCACTGATGAATCACAGTTTTCACTGCACAGGACAGATGGCATCCTGGTGAATGATAGTCACACCAGAAGCTGTTTTTTTTTTTAACCACCTCGGGATCCTCCCAATAGTGAAAAACTTCACATTTTCGAGTGGCCTTTTATTGTAGCTCACCTAAGGCACACCTGTGGAATTATCATGCTGCCATCTCGATATGCCACACCTGTGAGGTGGATTTTTTTTTTTTTATTTTTTTTTTAAAGCAACCAATCACCTGGATTTTTTGTGTATAACCTAAAGCCAGTGCTATACTGGCACTATCAGACTGATTCTCTACATACCTTTAGTGGTCAGCTTGGATGTTTAGGTTTTGAAATTCTAGAAAGTAAAGTTTATAAAATAATCAGTTTCTTGAATGACAGCAGCTGAGGGTCAGATAATAGCTGGGGGGTATGCATACTTATCCCCTCCCCCTTTTAGAATCAGCATAAGTATTATATAATTGATTACCTTTTGACTTGCAGGACCTGTGCATAGGTTATACCCATGTGACAATTAAGGGTGGGGCCTCAGAAAACAGAAAAATATTGCTTCCTGGTATCAGCTTTGTGGGTTGAGGCCCTGCCCCTTGTTACATGGGTTTGACCTTAGCACTGGTCCTTCAAGTCAAAAGTCACTTGTTTTAGGTTATATACGAAAACTCTGGTGATTGGTTCCCTTTAAAGGAAAAGTGCTCACTAACGCAGATTTAGACAAATTTGTCAACATTTTTTGAGAGATTAAGGCCATGTGTGTACATAGAAAAAGTGTTAGATCTTTGAGTTCAATTCTTGAAAAATAGGAGCTAAAAGAAAAGTAAAGAGTTTATATTTTTGTTTAGTAATATAGCAAGAAATAGTTTTTCTTCATGGACACACAAGATAGCTTAATCCAAAAAGTTATATCCCAACAGGAAGAAATATGGATTTTTTCATCCCAAAAAAGGAGTATACAATGTCTCAATAATACAAAAATAATTTTATTGACATTTAAATATAAACAACACCACACAATAAAAATAGTAAATTGCAGTCAAAAAAATGTGTGTATCAGGGTGTAGCGGTATCAATATTGCACATAGTATCCAATAGAGTGTCCAGTGCTGAATCTGGACTAATCAAATATGATGATAGGTATATATCAGCATAGTGTCTATAATCCCCGGGATTGTTCTATGGTTACAAAGCCCTTATATAAGGATTTTTGTGCTCTGTCTGTCTTGCATATCAGATTTATTTATATGCACTTATCTTGGTTATCCAAGAATCTGAGGTAATGGGTATTGGAATCTTGATGATGTATATACAGATATAGCACATATCTTAACGGGCTACATATATACTTCTCATAAAATTGATGTTTGATTGGAGGAATTTGATACGCCCGCTTATGCTGATTCGGCTTTCTCCATCCCTTGTCTGTTGCATAAATTGTCTCAAATGACGTGTAGTGGAGTTGCACTGCTGACACTGTATGACGCGCATGCGCAGTAACATCGAATGGAGTGATCTTGACCCAGCATGGGAGGAGGGCCTACAGGTTTACTTTAGCATAACATTGAACATCCCGGAGCTATGTAGACACTTGCAATGATATTTATAGTGACCATTGTGCTGAAGTCCGCTTTACAAATGTATTGTGACATTCTAAGTACCTGAAACAATATTTATTTGATTAGTCCAGATTCAGCACTGGACACTCTATTGGATACTATGTGCAATATTGATACCGCTACACCCTGATACACACATTTTTTTGACTGCAATTTACTATTTTTATTGTGTGGTGTTGTTTATATTTAAATGTCAATAAAATTATTTTTGTATTATTGAGACATTGTATACTCCTTTTTTGGGATGAAAAAATCCATATTTCTTCCTGTTGGGATATAGTCTGATTATTGGAGTGTCCATAGATGGATTTGACCTATTGTGTGGTATTAATCCAAAAAGTTACTTGAAAATATGGTTACTCTTTAACTAACTGCAGTTAGGAGGTCAATTACCTGTCTATGTGTACTGGCAACCTTGGAAAAGGTTTTCCTTTAATATCTTATCACACCATTCAAGAAATGAGACTGAAAACACTTTAAGAAATCTTCCAAAACTAAAATACAGACAAGAAGTGCAAGGAAGCTTAAAGAGAAACATTACACGAAAGTGAATATAGATAGACTCTATGCCATCCTCAGGTTGCAGTAATAGACATCTTGTATGATATACTGCAGCCATTCAAATTCTATTTGCGTTATATATTTAAGATAAGCTTTTTCCATCTGCATTTTTACTTCAGTTACCGAGAAAAATCGAACAATCTAAAATACGTGTATTACTCAATAGAAATAAATGCATGTAAGACTGGAACAGTCTTTTTATAAAATTAGAATATGTTTTATCTCATTTTCAGAAATTGCTGCCTTAGTAATTTCCACTTTCAGAATATGACAAGTGATGCTTCATTTTGGAAAAAGGTTAATGTTTTATCACCGCACTTAACAAATTGTGCTCTCTCTGCAGTATAACCCTCCATACACCTGATGAGCATGATTAGAGAGAAAAAGTTAAGACTGTTGAAAACAAGAATTTTGCATACTATGCTGACAAGTGAAAAAGCAGAAACAATCAATTGATCACTGCGTAATTATTATTGCAAATGATGCATAACCATGTTGTAAATCTTATGAAGAATTTAATGAGGCAGTAAGTATATAAGAATAGACGCACTATACCTGAGCATTCTTTAAACATTAACATTTCAAAATATATGAAAATATTACTCCAGTAAAATACCACTGTGCTGCAGTACGCAGGACTCCTCCACAGGATTGTGACACCTTCCAAAGAGGGCATCATTCACACAATGGTACATTGATTTTGAAAGGTCATATTCTTAGAAAATGGAAGCAAAAATTATATTGACAAAATAAATATTATGATTTAAAGGGTTATTAGATTTTCAAAATATAATATCTATCCTTTGTACTTTGGACTCCATTCTCTGATATTTAGCATAAAAAATGCCCATTTTTATATCTGCCCAGTCGCCACGTCAAGGCATATCTTGTAACTCGGTACCTACTCTATATTGAAGCCTCTCTCTTGGTTTAAAAACCTCCTGAGTATGGGCAAGTAGGAAACTACTATATAGGATAAAATCACCTGTGACTCATGGGGGAGGGGGGCACAGTCATAAGGTATGACCCCCATTAACACTAGAACTACTGAGGTAGTCATTTTGACTACTTTGCACCATGTATTTCTATATAGGTGTCACAAGTCCAGTAGTTCTAGTGTTAATCTACACAAAAAAACCTGATGGCACTACCAAAACTGCAATGTGAATAGGTACATACCTGAACATGATATACAATTACAAAAAAACCAAACAGTTTGCACTCTAAAATGCTAAAGCATGAAAACAATGAATGTAAGAATATAGACTTGCATTACTGCTAATGAAAATTTAAGAAAAAAGGAGATACTTAGCATACAAAAATGGCTATTTTTATATCTGTCCAATCCCAACGTCATGGCATAGCTCGTAACTGGGTACCTACTCTATACTGAAGCCTCTCTCTGGGTTTAAAAACCTCATGTGTATGGGCAAATAGGAACCTGCTATATAGAATAAAATCACCTGTAGCTAGTGGAGTAGGGGTGCATAATCAGATGGTATTCCCCCATTAATCTAGACAAAAAACCAGATGGCACTGCAAAACTGCAATTTGAACAGGTGCATAACTGAACATGACATAAAATTACAAAAAAAGAGACTCTGAATTGCTAAAGCTTAAAAACAATGAATGTAAAAATATAGATATGTGTAGTGTACCACGGGGCCTTAGGGTACTTGTCACTGGGCCAGTGGTTCCTTGGGGTAGCTCTGACTTGCCTGAGCCGGTTCCGTAACCCTGTCGGCTACATGTTAAATAAAAACAGCAAACAGAGAAGTGTCCAATACAGATGGAGATGGAAGGAGGGTGGCAGGCCCCTGGGAAGTGTGTCACTGGTTGCAGCGGTGACTGGGGTCTCGGCATCCTCCGCCGTCCTGACCCGTCCTGCGACTAGTCCTTTCCCAGTGACAGTACTGGATGGGGAATGGGGATGCTTTGCAGCACCACCCGCAGTATGCGGCCAGGAATTTTCCTCCACTGCACAGTCTCTCTCCGGGGCAGATATTAGGTGCCACCAGGATGGTATCGCTCCCCACGGGCGGAGCAGGGAACATCAGGAGGTTGGTGAGAACAGTGGCAAGAGTCCACGGGAGCGCCAGAGCGCAGGGCAGCGGCAGTTACTCACAGAGTCACCAGGTGCGGGTTCCAATCACTTTATTTACTGGCTCAGGTGGTTTTGCACGCCGGGTGCTGGTCCTCGCCATCAGAGACTCCGGTCGCTTCCCGGGCAGGTCAGAGACTGGATCTGGTTTGGTAATCTGTGACCTTTCTCCTCCATGCACAACTCTGTACTCTCCCCCGCTCCTGGCCCATACAGCCAGCAGCCTGGGCCTCTCGTGGGTCAGACCTCTATCCCTTTCCCCAGGCTCCCTCTCTGCTGCTGTGCCGCGGCCCCCAAGACTAGGGCTTTGTACCTCTCTTGTGCTCAGTCCCATGCATTGGCGACTACTCTCTTCTGATCCACGATTACAAGTGCCGGGTCCTGTCTCTCTAGGTGTTACTGGCCCCAGCTTAGTTGTGCTGTCTGTTCAGTGTTACATCCAGACAGCTCTGTTCTACCTCCCTGAAGGCCTGACAACCTCTCTTCAGGGAGCTACACCGTCCATCTGCTCTGTCTCATGTCCAAGCTTGTTCTGCCAGGCTAAAAGTGTCTCTACTCTTAACTGCTCATGCCCTCACTTTTGCAAGTTGCTATGGCAACCTGGGTCTGCTAGGAATTGGCTGAGTCCCTTCCTGACTGTGTTTGTAGAAACATTGTTAACCCTTTCCTAGTGACTGCTTCTCCCTGCTGTATGGTGGTGTGAGGTGTGTGTAAACTCACCGGGCCAGACTCTCCCTGCCGTGGAAGGATATAATGATATACCATGTAGCGACCAGTCTCAGGGGTGCTATATATGCATTACTGCTAAAGGAAATTTAAGAAAAATGAGATATTTAGCATACAAAAATGGCCATTTCTATATCTGCTCAGTCGCCACGACATGGCATATTTCTTAACTGGGTACCTAGTCTAAACTGAACCTTCTCTCTGGCTTTAACCAACCATCAAATAATGAACACATAAGTTTTCAGCTTGTTTGAACTAGAGATGAGCCACCCCCCCTAGTGTTCGAGTTCGGTTCGGTTCGTCGAACGGCGGGTGTGTTTGTGGAACATTCAACGAATGTTCGACGAACACCTTCGAACCCCATTGAAAACAATGGCAGGCAAACACAAACACATACAAACACATAGAAAACATAAACAGGAACTCCCACCCCCCACACACACTATACACTGAATTTGGATATTATTATTAACATTGCGCAGATTGCGTAGTGTTCATGCGTATAATTCTGCAGCGATTTGGCAGCACATGTGAATGTATTGTGACTGCAGAATTGATGCAGATTGTATGCACGCTGGATGCTTGCTCTGCCATTCAGCTCGGTTGAATGCCCGCTGAAAGCAGAAGGTACTTTCACACTTGCGTTGAACGGCATCCGTCAAAATGCATTGTGTGATGCATGTGATGGATGCGTTGTAAATAGTGTGATATAAAGGCAACATA
The DNA here is from genome assembly GCF_048569485.1 of Anomaloglossus baeobatrachus. NCBI lineage: Eukaryota > Metazoa > Chordata > Amphibia > Anura > Aromobatidae > Anomaloglossus > Anomaloglossus baeobatrachus. The sequence goes on along the minus strand of NC_134359.1, from coordinate 208,916,618 downwards.
TTCCTGTGAAATAACGCGTTGTGTTAAGCCGAAAGAGAGAGAGAGCGAGCCCCCATCATCACCACACAACCGGCACTACCGCACTCATCATCACCACACACACTCCGACACTACTGCCCCCATCATGATCAGTGAACACACTGACACAACTGCCCCCATCATCATCACTGCACACACCCCGGCACTACCGCATTCATCATCACCGCACACACGCAAGCACTACCAGCCCCATTATCATCACCAAAATTACGCAGTCGCTACAGCACCCATCATCATCACTGCACACACACAGGCACTACCACCCCCATCATCATCCCCACACACACCCCGGCACTACCGTCCCCCTCATCATCACTGCAAAGATGCAGGCACTACTGCACTCATCACTGCACATACCCGGACACTACCGCACCCATCATCACTGCACACAAGCAGGCACTACCGCTCCCATCATCACCGCACACACTACCTCAGTGACATCCCCACTGACAGAGCGACTCACTTCAGTTGCTGCCTGGAGCTGACAGAGAGCGGCGATGTTCTACTGCCGCTCCTGTCAGCTTCCGATGTAGCAGAGCTGGATGCGTCGCGGGACCTCGTGTGGATTACGTCAGACCTGGAGAGGTATTTGGGGATTAATAAAGTGGTGAAAGAGGGTATTTTTTAATCTTTTATTCCAAATAAAGGATTTTTTCAGGTGTATGTGTTTATTTACTTTCACCTACAGATTAATCATTGTGGGTATCTCATAGACACCTGCCATGATTAAATTGGGACTTAGTGGCAGCTATCGGCTGCTGCCATTAACTCCTTATTACCTTGATTGCCAGCGCACCAGGGCAATTTGTGATGAGCCAGGTAGAGTCCCGGGACTGTTGCATCTAATAGATGTGGCAATTCCGGGCGGCTGTTGGCTGATATTTTTAGGCTGGGGGGCTCCCCATAACATGGGGATCCCTATCCTTAGAATACCAGCATTCAGCCGTGTGGCTTTATCTTGGCTGGTATCAAAATTTGGGGGGACCGCACGTCGTTATTATAAATTATTTATTTATTTATTTTACTGCACTACATAGACCCGCCCACCAGCGGCTGTGATTGGTTGCAGTAAGACAGCTGTCACTCAGCGTGGGGGCGTGTCTGACTGCAACCAATCATGGGCGCCGGTGGGCGGGGAAAGCAGGGAATATGAGATTAAATAATGAGCAGCAGCCATTTTCAAAAGAGAAAAAGCCACCGGAGCTTTGTGACAGCCGTGCAGCTGATTGGTGAGTAGGAAAGATTAAGGGATTGTGCTGGGGACACAGGACGCATGCAAATACGCAACATGCGCACATAGCCTTACTGTAAAAAGCCACGCTTTTGGTGATCAAACTGTTACCAAACGTTAACTCGAACTTTCGAACGTGAAGCATATCATTCGTCTTCGTCGAACGACTCAAACATCGCCCAAAATAACTCAAATTTGAAATTGGAGAACGGTTCGATTCGAACACCACTCATCTCTTGTTGGAACACATAGCTCTTCAGTACATACTGTAACAGTATTTTGTTTTGGACCTATGTGGTCATCTCATTTTTCTATTCAATGTAAGTAAATATTTAAGGTTTCTTTTGAATAACTACATAGATTTTAAAAATTGTCAGGAATTAATACTAAAGGCACTTACAGGACAAAGTGGTCCTTCGTACTAAATGCGCAACATTTTTAAATGTTTGTGTAGAAAAAACAAATATATTTTTTATGAACACTTAAAATGAAGTAGTTGCTTTAAAAAAAAAAAAAAGTAGTCTAACTTAAAAGCAGCAAAAGTTGAGTAGGGTTTTTTTTGGGCACATAGCTAGAATTATGTGTGTTTTCTTCATTTATATTGCTCATTTTCAGCTATTCAGGTTAAGCAGGTGATACTACTCAGTGGGTAGATCTGTGTAAACACTAATAAAAGAAAAAGTTTCAACGCCAAGTAGGAAGATCTGCTTCACCAAAAAGCACAGAATAGGCAAAAACTAAAGGGTTATTCTCATTATCTTTAGCAATAGCACAATATTACTCATCTTATTGTTCTACTCTCAGCTGAGTGCCCGGCCGCTGGCATGTGAGAGCTCTCAGCTGAGCGCCCGGCCGCCGGCATGTGAGAGTGCTCAGCTTAGCGCCCAGCCGCCCGCATGTGAAAGCTCTCAGCTAAGCGCCCGGCCGCCGGCATGTGAGAGCGCTCAGCTGACCGCCCGGCCGCCGGCATGTGAGAGCGCTCAGCTGAGCGCCTGGCCGCCGGCATGTGAGATCCCTCAGCTGAGCGCCCAGCCGCTGGCATGTGAGAATGATCAGCTGAGCGCCCGGCCGCCGGCATGTGAGAGCGCTCAACTGAGCGCCCGGCCGACGAATGTTGCAAGCAGATAACAGTTGAGCAATGCCCACTGCTATTAATTTCTTAAATGCCATTCTTAATCTTTAACTGGAACATGTATGGTTCCCCTAGAATGTGATCATGGGTAAGTTTGACAGCCAGAGGTCTGCCATGGGCTTTCTGACGGCCCCAATGCTTGTTTTTACATTACTCACGTGAAAACCAGTTTGTTGTTGACATTCATAAGAGACTATGATTTCCATCATGGTATTGCAGCATAAAAGGTAAGTGATTGAACGATAGCACACATTCACTCTTTTGCTTGTCAGTGTATCAGGAGCAACAAGTCACATTATAACCTTAAAGACAAAATTAAAAATGACCTTAAGTTTACATATATTGCTTTTTTAGAGGATTTAATAGAACTTTGATTGTTTGTTATGGATGGCTTACTAATTTTATATTATCTAATTATGCTGCAGTTTCTGTTAGTACTAATACATTTTAAAAAATAATACAATCACGTATTACATTAATAGAATTACATATTTATACAGCTTGATAAAACAGGTCCATCGAATTCAACTTGTTTTCTACCACTTAGCATTCTACATTGCCAGAATATTTATAACCCACAATGCCAATTGTTGTAAGAATAGCATCCATCCCTGCATTTCCCAGTTTTACTACTAGTTGTCAAATGTCATTAACAGATTTTATTCATGGAGTTGCACACTAAACGGTAAACGAAATGAAGGGGTGCACAGCCTATAGTAACACAATGAGTGCTGCCTAATGTGTGCAACAACAATGCACAGAGGAGAAAAAGAGCACACATAATTCAGGCGCTCATCAAAGAATAATGTAGTCATATATATTTTTTATTTTTACAAGAAAAAACAGTTTATTAGGTCCATGAAAAACACACACAATGAAATCATTTAAAACCATACAATACAAGACACGGCCTCTATAAAGTGACTCCGGGATAATAAACCTAGTCAATATAAGACAGATATAATATCATAAACCTAGTCAATATAGGTCAGGGCCTCCCCCTGATGAAGCTGCTAGTCAGCGTAACGCGTGGGGCTCTCCCCATGGCCTCTCTCACAGCATACCTTGCTTTTTTGCTCCTTGATATTCTCCCTATATTTTTTTGCATGCAGTTCTACTTATAAACCGGGCCCGGTTGGTAATTATACTTCTCTGATGAGACTTTCTCAGTCCTTTTTGACCATGTGTGTACATTTGGTATTTTTGGGTTATCTATATCTGGTGTTTATGCAGCCAGCAGGTATCTAGGCAGTTAGGTGGCAGCTCTTCAGTATTGCATTAATAACTCTCTGCTGGTCACACCATCACCCTTATAGAGTGCTGTTTTCTAGAGCTAAATACCGATGGTTTCTCAGGTATTATTTACTTAGCAATCGCTATTATACATTTTTTTATATACAAGCTCTATATATTTGATATGCACTTGTATGATTAATTCACACTGCTATATTGTTGCCAATTAACTGTTTCTGGTATTTGTTATACCTCCATTGTTTTTTGATATGGTTATTTATAAGACAGTACATATACGATAGTGTCATACTTCGTATATATATATATATATATATATATATATATATATATAAACACAACTTTCTACCTCACCAGTAGAGCTTATTTTCTGCATGCAAGTAATCACTACCTACTGGGGATGAGTGAACCAATCGCGGTTCGGCTGGAGCTTGATTTGCCGAAAGGAGGTCTCGTTCGAGTTCGGTTCGGCAAACCGGTTCAGCGAACCACTCGAACCCCATAGGAAACAATGGGAAGCAATCACAAACACATAAAAACACATTATAAATGTACACATACAGTTAATAAACATTGCCATAAAACTTACCGGTGCCCGCGATGCGTCCTGCACTCTGTCTCCCACCGCTTTTCCATCGGTAATCGCTGCGTACTCCTGGTAACCAGCAGTGATGCAGGACCTATCGTGACATCAAAATAACCATGTGACTAGTCACGTGTCTGTTATCTCATTAGCTACAGACTGGTCACATGACTATGACGCGTTATGTAGGACTTGCGAGTGCATCTCTCCAGTGCGCGGTGATAGTTTGTGTATTGCCATGTACCGGGGACATGCTCTGGCACGCGGTCGGGTTCCCAGTCTGCTTCCCCATTCTGTTATAAACCGGCTGCCACAGCCGGTCGATAACGGAGATCATCGTTGCTATAGCAACGCGCCTGTCAGTGGTGACGTCACCGCTCACAAGCAGCAGCTTCTGGTCACTCACGGATTGAGAACACTGCCCGGGGAATAGCACCGCCTTCTTCCTATGCAGCGCTGCTGATGGAGCAGAGCTGCATGTGTTGAAGGATAAAGAAGACAGAAGAGCCGGATCGTGGAGGGATGCGAAGGAGTAATAAACATGGAATCTCTAATGTGTCTGTGTATTTATTTCTATTAAAGTACTTTTTCTCTGTGTGGTGTCTTTTTTAACCCTTTATTGGAGATTCTTAATGGCTGGGTCAAACTTGCCTGACATTAAGAATCTCTGGCTTTATACTAGCTAGTAAAACAAAGCCAGTATTAGCCCTTATTACCCAGCAAGCCTCTGTCACCAGGGCTGTTGGAAGAGTTGGATACAGCGCCAGATGATGGCGCTTCTATGAATGCACCATTTTCTGGGGCAGCTGCGGATTGCAATTCACAGCAGAGGCGCCCAGAAAGCTCGAGCTAACCTGTGCTGCGGATTCCAATCCCCAGCTGCCTAGTTGTACCTGGCTGGACACAAAAATATGGCGAAGCCTACGTCATTTGTTTTTTAATTATTTCATGAAATAAGGGAAATAATTAAAAAAAACGGGCTTCCCTATATTTCTAGTTCCCAGTCAGGTACAAATAGGCAGCTGGGGGTTGGGGGCTACCGTAGCTGCCTGCTGTACCTGGCTAGCATACAAAAATATGGCAAAGCCCACGTAATTTTTTTGGTGGGCAAAAAACTCCTGCATGGAGTATGCTGAGCCTTATAGTTCTGCAGCTGCTGTCTGCTCTCCTGCAAACACTAGTGAATGGAGCATGTTGAGCCTTGCCGTTCTGCAGCTGCTGTCTACTCTCCTCCATACAGACAGACAACAGCTGCAGAACTACAAGGCTCAGCATACTCCATCCAGGACTGTATGCAGGACTTTTTGCCCCCCCCCAAAAAATTTATTTGGGCTTCGCCATATTTTTGTATGCTAGCCAGGTACAGCAGGCACCTACGGGCTGCCCCCAACCCCCAGCTACCTATTTGTACCCGGCTGGGAACCAAAAATATAGGGAAGCCCTTTTTTTATTATTTCATGAAATAATTAAAAAACAAATGACGTGGGCTTCGCCATATTTTTGTGTCCAGCCAGGTACAACAAAGCAGCTGGGGATTGGAATCCACAGCACAGGTTGGCCTGAGCTTTCTGGGCCCCTCTACTGTGAATTGCAGTCCTAAGCCGCCCCAGAAAATGGCGCTTTCATAGAAGCGCCATCATCTGGCGCTGTATCCAACTCTTCCAACAGCCCTGGTGACGGTAGCTTGCTGGGTAATAATGGGGTTAGTGCTAGCTGTATATTATCAACTGGCCCTAAGCCCGAAATTCATGGTGGAACGCCAATATTTGACATGGGCACCATGAATTTCTAGTACCGATAAAAAGAACCACAACACACAGAAAAATATTTTTATTATAAATAAAACACAACACAATTAGTGACTCCATCTTTATTGAAACAAAGAACCCCCCTCCGCAGTAATCCTGGGTCAAGGGCCCCGCGCCATCCAATCCGGATCCAATATCATCTGATCGGTTTGCTTGAAGGGAAAGTGATCAGATGATGTGTCAGGATCAAGGGCCTGATTCACATGACACAACAGCTGATTGTATAAACGGCTTTTATACAATCAGCTGATGCATCAGTGCAAAAAAAAAAAAAAACTACACACTTCAGTGCAGACTCCTGTCCGACAGCATCAGCTGATTGTTTAGCCGACCGGGCGATCATCGCCAGGTCTGAGAAAGAGAGAGAGAGAAAGAAGATAAAAAGAGAAAGAAGAGAGAGAAAGAAGCAAAAGAGGAGAAAGAAGAGAAAGAAGAGAAAGAAAGGAGAGAAGGAAAGGAGAGAAAGAAAGGAGAGAGAGAAAGAAGAGAAAGAGAGAAGGAAGAGAGAAAAAGAGAGAAAGAAGAGAGAGAAGAGAAAGAGGAGAAAGAAGAGAAAGAAGAGAAAGTAGAGAAAGAAGAGAAAGAAAGGAGAGAGAGACAGGAGAGAAAGAAAGGAGAGAGAGAGGAGAGAGAGAAAGGAGAGAGAGAGAAAGAAAGGAGAGAGAGAAAGGAGAGAGAGAAAGAAGAGAGAGAATGAAGAAAGAGAAAGATAGAAAGAGAGAAAGAAGATAGAAATGAGAAAGAAAAGAAAGAAGAGAAAGTAGAGAAAGAAGAGAAAGTAGAGAAAGAAGAGAAAGAAAGGAGAGAGGGAAAGGAGAGAAAGAAAGAAGAGAGATAAAGGAGAGAAAGAAAGGAGAGAGAGAGAGAAAGAAAGGAGAGAGAGAAAGGAGAGAAAGAAAGGAGAGAGAGAAAGGAGAGAAAAAAAGGAGATAGAGATAGGAGAGAGAGAGATAAGAGAGAGAGAAAGAAAGGAGAGAGAGAAAGGAGAGAGAGAAAGAAAGGAGAGAGAGAAATAAGATAAAGAGAGAAGGAAGAGAGAGAGGGAGAGAGAAAGGGAGAAAGAAGAGAGAGAATAGAGAAAGAGAAAGAAGAGAAAGTAGAGAAAGAAGAGAAAGTAGAGAAAGAAGAGAAAGAAAGGAGAGAGAGAAAGGAGAGAAAGAAAGGAGAGAGAGATAGGAGAGAAAGGAGAGAGAGAGAAAGAAAGGAGAGAGAGAAAGGAGAGAGAGAAAGGAGAGAGAGAAAGAAGAGAAAGAGAGAATGAAGAGAGAGAGAGAGAAAGAAGAGAGAGAAGAGAAAGAGGAGAATGAAGAGAAAGTAGAGAAAGAAGAGAAAGAAAGGAGAGAGAGAAAGAAAGGAGAGAGAAAGAAGAGAAAGAGAGAAGGAAGAGAGAGAGAGAAAGAGAGAAAAAAGAGAGAGAAGAGAAAGAGGAGAAAGAAGAGAGAGAAGAGAAAGAGGAGAAAGAAGAGAAAGTAGAGAAAGAAGAGAAAGAAAGGAGAGAGAGAAAGGAGAGAAAGAAAGGAGAGAGAGATAGGAGAGAGAGAAATGAGAGAGAGAGAAAGAAAGGAGAGAGAGAAAGGAGAGAGAAAGAAAGTAGAGAAAGAAAGAAGAGAAAGAGAGAAGGAAGAGAGAGAGAAAGAGAGAAAGAAGAGAGAGAAGAGAAAGAGGAGAAAGAAGAGAAAGTAGAGAAAGAAAAGAAGAAAGGAGCGAAAGTAGAGAGCAAGATAGGAGAGAGGGAAAGGAGAGAGAGAGAGAGAAAGGAGAGAAAGAAAGGAGAGAGAGAAAAGAGAGTGAGAGAAAGGAGAGAGATAGAGAGAGAGAGCTCACAGCTGATGTTCGGCTCCTCCCCTCAGTGAATAATTAAATTATATTTATAAATATATTATAAAAATAATTTCTTAAAAATAAAAAAAACAAAAAACTTACCAGGGCTAGAACTCACGGCCTTATGCTGCCTAGGTGAGCACTCTATCGACTCAGCTATTACTTCTGATGTGAATGATAGGCACATTTGGTTTGCTGAAGTCTCAGCTGACCACGTGATTCATTTCATTGTTATGTGAAGCTCATGCAGAGCACTCGTGTTCCGTAGCAGAGATGACAGTGTCATGTGGATTACGTCGGACCTGGAGGGGTATTGGAGGATTTTAATAAAATGGTGAAACTGTGTTTTTTTGTCTTTTATTCCAAATAAAGGATTTTTCACAGTGTGTGTTTATTTACTTTCACTTTATAAATAGATAATATTTATAATTTGAAATTATAAATAAAAAAAAAATAATTACAGGGAACTCCCGACGTTATGCTTCTTAGGTGGGCGGTTTATCCACTAGTCTATTGCTACTTACAAAAGAGATAGGCAGCTTTTCTAATCTTGAAGCCTGCTGTGCTGACTGAAGTCTCTGCTAGCAGCATGAGTCACTTCATTGTTACAGACCCACTACATCCCGAGGGAGCAGAGCTGACCTTGTCGTGTGGATTACTTCAGATCTGGAGGGGTATTTTTGGGATTAATAAAGGGGTGAACCAGGGTTGTTTTTTTGTCTTTTATTCCAAATAAAGGATTTTTCAGTGTGTGTTTCTTTACTTTCACTTACAGTTTAATCATGGAAGGTATCTCGGGGAGACGCCTGTCATAATTAAACTCATTATTACCCCAATTGCCACCGCACCAGGGCAATTCGGGATGAGCTGGGTAAAGTCCCGCAGGACTGTCGCACCTAATGGATGCTGCAATTCTGGGCGGCTGCAGGGTGATATTGTTAGGGTGGTGGGCTCCCCATACCGTGGCGCTCTCCATCCTGACAATAACAGCCTCCAGCCATGCGGCTATATTCTGGCTGGTATCAAATATGGGTGAAACCACTTTTTTTTTTTAATTTATTTATTTATTTTAATGCACGATATAGACCCGCCCACCGGCGGCTGTGATTGGTTGCAGTGAGACAGCTGTCACTCAGCTTGGGGACGTGTCTGACTGCAACCAATCATAAGTGCCGGTGGGCGGGTAAAGCACGAAATAACTAATTGGCTAATGAAGCGGCAGCCATTTTCTAAAGAGGAAAAGACGCCGCAGATTTGTGACTGCCGGGGAGCGAGATGCCCGTGATCGGTGAGTAGGAAAGGGAGAGGGATTGTGTTGGGGACGCAGGACACATGCAGATAGCAACATGTGCACATAGCCTTACTGTGAAAAGCCACATTTATAGTGATCGAACCGTTCTCGAACGTAACTCGAGCTGCCGAACTTTTAGCAAAAAGCTTGAGTTCTAGTTCTATCTAGAACACTCCCCAAAATCACTGGAACCGCGAACTGGAGAACCGCGAACCACGAACCGCGCTCAACTCTACTACCTACCTTAGATCTGTGGTTTGCAGAATCAATTGATGTACAATTTTGATATTATATCTGTCTTATATTGACTAGGTTTATTATCCTGGAGTCACTTTATAGAGGCCGTGTCTTGTATTGTATGGTTTTAAATGATTTTATTGTGTGTGTTTTTCATGGACCTAATAAAGTGTTTTTTCTCGTAAAAATAAAAAATATATATGACTACAATATTCTTTGATGTGCGCCTTAATTATGTGTGCTCTTTTTCTCCTCTGTGCGGAGTTGCACACTAAAGACAATGATATTTGTAAGGTCTCTCCCAGGAAAGTGACCTGGTTGTTGGAATCCATATTTATTACAGCTACGCTGGTGTCACCTCTACACTTTTCTCTCAGCCACATTTTGGAGTAAGAGCATTACAAAGCAAGCAATGAGATATATTTATCCTATAATACACATATGCTCCACAGCGTACTCACAAAGGTCTTCAAGGGGGATGAAACCTTCTAAGCCCACTTTAAGATCTATTAATCTCCTCTACACTAATGATCACCATTAGTGAATTTAATTCCTATTAATACGAATATTGATCATTATATGAATTCAGATACTTGGCCCCACTGATTTAATGACACATTTAATTATCTATTTAAACTATGTCTCTAGTCTGTCTAAAATAGATGGATAGTGGGAAAGTTAAAAATAGGAGAGACATAGGTAAGAATTCCATATGTAAAATAAAAAAAACACATCATAAATACATGACATGGTGAAATTGAAAATTGAAAGACTGTGTTTTCAAGGAAACCTGGATTCTCATGTTTTACTTATTTCACAGTTCCTTGCCCTTTTTTGTCATCATGCAAATGAAATAAAAGGTTTTCTGATAATCAAAAAAGATGAATGTTATAGCCTGGATAAGGAAAACATAATTCTCAAAAGTGGTGGACAGAAATTATTATTCGATCTAACATTCTCCTGAATTTTTTATTTTAATTATTTTGATATAAGCATTGCTCCATTAACCCCTTCAGCCCCAAGCCTATTTTGACCCTAAAGACCAGGCCATTTTTTGCAATTCTGACCAGTGTCACTTTATGAGGTTATAACTCTGGAACGCTTCAGCGGATCCCGGTGATTCTGAGATTGTTTTTTCGTGACATATTGAGCTTCATGTTAGTGGTAAATTTAGGCCGATATTTTTTGCATTTCTTTGTGAAAAAAACGGAAATTTCGCGAAAATTTTGAAAATTTTGTAATTTTCAAACTTTGAATTTTTATGCTCTAAAACCAACGAGACATATGACACAAAATAATTAATAAATAACATTTCCCACATGTCTACTTTACATCAGAATAATTTTGGGAAAAAAAAAAAAAATGTAAGGAAGTTATAGGAGTTCAAAGTTTATGAGCAATTTCTCATTTTTACAACAAAATTTACAAAGCCACTTTTTTTAGGGACCACATCCCATTTGAAGCGATTTTGAAAGGTCTACATGACACAAAACACCCAAAAGTGACACCATTCCAAAAACGGTACCCCTCAGGCTACTCAAAACCACATTCAAGAAGGTTATTAACTCTTCAGGTGCTTCTCAGTAACTAAAGCAATGTGGAAGGAAAAAATGAACATTTTACTTTTTGCAACAAAAATGTTAATTTAGCCTCAAATATTGCATATTCACAAGGGTAGCAGGATTAAATGAACCCTCAAAATTTGTTGGGCAAATTCTACTGAACACGCAGATACCTCATATGTGGCGAAAAACCACTTTTTGGGCGCACGGCAGGACTCGGAAGGGAAGGAGCGCCATTTGACTTTTTTTAACAGAAAATTAGCTGGAATCGTTAGCCGCACCATGTTGCGTTTGGAGAGCCCCTGAGGTGCCGAAACAGTGGAGCTCCCCCACATGTGACCCCATTTTGCAAACTAGTGCCCTCATGGAATTTATCTAGATGTTTATTGAGCACTTTGAGCCTCTGGGGGCTTCACAAAAGTTAATAGAGTTGAGCTGTGAAAATAAAAAAAAAAAAATTACCACAAAATTGTTACTTCAACCAGGTAGCTTTTTTTTTCACAAGGGTATCAGGAAAATTTGCACCATAAAATGTATTGTGCAATTTCTCCTGAGTACTCAGACACCTCATATGTGGTGGAAATAAAATGTGTGGGCGCACAGCAGGGCTCGGAAGGCAAGGAGCGTCATTTGACGTTTCAAACGCAAAATTGTCTGGGATAATTAGCGTATTCCATGTTGCGTTTGGAGACCCCCTGAGGTGCCGAAACAGTGGAGCTCCCCCACATGTGACCCCATTTTGGAAACTAGACCCCTCATGGAATTTATCTAGATGTTTATTGAGCACTTTGAGCCTCTGGGGGCTTCATAAAAGTTAATAGAGTTGAGCCGTGAAAATAAAAAAAAATTTTTTACCACAAAATTGTTACTTCAACCAGGTAGCTTTTTTTTCACAAGGGTATCAGGAAAAATTGCACCAAAAAATGTATTGTGCAATTTCTCCTGAGTACGGAGATACCTCATATGTGGTGGAAATCAAATGTTTGGGCGCACAGCAGGGCTCGGAAGGCAAGGAGCGTCATTTGACGTTTCAAACAAGACAAGCGGGAGGGCACCAAAGATAAGAGAAAATATGTAAGTGGGATCACAAACCACTAGCACATTCTAAGCGAACAATTAAATACACAAGAGAAAAGAAAATGTGCAAAAAGTGGGATCACCAGAAATAACCATACAATAGCATTTTGAATGCATGAGTTTGTGTTATCTAGTGACATTGGCCCTAACAGGCTGAGATGTGCCTTGCGATCATTCTATTTTTCATATGTTTTTGCTTCATAAGGGCAGTGCTGGTATCTCGGCGCATGCGCATTGAAAAGCACATTTTATGGCATAGTAGCATGCGATCAGTTTGCGTGGTGCAGGCCGCAAGGGGTGTATTTGACATATCAGTACTATGCGTATATAACATGGTTGCCTATGCGACTGATTGACATTTGATGCCTATCCAATGGTGCCTTGAGATTTACCCTTGTGCTGTATATATATTTTGTCTTTGCGGTATCCATCTCTGAAGCTGAAATGTCCCTTCAGAGATTCCTTACAGATACTGCGCATGCGCATATTTATTTGGGTCTTCTTTCAAATAAGTGATTTGCATAACTCATCTATCCAGCGCAGGCGTACCACTTGTTTCGCATGCATAATATATGTGTTTTCTGTACGCTGATTCCACTTTGGTATGGGACTGTCAAGTGTGTTTGCAGCGCTGGTATTATTGCGCATGCGCTTGGGCTGTGACGTTTGCACGTCATGGGGATCACATGATCTGGTCACGTGACATACAATGGCGGCGCCCACCGGCGTCCTTAGGTTGCATGGCGACTTTTTCCTCCTCCTCAGTGTCCATGCTGGTAAGCAATTTTCTTTGATTAATATGGTTATTTAAGACACACTTGCCACAGTTTGCCTCACTTTCCCCTGAGGAAGCTACAACTCCTTGTAGCGATACGCATGGGGTCACCACCCCACCCTTCTCACGCAATTGCTTTGCCATTTACCCCTTGTAAGATCTCTTTGGGTATGTGTTTTGCCTTAAACTTGTTCCAGACATATGCTTCTAAGGCAGGTCATTATTATGTGGCTTTGAGGTATTTGTATGC